>NC_140227.1:2526404-2868904 GCF_951802725.1 Rutilus rutilus
CCATCCATCCATCCACCCTAATGTCAATCCATCCATCAATCCATCCACCCTAACATCTGTTTATCCATCCATCTATCCATCCATCCTAATGTCCATCTATTCATCTTCCATCCATCCATCCATCCATCCATCCATCCAGCCAGCCATCCATCCATCCATCCACCCTAATGTCAATCCATCCACCCTAACATCTGTTTATCCATCCATCCATCTATCCATCCATCCATCCACCCTAATGTCAATCCATCTATCCATCCATCCACCCTAGTGTATGTTTATCCAGCCAATCCACCCTAATGTCCATCTGTTCATACATCCTTCCTAATGTCAATCTATCCATCCAACCTAACATCTGTGTATCCATCCACCCTAATATCATCCATCCTAATGTATGTTCATCCATCCATCCACCCTAATGTCCATCCATCTGTTCATCCATCCTTCCTAATGTCAATCCATCCATCCAACCTAACATCTGTGTATTCATCCATCCATCCACCCTAATATCATCCATCCTAATGTATGTTCATCCATCCATCCACCCTAATGTCCATTCATCCGTCCGTCCATCCATCCCAAAAAGAAGACCATCCATCCATCCACCATCCATCCATCCACCCTAATGTCAATCCATCCATCCACCCTAATGTCTATCCATCCAACCTAACATCTGTGTAGCCATCCATCCATCCATCCACCCTAATATCATCCATCCTAATGTATGTTCATCCATCCATCCACCCTTATGTCCATCCAGCCGTCCATCCATCCCAAAAAGAAAACAGACATTGTCGTTTGTTAAAAATCCAAAGCTTGTACTGTACAGACAATAAATAGTCCTTGCAAAGGTAAGACATGATTTCCATTCCTCATACTAACAACTATACAGCTGATATGAAACTCAAGTTTTAGTAGGAGCCCAGAAACGTTTGGGGTGTCACTACAGCACCAACACTGGTGTGGGAAAAAAGATTCGAAAGAGTCACATGCTTTATCCCCAATCCCCCCCGTCCCGCCCCCCATTGGCATCAAAAAGCGACCGTTTAAAACAGTCCATTACAAAAAAAAGTCAATGTCTTTTTATTCAAACAGTCTTCCAGCATTCCACGAGAGTCCCCTGAAGAGAATAAAGGTTCGATAACTCGGCTGAGAGGAGTTTAGAGGGTTTTGCCTTCTTCAGGCTGAAGCTCCAGAGACACGGTCTCCAAGGTTCACTAGCGCCCAAATATCAGGCCCTCCATGGAGCGCCCATGGACAGCCTCCTGAGGTCTTAGACTTCACAGAGATACCGTTAGCATATTCTTCACAGAAGAAACCTTGCTATGGTCGGTGGAACCTGCAGTGCAAAGGAAGAAAACACCTGTAAGTGCGGGCCGACCAAAAAAAAACAGCTATCATCCATCAAATGTGTATTAATAGAACAGCGTGTGTGTGCGCTCTAGACAGATCTGCGCTCGGCAGGACCTTGTTCAGCTATTTGTGCCCACAGAAATGAGGTCTAATATAACCGACGTAAGCTGAATGTGAGCAAGCATTTGTTACACACGTCGGCGAGCGCTAGTGTGTGCTGATCCTGCACTTCAGAACAGATACAGCTATATTAAGAACAACCTCCCATATTGATCCACTGTATGTGTCGCGCACCTGTATCGGTTACGCAAGAGACTGCGCAAGCAGGTGCTAATCTATCATTGATGCGGTGACTTTTCTGTGGCGGATGCTTATGCAAACATGGAAGAGTGTATGGAAACAGGTCATGAAGAAGAAGTGGAAACACACACTGACCTTGTCAGGTGTTTGCTTGACGCATGGACCTCCATTTCATTGCTCTTGAACTCGTTCAGCTCTTTGCGTATCGCCGCCTGCGAGGCATAAACAACAACAATGATGAACACACACACACGCAAGATCACCTGTTTCTGCCTGACGCTTTATAGAAATGATATGGCTTGCACAGAGTGTCAGTTCTGCAGAATACTAACGCCCATTATCCTTTTCTACACATCCTCTGGAGCTTACTCATTCACTACACAACCATTCAAAACTTTTGGGTTGGAAAGATTTGTATTTATTTCTGAATGAAGTCTCTTCCGCTCACCCAGGCTGCATTTACTGGATCAAAAATGCAGTCAAAACAGTAACATTGAGAAATATTGTTGCAAATTAAAATGGCTGTTTTCTATTTCAGTTAAAAAAGCAGATTTTTCGGCATCATTACTCTAGTCTTCAGTGTCACATGATCCTTCAGAAATCATTCTAATCTGTTGATTTGCTCTTTAAGAAACATTTCTGATTATTATCAATGTTGAAAACAGTTGTGCACTTCATATTTTTCTGGAAATCGTCATACATTTCATTTATCAGGATTCTTACATGATTAAAAACAGAAATCTTTTGTAACATTTTAAATGTCTTGACTGTCACTTTTGACCAATTTAATGCAGCCTTGATTAAGAACAGTATTCATTTGTTTTCAAAAAAGTATTTTGGCTATAATTTGATAATGCTGTGTGGAACTGCTTAACACACCATATACAACTTTTTCTGTAAAAATAATCCATTTATAAAAAAAATGTATTTACTTATCTATCATTTTATTGATGTACTATTCAACATATCAGGATATTGTAGATCCATAAGCCCTACACTGTAAAAAATGATGAAGTCATGGCAACTTATGTTTTTACATGATTTTAACTCATTTTTTTATGTTATACAAGATTCAACTCGTTTTTTAAGTCAGTTTAATATCATTTAAGTTGACTGTAACAAACCGAGTTGATAATACTTGAAAATGTAAGGCAGCAACTTAAGTTTTTAAGTTGATATAGGTCAAAGGATTTTTTAACAGTGTAGTATTTTGTATTTTATATTATATCAAATGTCTCAGTAAGATGACTGGTCTTGTGTGTGGTGTCCTGTAGGGGGTGTGTGTGAGTCCATAACACACACACCTTGTCTGCAGCCGACAGTCTCGTCCAGGGCTTGTCGGCTCTCCTGTCGTAATCCTGAGCTTTGGCCACTTCCACATAATCACTGAAACGGATCAGAATCTTCCGGTCCCGCAGCTCGTCCACAGTGGGCCGCTGGTTGAGCTGGAAACACACGAGAAGGAGAGAGGTTTAGTCAATGAACACCGTCAACAAATGATGAGCCGCATGTTTCAATCTGTTGAAATGCCAACAAAAGACACAGTCTACAGGCAGGCTCATGATGAACTCATTTACTCAATTAGGTCATTAATATATAAATTTATTTATTTACCAATGGTGTCTTTTTTCATTCTGTTCCTGCAAAGCCTCTCGAGGTTTAGTTGCAATGATTTGACCACATTCTTACCAGTCAGGGATCACTGGTGATCCCAGATTATTTTAGTTCAAAATATGTTTGAGCTTATATATCTCAATATTAATAACAGTCTGGTTAATTTTGAGTCTTGAACTATAAACTCTCAAGTGTTGGCTTTCTAAATGTATGTGTGTTATGTTTCTATTCAGAATTACTTATGAGCAGTAACCTTTTTATTTTGGGCATTTCATGTATGCAGCACTTGCCAAAATTGGGGGTGACTGGGAAGGGGTTAAGGGGGTTGTGTCACTTTTGGCTTTAATAAACATTAATCAATGCTTTTCCATTAACTTCAGCATTTGCGGAATGCAATATTTGCAGAGTGGTGGTATTTGTCCAGTCTTGTCCAATTATTATCAATAATATTCTTAAAAATATTTTTTATATGGTGACATAGGGAGTTTCTAGGTTCATGAGCCACTGCTGCACATGAGTGACTGATATTACAGCAGTAAAAGTGTTTTTTCTTCAATAGCAGACTATGAGTGTTTTCTACATATGACAACAGAGCCGATATGAGTGTGTATGTGTCTCTGTCAGGATTCACACACCTTTCTGTTCAGCCTTTGTTTGATTTCTCTTCTCTCCTCTTGTTCTGTCTGGTCATTCCTCTCTGCAAATCCAACAACAACAAAAAAAACACACACATGAGAAGAAGCAGACACGCCGTCCACAGAGGTACAGACAGATTAACTTAATCCAGCGCACCGCATGAAGAGCACGATTCACTCAACCTCACTGGTGTACTAGAGTATCAGTCTCTTTAAGCTATTAGATTCTCTTAAAGGTGCAGTAAGCGATTTCTGAGAAACGCGGTTGAAACTGGATGGGACCGAACGCCACACAACACACTTGTAGCCAATCAACAGTAGGGGGCGTGTCCAATCATGATAAGGGAGGAGAGAGAGCGAGAGGGAGAGTTGAAGAAAGACTGTAGAAAGAGAAATGGCTGAGAGACATTGCAAAAGAGAAAAGGCCAGAGGAATATCAGAAGGGTTATGATCAGCGTTAATATTAGAAAAGCTTTCCAGCGGGAAGACCTGAACACTGAGTAACACTGGTTTTGCTATGATACACAGAACCAAGATAAGCTGTTGTTGTGAACAATGCAATGAATGGTGTGTTTGTTTGGGTTGATTTCAAATATAAAGTGTTTCTCAGAAATCACTTACTGCACTTTTAACTCAAATGTCAGTATATATTATATTCAAAATGTGTATATACATTTTTTTTTTCTGGTTTCCACGTCAAACTCTCGTGAACATCTGTGTCGGCAGCTGTCCTGGAGACCCTCGTTTGATAGGCTTTATTCTTTCACAGTGCAGGATAACATTGTTCCCTTATATCTCCCTCTATCAAATATGTGGATTATCAGAATCTGTGCTGCGGAGGACTTAACAGACGCACGTGTTGATCCAGTATGATTAAACTACGGTAAACCACTTTGGGAAACACTTTTAATGTTCCAGTTCCTTAGGACACTCTGCTTGTTGCTCGTCCTTGCTTTGTTCTTTGTTAGCACTGTATTTTACAGTCCTGTTCCGCATGTACACACTGTGCACTTATTATAGTAATTACAATAACCTATTGTGGTACTAACCCTAAACCTAACCTGTAGTTACCTTCGGGTACCCAGTACTCACTCGGATAACTACACATAAGTGCACGTACTGTAGAATAAAATGCATGCAGAATGTTGTGTGTGAACTTCTGTTCTTGCCTGGAATGGCAGCTGTGTGAGAGTGTGTGTCAGCACAGATACACACAGGTGCCGAGGCTCCGCTGAATAAACAAGACCCAGCACAAGTGTGCAAGGTTTGTCAAATTCCATTTACACTCAGAAAGAAAAGGCGAAACAGAAAATAGATTCTCAACGTTTTTTTTTTTTTTTTTTTTACTTCTTATAAAGATCATAAAGAATTACTAATAACTGTGTTTTTTTTTTTTTTTTTTTTTTGTACCTATGTTCTTGGAAATATTAAAATAGGGGTTGTATGCTTTAGTTAATTTTGTTTGTGTATTTGTTTGTAATATTATCATTATAGGGTATATCATGTTTTAGTTAATATATTAAAGGTTATAGAAGGCTTGAGTGAAAGTTTTATTTTATGAATGTAGTAAGGTATAGATTGATGTTGTCTGTGTGCAAGGACTGGTCGCTATTGTAACACATCTAATTTCCTGAGAAGGATTAATAAAGTATACATCTATCTATCTAAATAATCCTAAATTCATCAAAAAAGCTATTATAAAGCAGTTAAATGAAGCTGGGTCTCTGATCATGTGTAGATCAGTGTAAGAGTCTGTAATCACTGATATTATTGTGTCGAGCTCCAGACAGATAATCTCTTTATTCCAACCTAATCTGATCTAAACATGTATAACCTCATGCTGTTGATTAGATTTATATGGAATATGTGTAGCTCAAATTCATTTGGCACACTGGAGGACTGTTTAAAAAAAAAAAAAAAAAAAAAAAGTGATTAAATTCAAAATTCAAAACTAAATGAAAAAAGTGGCCAGTTACTGCATACAATTTAATATTTATTTCTACACTCAATTTTTTTCAAGATTTAAAATTTTGAATCATTCTTAAAATTACATTTAAACATGCTTGACACTTTTTTACTCATTGTTTACTTCATATTTTTTACTCATTAAAAATTCTAAATTCATAAAGTGAGTAAGGATTATTTAATTCAATTTGATGGAATTTTACTATAAATTGAAATGCATAAATCTTGATTTTGGTTATTTGACCTAAATCTTAAAAATGACTTTTGTGGTCTATCCTAATCCAGTCAAGCAGTTTTGTTGAATACAACCAGTTCATTTAGACATGACCACAATTTTACCTGACAGAATTGCTTTACTGTAAATAAAAATATACACTTTCTTTTTAACATAGAAACACGCAGGTAACAAACATTATTGCAAAGTGTGACTATAACAATAACAAAAACACAGACAAATCCATTATAAGAAAAAAAAAATACTTTTTGTATGCAGCTCTAGTGTTCGTCTCTCATCTGACAGGTGTGATACTCACGTTTGAGGATGTTTCTGCTCTCCAGCTCTTCCACTGCTGGTCTCTGACTCAATCTCCTGCGGAAAAACACCAAAATCACGTTCTGGACCATTTTCACGCAATCTCCAAAAGTGTCTGTGCCAGTCTGTGATCGGTGCGCGTCAGTGGGGATCCCGCGACCCGCGCATGTTACAGGCGAACCCTGCGTCCCATCTCGCGTCTAAACATCGCCGAGGATCATCGCATCTAAAGCTCGCACACCTCCACATTTAGTATTATCTGTGCTGGAAACTCCCTGCTTTCACGGAAGAAACCGAACGGCACTTGTTCATGGGTGCGCGCGTGCTACACGAAAGCCTCATCGACGAAGAAATAAGTAGAAAGTGACGGGTTGTATTAAAAGGTAATAGAAAAGAGTGAAAAAGAGACAGAGATGTGCATCTGGTCCTGAGTTCTCTGAAGTCTCGGAGTGGTGTGATCCTGGAGATCCTTCACGCATCATCATTTATAAAGGGGGCGGCGCGTGCGGGAGAGATTCCTGCAGGAATATGCTGCAGTCAGGGAAAATACAACCTCTGATGGATGCTTTAATATCCAAACACATCTATGCTGATTTCAACACAACAAAGGAGAGATATAGAGCGATAAAGCAGAACAATTCCATGGCAACAGGACACTATTGTTCGAAGGGAGACTTAAGGATCGTTCACTCTGGATAGTCGATGATCTGTTTCTAAACGACGCGGTCGGTCGAGAGACGTGTTGGGCGGGGCTTTCATATTCATAAGAAAACATGCATGTAAATGATGTAATCCTTCAATTTATCTCAGTAATAATGCGTTTAAAAGCTTCTCTACAACTTCAGAATTCTATAGATGACTTTCAAGGGATTGGCTCGTGGCAAACCCTACAGCATAACAGCAAAAATGTCATGTGATAAAATACACTCTCAATGCATAGCATTTACACAGTCTCAGAATGAATCATTTCATTTGGTTTGAATCACCACACGTTCTAGAGGTCTCAAAACAAGAAACATCAACATATGCAGTCTGAATAGAACTGAAGGAACGGATGGTGTTGTGCTCATCCACGCAGTAAGTTGTGATGGTGTTAAAAAGAAATAGATTTGACACATCTGTTGCATATGAAACAAGACTGATCTTGTGTTGTCAAATTGTGCTGCTCGGTGAACAATGATAAGAATAGTCCTCGCGTTGAAATCTCTGGGACATTGGGGCTCTAGGACTACTAGTTTCACATCACTTCTTGACTGATAGATTCACATGACAGCTGAAGTATTCTCTGTTCGCCCACTTTAATTGTCACATCAGAACATGACGCCATAAATCATAAACAGCAGACTTAAAAAATGCAGTTCCAAATAAGAGATGGATATTTTTAAATCCTGCCCGATTGGCCCCGATCCTGGAAATATTATCTGTGGGAAGATTAAACCGAGCCATGCGGGCCGGAAGCTCAGCTGAGCTGTGATATCATATTCACTGAAGCCTAAAGTCAACATGAAATCAAAATGGACTATTCTTTTGTTCTTTTTTTTTTTATAGACTATAGCATTGTTTATTATAAATTATTTCTCTGTGCACCTCATAATCTTGAATCAGGATAACTTCCTCTCAATTCCCCAAGGACAAAACCAAGCCTCGCCCTACATCTGTTCTTGTTTGAGAAGCTGTTTCACTCGGATATACGGCACAATAGGGAAGACATGACAAGTGCAACTTCTGTTTCATGCCGACTAAAAATGAAACGATTTTTTTTTTTAAAGTTAATTTCAACATTTACTAATACATTACTAAAATAAAAATGTCTATGGCTCAGAGGTTGCTTTGCTCCTGTCAGAGATACTCGAACTACATTTAGTCTACACATGAAATCAGTGCTTCCTGAAACTAACAGACTTTTAGTCAGACTTCTTTTACATGTATAAACCTGAAATACACCACATAAATCCAGCATTTATTTCTGAAATATACAGCATGCGCTATAGAGAGAAGGCTCTTGTATAATCTCAAAAGGCATTTTGTTCTTTCGAATACAGAACTGGCTGGTTGCAAGTTGCAACCCTTCTCATTCAGACACACAAACGCCCCAAACCCTGGGGTCTCGCTCTTTCCTCCACTTATGAAACATGAGGGATTGATGTACATTAAGTGACCCAGCGATGTGTCAGAGCGATCAGTGCTTTGCAGGAACAGCTCCTGATGTGAGTGTCAGTGAGTGTTCGTGAGTCAGCCTGGATCGCACTGGATGTCATTGCTCACTGAGATGTGTTTTAATGCCCGAGCCTCGTCCCGGTCCAGCCAGCGCTCTGAAGGGCTTTCAGACAGCATGGGTGGCCATTATGGCTTTGATTGATGGCCAAGTGTGTCTAGGACACCCTGAGGGACAAGGATGCCAGGGATCATTACAGAAGTTTACATCCATGCTTAAGAATGGTTTGAGCGTTTATGTAACTTCCGGGGTGCTTCTTCCAGTGTCGTTTGGATTCCTGACTGCATGTTTAAAATGAGATGTACTAGACAGATGAAGGAACCGAAATCTTGTCTGTGCTGGAAAAAAAATTGGTGTATAAACAATTTCACTCAGAAATTTCACAAATAATTGCAAAGAATGGGCAAGTAGCACACTGAATTAAATGTGAAACTTTGAAGTAGATAGACTGAAATAGTATTTTCTTGTAAAATGTACTGACAAATAGATAGATAGATAGATAGATAGATAGATAGATAGATAGATAGATAGATAGATAGATAGATAGATAGATAGATAGATAGATAGATAGACGGATAGACGGATAGACTGATAGATAGATAGATAGATAGATAGATAGATAGATAGATAGATAGATAGATAGATAGATAGATAGATAGATAGATAGATAGATAGAAAGACGGACAAATAAATAGATAGATAGATAGATAGATAGATAGATAGATAGATAGATAGATAGATAGATAGATAGATAGATAGATGGATGGATGGATGGATGGATGGATGGATGGATGGATGGATGGATGGATGGATGGATGGATGGATGGATGGATGGATGGATGGATGGATGGATGGATGGATGGATGGATGGATGGATGGATGGATGGATGGATGGATGGATGGATGGATGGATGGATGGATGGATGGATGGATGGATGGATGGATGGATGGATGGATGGATGGATAGATAGATAGATAGATAGATAGATAGATAGATAGATAGATAGATAGATAGAAAGACGGACAAATAAATAGATAGATAGATAGATAGATAGATAGATAGATAGATAGATAGATAGATAGATAGATAGATAGATAGATAGATAGATAGATAGATAGATAGATAGATAGAAATACGGACAAATAGATGGATGGATGGATGGATGGATGGATGGATGGATAGATAGATAGATAGATAGATAGATAGATAGATAGATAGATAGATAGATAGATAGATAGATAGATAGATAGATAGACAAATAGATAGATAGATAGATAGATAGATAGATAGATAGATAGATAGATAGATAGATAGATAGATAGATAGATAGATAGACGGACAAACAGATAGATAGATAGATAGATAGATAGATAGATAGATAGATAGATAGATAGATAGATAGATAGATAGACGGACAGACGGATAGATAGATAGATAGATAGATAGATAGATAGATAGATAGATAGATAGATAGATAGATAGATAGATAGATAGATAGATAGATAGATAGATAGACGGACAGACGGATAGACAGATAGATAGATAGATAGATAGATAGATAGATAGATAGATAGATAGATAGATAGCTGGCTACAGCAGCCACGTCCATGAGATCATTTACATTTAGAAGGATTTCATGTCATAAGATGTCATAGGTCACTTGTGAAATGTGAAGTGAAAGTTATCTTTTGCAGCTCAAAAAGTATGTTGTTCATAAGTACAGTATTTATCTCAAGGTCTTATTTTTTTATTAATCTAATTATTAAACTCATTATATAAAACTATGTTGTCAGTGCACTTCAAATATGTTAATCAAACTTATTGAAGAGACAAGGCCTAATACAGTTCCTGTTCCTGTACATTCACATGAAGATGTGTGTCAAACAGAAAGGACTTTGAGCAATATTCAAAATGCTGTTTCTACAGTTTAGTAAATATATATATAAATAAAGGCTTAAACATGAAAGCAATTTTACTCTGAGCTCTCTTTCAATAATTCATCAAATCTGGCGCCTGACCCCAGGTCTGCTCTTTAGAACAGAGCGACACATGAGACAGAGAGCCGGTGTGTCCCTGCGTGACCGTCACAGGATCAGTGTGAGCTCTCATCTTCAAACGCATCACATCTACACTCGCTCTCAATCCGAGGAACTTCACAAAAACATGACACAACAAATCCAAATCAGTAATTACAAGAAAATGGATTTATTGACACAAATGGCCCACACTTCAGAAAGGATGCTTGGTTTACTTATAGAAAGCATATTTATACAGTATCCAGTCAAGATCCTAATTGCTTCATGCATTGTTTTTGACCTATTCAGCTCTTTCCCTAAATAGATCGTATCCTCATGTGGCCAGAACTGGGAATGAACACAAATCGATTTGCTGTTGGGTTAAAACAATGTCTGCTATTGGAGGAACTGTCTATTTGTGGCCCACAGAGCAACTCGGCTCTTTCCAGTCATTGATTTTCCAATACTGAGATTTTCATTGGGAAACAGCCTGGTGGATTGGGGCTGTATGAGATGTTCCTATATTACTATATCTGTGGAGTCGACAAAACATCATTCCTTTCTTGTTGTATTTTGGATTACTATTTGGTTTTTTGTTATTTTGTCATAATTTACCATATTTTTGGTAACACTTTACACGAAGATTCAATTAGTTAGCATAAGTTAACATGAACTAACAATTAAAATTACTTCTAAAGCATCTTAGTTAATGTTAATTTCAATACAGGTTTTCCTGCTTGAATGTTGATTATTTTCCCCGTATGTTGCAGCTCCTCTCTTCCCAGTCTGTCACTAGGCGCGTTTGCGTTCGCAAAATTTGTGTGATTTTATTCTAAATGTCGACAAAAAACGATTGCGAAATGACGGCGTTTCCATTAATCGATGTTATGTGACTAAAACTTAACCTTTTCTTCTTGCGATAAGTAAAATCATTCCAAAAGCCATTGCAACGGACGTTGGTAGGTTTATGTACTATATCCCCGCCACTGCACTAGCCATTATTATTAATCAAAGGAGACGTATGTGTGTTTTCCAGGCATTAATGGTAAGGAACAAATGAGGAGTTTCTGAGTGTTTCTCCCTCATTTCTGCTTCGAGGTCTTTGATTGCCGCATTTATTTGAGGTTTAGAATCCAGTATTCCTGTAATTCTTCTGTCTTTTATGAATTTAATAAAGAACTCTGTCTCGTAATCTGTCCAAACACACCGCGTCATCTACGTCAGCTGACCTGTAAATGCGCAAAAACGGTTTCCATTGCAGTTTTGCTAAATATTTCTTTTTCGAATTGCCTGAAAAACCACCTCATGCGAGCGGAAAAACTTTTTGCCATAAATGGGAGTTTTTTTGCGAAATTGACGTGTTTCCATTGGGCGTATTTTCAATTCGCAATTTCAATTTGAACAATTTGAAGGGTAATGGAAACGCGGCTAGTAACGCTCTGGGGTGCGTTTCCCGAAAGCATCGTTGGCCAACTATGGTCGCAAGTTCATCGCAATGTCCATTGAACTCTATTGGTAACGACGGAACTTGCGACCATAGTTGGCCAACGATGCTTTCGGGAAACGCACCCCTGTTTAGTTCCTGTCTCTATGAAGCCCCTCCTTCTGAAAAGCACACTGTGCTCTGATTGGTCGGCTGGAGCAGTGTGTTGTGATTGGTCGAGCTCTTCGAGTGTGTTTGGGAAATGTCCCGCCCCTTACCATAACCGCCAGTTTAACACACTACTAACTAGCTCAACCAGGCCCCGCCCCTTTATTCTGCGAATGAATTATTATAATGAGGAGTATTGTGACGTGTTCGTTCCCGGAAGAAACTCAAGACTACAATGGAGGCGTTTCAGGAGTTCAGAAATACTGACACTGATATAGAGAAGAACTGGAGCTTTTTCATGATCAAACAGCAACATTACACACTAAACACAGATCAACATGTAAAAAAGCATGATAGGTGCTCTTTAAACAATGCATTGATCATTTTTGGTTAATGTTAATGCATTAACTATTGTTAGGCTTATTATTATATAGTGTTACCATTTTTTCTTTTCACTTCTGTTGACATGCTCTTTGAAATAACGTGTACTGATGAACCGTTCACAATGAAACCAGCAGTGTATATTGAGAACACAACAAGAGGGTCCCTCTTGAAACAGGACAAAAGATTTGGAAAGCTTCGTACTGAAGATCTGGAGTACGCAGATCTGATGCACAGGAATGTGGGCGCTCTTAATTGGCTGTGTCTGGTATTGTGCCTCTGATGACTTAATTAGCAAGTGTATTCAAATGTAAATATAGCGCTTTCACTGTTGGATGTCAGATCTGTGCGGAGACAGCGTGTAATTCCAGGATCTGGGCTTTTTTGGAGTTGTAAAGACGATGTCACATCCGGTTCTAGCGTCATATGCACAGTCACTTATGATATCTATAGTTATGAAGCATCCCAAGCATTGGGCCGTCGCCTGGCTGTGAAGCGGAGCTTAATTTAGCAGGCCAGAAACACACAGTCAATAATCCTGCAGCGCTGATGGGGAAACTGGTGCAAACCGGCAAACTCCATTACAACACACCACTAGTAAAGCCCTTTGAGATGTGCACAGGCCAGCTATACGCTCACATAAACACTAATGAAGAACGGACACATGCAGCACTTTATTGCACAATGTTCGCTCAGCACAGAGGGAACATGCACTCTGTGAATTGTACTGAACATTTTGTGTCTGCCACGACGGAAGAAATAAAGTCAAACAATCGGGGACGACGTTTGATCACTATGTAACAGGACGGCCGTTTGAGCCTCTGCTTTGTAGGTTTTACTGTAAAGAGGTTTTCTAAGGAACCGCGATTAATATTTCAGAGAGGCTCCCCTACAGTGCTACACATCTAGCTATTATTGACTGGCTGCTGTTGCCTAGCAACTCCAGCGGCCATCGAATGCTCTGGAGAGGGTAATGATCCGGTGTGTGTGCGTGTGTGAGCGTGAGTCGTGCCGAGGTGATTTGGGCTATAAATGGCTGATTCTTTAAATAGAAACTGAAGTCTTGGGTGTTTTCTGGAAGGAGGAACTATTCCCTAGCATTGTACAATACGTGACATCCATGCAATAGGCCTCAATTTACAGTAATCTCATATCGAATTTTTTTTTTTGTCTTCACAAGGCACTGCAGTTTTTAAGATGCAGTCTCAAAATGCACTGCGAGATATAAGACATCATTAATTCAGTTTAAACAATAAGATTACGTAACGGTTAATGGACAGTTATCTGATGTTAGGATCTGATGTTAAACTGCTTAAGAAAAAATAAATATTAGTTTGAGTTGAAATAATTGTATTATGCAAGCAAGAAGAAGAGCATATGCGGAGTGATATGGGAGATGTGAGACTAGCACAGATAGATACAGTACAGAAGGAAAATGTTTGCGACGGTTTGTTACACAATTAAGATGAGAACCGTGAAATAATACAGTAATAATGATTTTTGTTCTGTTTTCTGTTCTCAAAGGCATTCATGAAGACAAGAAAGCTCTATTTTGTTCTAATTTCACAATGATTATATCATGTACACTGAATAAAAATCGATTAATCGCATCTAACATAAAAGTTTATGTAATATATGTGTGTATATATTTGTACACACACACACACACACACATATGTAAACACCAACTTTTATGTTAGATGTGATTAATCAATTTGACAGCATTAAAATAAAAAACAAAGATTATTGGAGTATGCTTTACCAGAAAATACTGTTTCAGTCTTTCTACTTTAAAATGTCATGTTTAATTCAGCGTGTTACTGGCTGTTTCTTTGTAATTAATTGTGAAATTTACAAGCAATTTCTGAGCAATTTCACGTTTTTTTCAGTGTAATAGTTAAAGAGAAAATATTGTGTAACACGTTACATGTAGTTGCTGTAGTAATAACTATACATTTGACATAATTACAGTGTTTAAAATAGAACTAAAACAAAATGAATGACTTAAAACTGAATCCATAAAATGATCTCACGATGGGAACCCTTAAACCCTTTTCCTATATGAACTGTCGTTGTATAGAAAAGTGTGAAGAAATAATGTCACACACAGATCTGCTACTGTGAAAGCTGTTGTCTCATCAGAACGGAGCGCTGACAATCGAAGATTGCGGCAGAAATCTGGTTTCGTGGAGCATCTGTGAGTGGGAGTCTTGTTATTTTAACACCGAGCCCTCGCCTCAAAACTAAACAGCCAGCTGTCTTTATCTCGCTTTCTCTATCTCGAGCTGGGCTCTGCTCTAGTGAACGTTCATGAATAATTCATCAGCTCTCCTCTCTATATTTAGCTTCAGCTCGAGTCCTGTGGAGAGAGAGCTATAGATAGTAAGGTCATCCCGGGAGGGGCTCGAGATCTGCCGACGGGTCACACGGGCCCGACGTAAGATCGTTACGGGAAGCCAAGGTGGATGAGGACCAGCGGGTCACTGCGCCAGGATTGGTCTGGGAAGTGTGGGTACGAATCTCTTCCCTCCTGGAGGTAGCAACAGTGACGTCGAGGATTGATCCGGAGTCCTGCTGCAGTTTTCCAGTGCGACTGACAATGCAGCAGGATAAAAATAGCATCCGAGAGGAATCCCCCTTCCCCGCCAACACACCGCTCTGCTCATGGCGCAGTCTGACACAATTCACATGCTAATGTACAGAACACAGTGTTACACAACAACACACACACACACAAAGAAATTATACAACGGAGAATTGGGAGATCATGTCAGTTGATGTGAATGACCGCAGAGGTTGATTTCCTAACCAGCCTAAAGCAAAGGGATGCAGTTATATAATCCTGGCACAATGAAACACCGAAACAAGCTTCAACAGCAAAACATGCATTCGCTATGTAGGCAGTAAAGCAACTGTCAGAATGGCTAATTAAATGCGCAAATAAGTTCAACAAGGACATGTTTTTTTCATTGTTATTCTGTTATATACCCTGTTATTCAAACTGTATCATTTAATCTGATTTGTTTATGGTGCCAAAGTGCCTCAATCATAACTTTCACAAGCTTTCCAATATGGGTTAATATTACGGCTGGGCAACGATTAATCGCATCCAAAATAAAAGTTTGTGTTTAAATAATAAATGTGACCCTGGACCACAAAACCAGTCATAAGATTCAATTTTGTTTTAATTGATGTATGGTTTGTTAGGATATGAAATAGGACAACTATTTGAATATCTGGAATCTGAGGGTGCAAAAAAAATTTAAATATTGAGAAAATCTCCTTTAAAGTTGTCCATTTCTGTTGGCGATTGTGCTGCATCCACTCACAGAAATACATTTGATGAATTTCAGTAGGAAATTTACAAAATATCTTCATGGAACATTATTCTAATGATTTTTCATTTTTGGCAAATTTTGACCCATACAATGTATTGTTGGCTATTGCCACAAATATACCCGTGCGACTTATGACTGGTTTTGTGGTCCAGGGTCACATATGTGTGTGTACTGTGTATATTTATTTTGTAACATATGTATAAATACACACATATGCATGTATATATTTAAGAAAATGTGATATTTATATATAATATAAATGATATACATGCACAAACATATTTCTTAAATATATACAGTGCTATGCATAAGTGAATACACCCATGCTAAAGTTGACTAAAAATAGGAATAAAAAATCATATTTTGGAAATTGAACTTAATGCCTTAATTTAAAAAATTAGGAAAAATCCAACCTTTAAGGACACCAATTTTGGTGCATAGCCTTCACCATACCTAGAGATTGGCATGGGGTACTTTCCATAAGATCATCTCTCAATGCAAATCAAACTAGATATTAGGCTAACTGAAATAAAATCATGCCAATCTCTAGGTATAGTGAATGCTATGGGATGATGTGGGGATATTTTAATTCCAAAGGCCAAGGGAACTTTATCAGGATGCATAGTATCCTAAAACATTTTTTTTTTTAAATACTTAAAAATAAAAATCTGCCTGCCTCTATGGGAATTTAACATAGGGGTGTACACACTTATGCACCCTGTATTTTAAGGAAGAACATTTATTTATTTACGATACATTATTCATTCACAAAGAAAATTGGTGTCCTTAAAGGTTGGATTTTTCCTAATTTTTTAAATTAAGGCATTAAGTTCAATTTCCAAAATATGATTTTTTTATTCCTCTTTTTAGTCAACTTTAGCATGGGTGTATTCACTTATGCATAGCACTGTACATGCATATGTGTGTAATTAAAATAATATAACATAAAATATAAAATAACACACACATATATTATATAAACACAATTTTGGATGTGATTAATCGTTGCCCAGCACTAGTAAATATAAATTGCCATTTGGTGCTGTATCAATGAATGCAAACGACAAAACCGTTGCACCGACACAGCAATGAGACAAAACAGGGACGTCGTGTAAAGTCTCCAAAATTCTCAATATGAAGCTCTCAGTATGATTTTCTTTTTCAAGACCGAATGATTGATACTTCAATGCAACATACCGGAGAACTTCATCAACTCTCCCGAGCCATATAAACAACTTTTCAGCCATAAAACTGTCCTCTCGGTACTAGAGCAAATTGATCGGAGCAGCGAGCGAGGCGACCACTGAAAAACAAGGCATCAGTTTTCTGTTGACCAGTCATTCCTGTTAAAAATGATTTCCCAGCACTGGACAAAAGAGACAACGTGTGTGTCGTGTACACGCTCCCCTGCTGTTGTTGCGCGCGGGGGATACACACCTGTGTTTACACACACCGCACATGGAGAGCTCCGGTTACGCAGCTCCTCACAGCCTGACTCACGGCCGGGTCATGAGAGCTGAGCACACACTTCTGTTTCACACTGCTTTCTTAGGTTTCTTCCTGTCAGACCTCGGAGTAATGAAATACCATTATAAAGTTCACTTCATATCTGGTCATCCAAGCGTCTCCGTGTGTTTCTGTGTGCAAAACTTTGATAGGACACAGGTTTTTTTTAACCTTTACAGATCCAGGGATCTTAAACCAACCCAGTTTAACCCTCTGGGACTGTTGCGTGTCAGTCAAAAATGACAGATTTCTTTTATTTTGATTTTTTTGTTCGATAATGTTTTTAATTTAATATTTTGTATTTTTATGGAACTAAATTATATTTATGCATTAGTTATAACCAACTTTTTGAGAATGGACCTGAAAATGTAATTTCCAACTTAAACTGTCATAAATCTTGAATGCTTTGGAGCTCAGACTGAAGTTTGGTCTCTTTTTAAAGATGAAGTGAAGTGAAGTGAAAAAAGTAATAAAAAAAAAAGTGACCATGAAAAAAAAGTAACTTATGAAAAATGCACAAAAATAAAATGTTCAATTTTTATATGAAAAATATATTTTACTCTAAAACTGTGAGCAAATCAAAGCCGTGCATCTAAACCAGCTGTTTTCCAAATTTGAGATTGATATCTCAAAAAACTGTAAGATTTAGTTTGGCAACAGTATCCCGAATGTTTCCACTAGATGAAATTTGCCTCCCATTCATTTCCAGTGTGCTCATTTTTGATCGAAGATATTCATTATTTTTAATCGGTTTCCTGTTGTCAATGCTCATACTTAAAGTTACAGGGTTACATCTCAAGGCTGGAATACACTAGGCATTATACACTTGCCGACAGAGGAAGAACTAAACGGCTGAGGATCACAAGCTAACGTACTTTCAAGTCATCCTGAACTCGTTGCTAGAAGACGCGTGATAAATGAAAATGTTCTCAAATTGGCTCAAAATATCCAACATGTTTGAGAACCTCCGAACGGATGGAATCACAGTCTAATGTCTGTGTCTATCATACACTACACGATTTTCTGTGAAATCTGCCGAAAATCTGTAGACTAGCTCTGACTTTAAAGAACTAGCATCGACTCCTCCAGACTGTTAATCGGTAAAAAACCTGGGCAAAAATCATATAGTGCATTCCAGCCTTAACCCGAAGCATAAAACATAACTCATCTCGCACGTTTGTGACGAATGTTACCTCAAAACATACGGTTTGTTGACAAACCTAGCAACCATTCACAACACATGCAAACACTTGCATTTTCATCAGAAAAATGAGTTGAAAATTGGTTATTGTGGAAAGCAACCTCTCTAAAACGCTTTTTTTTTTTTTTTTTTTTTTAAATATCTAAACATTTTCTTGAGAAGAAAAATTACTTAAGCTCTTGTTTTCTGAAAAAAAAAAACCCATCAAAATGACGCAAGCTTTTGCTTTGTGGGGTCAGAAACTGCCAGTGGGGTCAGAAAAATAAACTTAATACAAAGGGAAAACAAGACCACATTGGCAGATGCTCAAGCAAAAACTCACTTTATTTTGAAGATGTTTTCAGAAAACAAGAGCTAATATCTTAAGTCATTTTGCTTCTCAAGTAAATGTATCTTGATTTAAAAATAGATATATTTGTACTGGAAAACAAGACAAATATTTTTTGCAGTGCAGTCTCACACCACGCATCATCTGATGTCCTTCATTGATGAAGTTCAGAAGGGTCACACACACACACACACACACTCAGCGATATGTAACACCCTGAGGCCAGGCCTGACCTGGGATCAGTTTCTCTTATCACCTCAATAAAGTTCATCTCTGCGATTGTGTGCGGCTTCGATCTCCAAGCGCTCGGTTGCGTAAGCCAGTCCAGTGGAGGCCTTACATAAGCTGTGTGTGTCTGTGAGGCCAGTCTCAGCCTCCCAGTGGGGTGTGTGTTACCCATCCGAGAGCGACTGTCAGCGCCTCGCAGAACTCACACACACACTCCAGAGGGGCTCCTGTATACTTACACCTGTAACAACATGACATACGGTAACCCTTCAGCCTAGCCGTGTTTATAAAGCCAACCTTTCGGTTCTGAACGTCCAGATTCCAACAATGGATTGTCAACAATGGACCAAAGATCATAAACGACCATTGAATTTCCCAGAACATCATCTCATCTCAAATTGTTACTAAAGGTGTGGTCGCATTTACTCTTTCTTTTGCATGAGGACGAGAAAGTTCCCATGTTTAAGTTGCTCGTGTGAGTTCATCGCATCGACCGACAGAAATCTGCTTGGTTTGAAAGTGACTTCTGTGAAAGCTGTAGTGATGTCCAGTTCATCAATTAATTATTCTTTTGAACCGGTTCTTTTTAGTGAACTGGCTGAATCGGTTCACCAAATCGGACTGACGGCTCAAGTCAGCACAGTTACTCAATCAAACTCACTTCCAGACGTGTCTGACAGTCACTCCATCTCGAAATGAGCCAATATCCAGGAGTTTATGATCCTATGATGCCGGTTTTGCCGGCTCATTCAGCGCTCCAGTTAATCCAACAGTACACTGAACTGAGAACAGTCTCTCGGGAATATCTGACATGCTGAGAACTTTCATAATGGGGGAAACGTATGTTTCTGAGATCTTTTGCTGAAAAAGTGTAACAAATAATATTGCAAATATAACAGTGACCCGATGGCAGGAGTTCTCGAGTTAACAGCAGACCATAGCCGTTCTCTCTCGAGTCAAGAGTCGGTTAATGTTCATAACGGTTCTCGAGTCACCGGTTCACTGAACTGAGGTAAAAGTTCAGACTCGACCGTGTCCACGAAGAATAAAGTTTTTTTTTTGTGTGGTTTCTCATGGTTTATGTAAAAAGTTTGATTATGTTGATCAAGACTATGGGCCCTATTTTAACGGTCTGAAACGTAAGTAACTTTGTGGGCGGATCTCGGGCGCTGTTGCTCTTATACCGGCGGGATAAATGACTCTTGCGCTCGACACAAATCTAAAATGTGTTGGTCTGAAGTAGCTTCATTACTCATAGGTGTGGTTTGGGCGTAACGTGAAATAAACCAATCAGAGCGACATCTCACATTCCCTTTAAGAGCAGGCACGCTTGTTCCATGGCGGATTGCTATTATAACGGCGGATTTGCCAGGCGCACGCCAGGAGCGGTTCACAGCCGAGGAGACCGACGTTCTCGTCAGGGCCGTAAAACACAGAGAAGTGACATTGGGGATGGATCGCTTAAACAGGCGTATGATAATTTGGGTAAATGTGTAAGCTAGATTTATGCTTTTAACTGTCTATCTATCTATCTATCTTTCTATTATAATAATGTATGATTTGCAAAAATGAAAACTGCTGCTTCTGTGTAGATGACAGAATCAAAGTGTATGTGCGTTGTGCACACGCTACATTGATTATGGCCAAGCATGCGCCCTTAAAATAGCATATGAATATCATGCGCAACGCGCTGAGCCATATCGCATTAATTGTCCGCGATAATTAATGCGATATGGCTCAGCTTGTCAGTGAACTACGGCTCTGTGTTGTAAATGCCGCT
Organism: Rutilus rutilus; assembly: GCF_951802725.1. Taxonomy (NCBI): domain Eukaryota; kingdom Metazoa; phylum Chordata; class Actinopteri; order Cypriniformes; family Leuciscidae; genus Rutilus; species Rutilus rutilus. The sequence continues at coordinate 2,547,385 of NC_140227.1, forward strand.
CCATCTGAAAGCAGGTGATGGCGATTTACTACTAATCAAGGAACCGGCTTTACTGACGAGATGCGCCTAACAATGTCATGCGATATATCGCCCAGCCCTACTATGCACTTATACACTATGGTACTTATACACTACATACTTATAAACTACGTACTTATACACTATGCACTTATACATTATGCACTTATACACTATGCACTTATACATTATGTACTTATACACTACATACTTATACACTATGTACTTATACACTATGCACTTATACACTATGTCCTTATACAGTACATACTTATACACTATGCACTTATACACTATGCACTTATACACTATGTACTTATACAGTACATACTTATACACTATGCACTTATACACTATGCACTTATACACTATGTACTTATACACTATGTACTTATACAGTACATACTTATACACTATGTACTTATACACTATGCACTTATACACTATGTACTTATACAGTACATACTTATACACTATGCACTTATACACTATGCACTTATACATTATGTACTTATACACTATGCACTTATACACTATGCACATATACACTATGCACTTATACATTATGTACTATACACTACATACTTATACACTATGCACTTATACACTATGTACTTATACACTATGCACTTATACACTATGCACTTATACACTACGCACTTATACATTATGTACTTATACACTACATACTTATACACTACGTACTTATACACTATGCACTTATACACTATGCACTTATACACTATACACTATGTACTTATACACTATGTACTTATACAGTACATACTTATACACTATGTACTTATACACTATGCACTTATACACTATGTACTTATACAGTACATACTTATACACTATGTACTTATACACTATGCACTTATACACTATGCACTTATACACTATGCACTTATACATTATGTACTTATACACTACATACTTATACACTACGTACTTATACACTATGCACTTATACACTATGCACTTATACATTATGTACTTATACACTACATACTTATACACTACGTACTTATACACTATGCACTTATACACTATGCACTTATACATTATGTACTTCTACACTACATACTTATAAACTACGTACTTACCGTAAATCCTCTAATAGTGGCCTGTATTCCATTAGTGGCCGGGTCTCTAACATTGGCCGGTCTCGCTGTTGGCGGAGGTAAATAAAGGCCGGTCTCTAATAGTGGCCGGGGCTATTATTAGATTCAACGTTGTTCTGGGCAGGCCACAACATTATGCTTGTGATAGTAACATGCAAATACCACAGGGGGGCAATGTTTGCTAATGAATCCAAGCCATAGCTATGGTAGCCTGGTCATGTCAATCACTTCGCTCTTGACTCGCACGTGAGAATTCAGTCACCGGTAGGCTAATGTTGTTTACCATGGCAGCTGCGGAGCCAAAGAGGATTTTTGGCGAAAATCTTTTTTTTTAACCCCCTGGGATCGACAATCGCACTGGCGCGATAGGCTCGCTTTTTTTCTTAAGTGCAAACGAGTTTCAAAATACTCTGTTGACTTTGATCTCTTAATTACGGAGAGCGCGCGTTATTCAAACGCAAATAATCTGAGGCGATCCACGCAAACCTGAACACCCACAATCAGCTGGATAACATACATCTATCTAAGTAATAATAATCCTGGAAAATTTACCTCAGAAGTGCTTGGAAGTATTATTTCGAGGAGCAACGGATCCAGCTGAGAAATAGGTCAGTTCTATTTGCTTTGTTCTAATCGCAATAGTGTCTGTAAGTTACACGCAAAAAGACACGCGTTTCTAGTGTGTGAATGAATGAATGAAATCAATGAATGCACAGATGCGTGCTGTTGTGGAGCTAACGTTACTACTGCTGGAACAAATACTGTTTTTTAAAATGAATCATTGCTTTTCACAAAAAATATTATTTATATTATATTTATTTGTTGTTAATGTTCTGTATGCATACCATAATGTTATATGGTAACTAACTGTACGTTTTCAATAAATTAACCTAGTATTTTATAGGTTAAAATAGACACAGAATCTCGTTTTTATTCATTCTACTGGTAGTCCGTTTTGCTCAAATACAAATAAAGGCCTGTCTCTAATTATGGCCTCCTTCCAATAAAGGCCTGGGCCGCAATGCGCTTGAGTAAAATAAAGGCCCGGGCCTTTATTAGAGGATTTACGGTATACACTATGCACTTATACATTATGCACTTATACATTATGTACTTATACACTACATACTTATACACTATGCACTTATACACTATGTACTTATACAGTACATACTTATACACTATGCACTTATACACTATGTACTTATACAGTACATACTTATACACTATGCACTTATACACTATACACTATGCACTTATACACTATGTACTTATACAGTACATACTTATACACTATGCACTTATACACTATGCACTTTTACACTATGCACTTATACACTATGCACTTATACACTATGAACTTATAGACTATGAACTTATACACTATGCACTTATAAACTGTGCACTTATACATTATGTACTTATATAGTACATACTTATACACTATGCATTTATACACTATGGGACCTTTTTTAACGATCTAAGCGCATGATCTAAAGCGCAGGGCGCAAGTTCACTTAGGGCGTGTCCGAATCCACTTTTGCTAATTTAACGATGGGAAAAATGGTTGGTGCTTCCGGTGCATGGTCTAAAAGGGTTGTCCCTATTCTCTTAATGAGTAATGGGTGTGTTTTGGGATTTATGTGCTTTAAACCAATCAGAGTCTCATCTCCCATTCCCTTTAAATGCCAGTTGCACTCGCACCATGGCAGATTCGCTATTTACATGACGGAATTTGATAGTGGAAAGACCGAAGCCGTCTCCAGAGTGCAAACGGATCTGCTCGTGCGCGAGGTTAAAGTGCGCAAGCAGAACATCTACGGGACAAACCAGATTCCACCATATCTTTATGTACACAATAATAATCTTTTACATTGTAATCCGTTTATTTTAAATATTTGGGATGTTTGTGTGCTGCTGTGCGTCCCTGTGTGTGTAATAAGCAGAGTGTACGAGCGTTGTGGACCCGCCTATAGGCTCACATTACTAACGCGCTCTTTAAATAACAAAAATAATAATATTGCGCCATTGACTTTAGACCAGGTTTCAGTTGGTCAATGGCTCAGTCTCTTTCTGTTCCTCAAAATAGCAACGCTCCAACAATGCACCAGAACACACACTCGTTTTCAGACCAGCATCCCATGGGCGCACAATTGGGCACAAATACATTTGCTATTTAAACAACATGGCGCAGGACGTGAAAATGAAAACTGCGTCTGGCTGAAACTAGCAAAACACACTTGCGTCGCGCTTGGCGCTGCATTGCGCCGGGTGTAAGATAGGGTCCTATGTACTTATACACTATGCACTCATACACTATACACATATACACTATGCAGTTTTGCACTATGCATATTATAAGTGCTATAATTAGCACTATGCTAATATTAGTCTCCGATATCCGAGGTTTACCGCAGTCCATCGGATCCAGGCCGTATCCAGATCTGATGAAGGACCTGTGCCTGGACACGTGTCAACCAGTCCCTCCCCTGTGAAGGCCTCCTTCCCTTCCCTTTACCTCTCTACAGATAAAGCGTTGTCGGGATAATTCCGGTTCACGTGGTTACGCGGAAGCGATAAATAATTCTTTATTATAAATTTTTAAGCGTGTTGAGGGTTTTCTGTTAGAACAGTGTTGTGTTAGCGGCCCCTAAGTTAATAACTAATGATCTTTGCAACGGAAGTGAATCAATCAATCAAAACTAACTTTAGTTGGACAATAACTTTATTCTAGATCTGCTGTAAAGCCAAAACAATCTCTGTTACTGTAATTTCCTATTATCACTGTAAAGCTGCTTTGAAACAATCTATATTGTAAAAAGCGCTATATAAATGAAGGTGACTTGACTTGACTTATACACTATGTACTTATACACTATGTACTTATACACTATGTACTAATACACTATGCACTTATACACTATGTACTTATACACTATGCACTTATACACTATGCACTTATACACTATGTACTTATACACTATGCACTTATACACTATGCACTTATACACTATGTACTTATACACTATGTACTAATACACTAAGCACTTATACACTATGTACTTATACACTATGCACTTATACACTATGTACTAATACACTATGCACTTATACACTATGCACTTATACACTATGTACTTATACACTATGCACTTATACACTATGCACTTATACACTATGTACTTATACACTATGCACTTATACACTATGCACTTATACACTATGCACTTATACACTATGTACTAATACACTATGCACTTATACACTATGTACTTATACACTATGTACTTATACACTATGCACTAATACACTATGCACTTATACAAGGTTATTTTGTCATTCAGCATTAGAGTCTGATCAATTAAATGAATGATTCAACGAATGAATGAACCAGCCATTTGAACAAATCATTTGAATGAATGACTCACTCATTAAGACAGTCCTGTGTCCCAATAGGCCCATTTCCATACCGCATATTAGACGTAAAACAATATGTGAGTCAGGTAGTGTGTCCGAATTCATAGTGTTCATAAAACAGTGGGTGAAAAGTACCCGGGTGACCTACTACTTCCGGCGAGATTACGATGGACACTTACTATCCCATGAGGCCGTAGGTCACATGACAGTGACAAAAACAAAATCTTATAGCATTATTTATGTAACCGTAAATGTATTCAAGCCACCTCTGAGCTGCACTAACCAGTCTGTGTAAATACATATAAATGCCACTTCAGATGCAGTTTCTGGAAAGATAGATACCATCACAAAAACAAAGACAATATAGTATTATTATCGACAAAATCCCATTTCAAATAAAATATCAATAACCACATTAAAATCTAGTTTATACTGTGCACTAACTTAACGGTGAAGCTCAGGAGATGTTTAATCGGACAGTAAAGCCTCGCTTCACAGAGCAAAGCAAAGCATGTTGCTTAGTAAAAGCTTTCATTAGACAGTCTTCCATTCTCTCTCTCTGCTCTGTTCTTCTTACTCCAGCAACTCCCCAGTTATTTACAACCACTGGGATTACACACAATGTTCTCCATTAATATTTTATTAGTTCACTGATAATCACAGCTGAGGAGGAATACACTGGAGCCGAGCGCACACCGGCAGAAACTGCTGTTTATCACCCGGTCACTGAGGAGGCATAACCAGTTAATGACTTAAGTAACTTCAGCAAGAAACATAAATGACAAACAAGTCCGTCTCATGAGGATGCTTGAATTATGCAACCACTATAAATAAAATACATAAAAAACACAGGAATCCACCTTTGTGACAAGAAAACTGGAAGCGAAAATCAAAGTGAGAATACTAAGAGAAAAATTCCACTGCAACACAAACATGAATTGCTTCTGTAAGAATGAGCAGGCTTTCATTTTGTACCATTGATTGTTTTTCCTCTCCATGAAATGGCTTTCAAACCACTTACAGTGAGCAGATGTCCTGTTATGCATGGGGTAGTCCTGTATTTCCCAGGAAAAAACAGGACATCTGGCTACCCTAAAAGCTGCAGGCAAAAGCTTTCAGTAGAGACAGATAAAAAAAAAAAAGGTTTGTCTGATCCTTCTCCACCCTAAAATATCGAAACCGTTTACCTTTTGCAAGATCCACCCCACTGTCTGATTTTGATTTATTTGAACAAATCTGTTAATAGATCATTTTTCACGCCACCAAAATATAAGTTTAAAAAAGCTGTAAGGATTATAGTTGGAGAACTGCAGACGTTAGTTCAGAAAATCTGCAAAACTATCATTAGACGCCACCTATACATAATCACCACTTCTTTGGAAGGGTTTCCATAAAAAAGCCCTTTCTGTCATCAAATAACAATCTCATGCGCCTACAGTTTACCAAAGTCACATGACCGTTCAGTGGAAATGGGTTGTGTGAGACCAAAGAGGTTGAAAACAAAACTATAGGTATTTAGCGTTGACTGCTAAAAGGTTTTCATTCAAGGCCCCAAGACAACTTTGAATGGTATCATATGTTAAATCTGACCCTGGTCATGGCTGGACATTTCAATGATCCAAAGCACACTTTAAAAACACAAACACGAAATTAACACAAAAATGACTCAAGAATAAGGGTTTTGCCATGCCCATCTCAGTCCACCATAGAAAAGCAAGGCTGCCAACATTAGTGTGTGATCACAGAAAAGAGGTCATAACTCCCCCTACTGGTTAATATGTGCTGTACACACACACGGACTGCATGACATTAAGCTGAAGACTGAACACCAAAAACCAGCCTCAGAGATACTCATACAACACCTAAACAGACACAGATCACTCATTAATATCTTGTATCGCGACATAACAATAAATGTCCACTTCTGTTCTCCAAGTCCCGAAGATTGGTTAATAATGACCATTAAGAATTCTCATTTTTGAGGCAAAGTATTACTTTAAGAGTATGACATGCGCATTCCACAGCTAAATAACAAACTGGAAAGTTTGTTTTCTTGATTAGTTTTCATTGCATGAGTAATTCGACCATCTTTAAAATGTAGAGCTTCTCAGCCTGTGCTTGCACTCACTGTTCAATGAACAATCAGGTCCTGAAGCAAAGCCTCTGTTCAGAACCACTGATTTAAACGACATAGATTTTATTATAGAAATTAGTATGCTACCATTCAAAAGTTTGGGGTCGGTAAGATTCTGAAGATTGGTCTAAGATTGAAAGAAGTCTCTAATGCTCACCAAAATGCATTTATTTGATCAAAAATACAGTAAAATTGTAAAATAATGTCATTTATTCCTGTGATCAAAGCTTTCTGGTTTTTCAGGATCCTTTGATGAATAGAAAGCATATATTCAAGCATTTATTAAAAGAGAAATCGGTTACACTTTATAATAACGGCATGCTATGAATCATCAGTTAAGCATTAGTAAATAGTTAATTCATCATTTATAAAGCATTAACAGACATTAATAAGCAGTTTATAAATACAGCTGTTTTATTCTTGATTTATAAGCATTTGTAAGTAAATGATTAATAAACTCTTTAAATGTACATTTATACATCTTATTATTTAGACATATAGTAATAGTTACTCAGTGTGTTAATAAATGCTTTATTTAACTTTTTAACTTTTTTTATTAGCCCTGTGTTTTGTTTGTTTCCTTTTTCTGTTTAGAAGATTAGAACCTTTAAATCTCCTTTGTAAAAGCTTTACGAGGCATAACTAGTCCTCACTTTAGATGAGCTCACAAAAACAGTTCTGACAACTATTAAATGTTTTATAACTACCTTAATTAATCATGAATTACAGTAAGAATATGTGTTAAAAAAGCATTTATTAACACACTGAGTAACTATTATTATGTCTAAATAAAAAGTAAATAAATGTACATTTAAATAGTTTATTAATCATTTACACTTAAACTTACACTTTCTAAATGATCTTATGAACCACTGAAAACTCGTAAATAACTGGTTTGTAAATAACGTAATTACAATTATTAAACTCATAATAGATATGCTTATAAATCAAGAATAAAGCATTTATAGCTGTATTTATAAACTGATTATTAATGTCTATTAATGCTTTATAAATTATGAATTAACTATTTACTCATGCTTAACTAATGATTCATATCATGCAGTTATTATAAAGTGTAACCGAGAAATCTTTTGTAACACACAACTGACACTTTTAAATCAAATGAATGAGTCCTTGATGAATCTAAGAATCGCACTGACCCCAAACTTTTATACAGTAGTGCATATAAAACATTTGTGTATGAAACTTTACTCCAGACTCACTTGGCAAGCTTCATTTCGATCTGTTGGCGTATCTCCTGCCGTTCCTGATCACTGCGGACAGGGAAGATGTTCCTGTCCTCCAGCTCCTGTTTACTGGGCCTGTTACGCAGCTTCACTGCCAGAAGCTCTTTCCTTATCCGCCGTGGAAGCGTACCTGCACACACACACACACACACACACACACACATACACACATGCACACATGATCATTAATGATGGTCAAATGGACTCAGATCAGAAATCTGCACAAACAAAGGTCAATTATAGGCACATTCATGCCCCCGACATAATATCATTCATAACATAACATAACATAACATAACATAACATAACATAACATAACATAACATAACATAACAAAACAAAACATAACAACATAACATAACAACATAACATAACATAACATAACATAACATAACATAACAACATAACACAACATAACATAACATAACATAACATAACAAAACATAACATAACATAACAAATAACATGACATAACATATAACATAACATAACATAACAACATAACATAACAAAACATAACAAAACATAACAACATAACATAACATAACATAACATAACATAACAACATAACATAACATAACAAATAACATGACATAACATATAACATAACATAACATAACAACATAACATAACAAAACATAACAAAACATAACATAACATAACAAATAACATGACATAACATATAACATAACATAACATAACATAACATATAACATAAAATAACATAACATAACATAACATAGCATAGCATAGCATAGCATAGCAACATAACATTACACATTATATAACACATAACACATTATATAACATAACATAACATAGCATAGCATAGCATAGCAACATAACATTACATTACATTACATAACATAACATAACATAACAAAACATAACATAACAACATAACATAACAACATAACATAACAAATAACATGACATAACATATAACATAAAATAACATAACATAGCATAGCATAGCATAGCAACATAACATTACATAACATAACATAACATAACATATAACATGACATAACATAACAAAATAACATAGCATAGCATAGCATAACATAGCAACATAACATAACATAACATATAACATATAACATATAACATAACATATAACATAACATAACATAACATAACATAACATAATTTCAATATTCATTGTATAAAACTGATTTATATTGGTTTTTATGACTGTGTAAAAATTATTTTGAATATAGTGGCATTAACACAACAACCAATAATTTTTCTCCTAATAAACTTTTTTTCAAAAGTATTTGTTTATCAAGCAGTGTCAGAGAAGAGCTGGAAATGGAAATTTGATATATGTGATGTGTGAGGAAAACAAAGATAAATCAGGGTATATATCACTTGTGAACAGAACATGTTTGTGTGTAAATCTGTAATTTTTAGTTTATAACTAATTGCCATCAAATTAGCTTTAGCAAGACATAGTCTTTATTTCAATGTTTTTAAAATGTCATTTTGTCATTTCCAAACATCTGGCTCCTCCAACTTTGCTGTGAGTTGATCATGCCCTGTTTCAGTCCCAGTGTTCCCTGTGTGTTTGCAGTGTGTCTGCTTCTCTCTGACAGCAGACGCATTAGAAGTAGGACACCAGATGTTGCTGACAAATCAAGTCTAGAGGAAGAAAAGCCTCTTCGTTTCTGCCATGCGGCGTATTCTGAGCGCAACATTATTAACAGGCACTCAGAGACCAATTTGCGAAATAAAACACACAAAAAAACAAGATTTTTCTGGAGAAAATGTGAGCAGTGCTTGCTCCTTTAACCCGTAAAGCTACCATATGTAATTTTTTTCGTTGCTAGGGGTCGCTAACCTCTTACAATAACAAAGGCGTAGATTGATGACGCAGTGAATAAGCGGAATGGAACTTGTCGTCATGCTGATGCATCTAATAATGTTTATGGGAAATAATGTTTATTGATGAGTGAATACATTGATGTTTTTAACATGACTGTGGAATGAAGCAGGGCGCGAGTGCTAATGAGAGACAGATATCAGCGCCACGCGCGAGTCCAGCGGATATACAGGGATAAGGACATTTCATTCTACCGAACTACACGCAAGTGCTGAATAATACTCACACAGGTCAGTTTATTAGAGGAATTAAACTTGTGAGGTAACACAGCACTGTTTCACTTAGTCTACACTATCACACTAAACTGCATTTGAGAGTGTTAAAGTTATAATGTTATTCTATGTGTGAGTTTGTCTGTATGAGACTAGCAGTGAGCGAGATCAACATTAGAATAACATACTGATCATATTCTAACATTTCATCATGTTGAGCTATATAACACTGATTAGTTTTATGTACATTTGCTCATCTCTACATTTGCGCATCTCTGTCAAGTTGAAGTTAGTCGCGGACGCTAGCTCTCGGCATCTCGAAAACGCAACGCTGATATTGATCCTCGTTTTAGTTCTCCTTTTGTCCCAAAGTCTGCTTGCCATGGTCCATAATGTTTGAACGAAACAACAACAGCGTGAGCGCGCCGCTAGACGTAACGCAGTTGTCCATGTCTGTCGCCATGGTTACTATGGCAGTACGAGCGGAAACAAGGGATAACGCGGACTTTTTAAAATTGTAAATTTCTCTGAATTTACAAATTCTTGGAAACATTTAGGATAATGGAAGTACACAAAAGAAAGAATTATATAAAGATACTTTTAAAGGTACAATATGTAAGATTTTTGTAATAAAATATTCAAAAACCACTTGCACAGTGTTGCACAATGAATACTGTTAATACAATTAAATATGGCTCATCCCTTGTCATTAACGCCTATCAATGACGTAATATCCGTATTATCCCTGGTTTCCGCTTATAGAAACCATATATATATATATATATATATATATATATATATATTGTACATAGAAACCTCATTAGTGTCTGTTTCAATGGGCCAATGAGGGATCTATGTATACTTACAATGCAATATCTTATCTGTTGTGGCGTTCAGTCATCATGGTTCACGATTATTGAAATCCAAAAAAACGTAAACGTAGATCAACTGAGGCAAGCAGGCTTTGAGAAAAACAGAAATAAAACAAGGTTCAACATCGGCGTGGCGTTTCAGGATGGAGAGAGGTTCACGACAAACTTGGACTTGACAGAGTCTCTGCTCTCGCATATTAAATATAATAAATATATATTATTTATTGCACACATACAGTTATATTGCACTTTCTTTGTACTTCAGTAACGCTTTTTATCAAGTCTGGTGACCAAGTCTATGGCAGTGAAATTAAATACAGTATGTGTTGCACAAAAATATTTAGCCATTATTTGCAAATACTGTGGTTTCGTTCAAATATACTTTTAGTATGATTGTTTTAAACCTGTAAAAATCATTTGACAAATAGTCACATTTCAGTAACAGGCTAATATAGTATTACATTTCACGTTCCTTGCAGCTAATTCATTACGATGACATAAAATAGTCTGATCAAACGTACAGGTTATACAAAAACTAATTCATTACCTCATCTGAAAACACGATTCGTGAAATATATGAATTATACCATACATCTCTGGATGATGAAAACGACATCTCTCACAGTTCCACTCTCCTTCATAGCGTCATCAAGCTTCGCCTTTGATATTGTTTTGAAAATGCGACTTCTGGCGGCGAAAACTTGCATATTGTACCTTTAAATGCATGAATGTTTCACAAATCACTATTATATATTTGGCTCTTTAGTGACCCGGATCTATATCTAACACGGATGGACCTTTACTGGGATATTTTTCTACAGTAGAAGGAAGCGGAGATGCGTTGTCCATCTTTTTTTTACAGACTTTGGTAAAAACATGACAAATCAAAACTTACAAGAACAAAAACTATAAAAAAAAAAAAAAATTGGTCTAAAATTCTACAATAATCATGTGATGTAAACCAAGGTCAAAGAAACCCACCAGAGATGACAGAGTCGTTCCAGCTGTCCTGGTCGCTGTAGTATTCATCCACACGCATGTTCTCCTTGTTCTCTTCTGCCTCTTTCTTGTTCTCCACTTCTCCGCTCTGCTCATTCTCAGCGCTGGCGGTGCGGGACACCCGTCCATCCGAGCGCCGTTTGGGGGAACCGCGGATCTCCTTACTGTGGAAACTGACATTTAAAAGATCCGGTTGAAAATTTTCAACACAAACAATACCATTCAGAATTTCAGTGTGGATGAGAAACTTTTGGAAAACGCTAATGTGGACGGAGAGCGTTTTGAAATGAAAACAAATCTAGTAATGTAGCCGTAACATAATTTGATCAAATAAATTGTGTATACATTTTTTTCACAAAAAAAGGATCATGTGATACTGAAGGCTGGAGTAATGATGCTGAAAATTCAGCTTTGCATTACAGGAATAAATTACATTTTAAAATATTTTTTAGATAGAAGACAGTTGTAATGATATTTCACAATATTACTGTTTTTGCTGTATTTTTTATCAAACTCATGCAGCCTTGGTGAGCAAGAGACTTCTTTCAAAAACACTAAGGGCCCTATTTTAAGGATCTAAGCGTATGGTCGAAAGCGCACGGCGTAAGAGCACTTACAGCGTGTCCGAATCCACTTTTGCTAGTTTAACGATGGGAAAAATGGTCGGCGCTCCTGGCGCATGGTCTAAAAGGGTCGTCTCTATTCTCTTAATGAGTAATGAGTGTGTTTTGTCCCTATTCTCTTAATGAGTAATGGGTGTGTTTTGGGTGTAACGTGCAATAAACCAATCAGAGTTTCATCTCCCATTCCCTTTAAAAGCCAGTTGTGCTCGCGCCATGCAGGATTAGCTATTTACATGGAGGAATTTGCAAGCAGAAAAACTGAACGCATCTCCAGACAGCAAACGGATCTGTTCGAGCACGAGGTTAAAGCGAGCAGACCATCTACAGGACAAAGTGTAGGCGCGTTGTGGACTGGCCTATAGGCGCATATTACTAACACGCTCTTTAAATAACAAAAAAATATTGCGCCATTGACTTTAGACCAGGTTTCAGTTGGTTAATGGCTCATTCTATTTCAGTTCCTCAAAATAGCAACGCTCCAACAGTGAGCATGAACACACACCTCGTTCTCAGACCAGCAGCCCATTGGCATTTGCTATTTAAACAACATGGCGCAGGACGTGAAAATGAAAACTGTGTTGGGCTGAAACTAGCTTGTGTTGCGCCTGCCGCTGTATTGCAACGGGTTTATGATAGGGCCCTATAATTCTTAATTATTCCAAACTTTTGACTACATAGCACACATTTCATATCAACTATTTTTATTGTTCTTTTAGCAAAATGATGACAGAATTAGTCAGAATTACTAGTGAAGACCTGTCCTCACCTGTCCTGCCGGTGTTTGGAGGCCAGCGCCCGATGCAGTTCCTCGATGATGCAGCTCGGGGGCAGATGAGGGTGCAGGACCCCCAAGTGAGGCGAGCCAGTGGGGGTTGAGATCCTGCCCCGCAGGGCATCTTTGGGGAGGGTGAAGTTCCTGGGCAGAGTGGCTGGAGCCGGCCGGCCCTGAGGAGAGTGGGTAGCTACAGGACAAGAAAAAAAGTGGCTTTAAGTACTATGTACTTACATTTAAATTAATAATTTGATACAATTGACTTATTGTGTATACATACATGTACTTATATTTTGAAAATACCTGCATGTAATTACAGCTGTAAGTAATTAATTAATTTATGTAATTACATTTGTAAATACACTGTTGACCCTTCCCTTACACCTTAACCCACCCTTAAACCTCACCTGTCCCTAACCTTACCCGTATCACACCTCAGTAGCAGCACAAGTGTTTTACAATACAACCTGAACAAAATAAGTACATTGTACTTATTTTGCGATGTAAGTCCATAGTACTTAAAGCTTAAAAGTACTTAAAAAAAAATACATTTCATCGTTATACTCCGTTGGTCAAATCTAGAGAACAGGTATACATGCATGTGATGAATTGATACTGACTGTCCAGACTGCTCAGTCTATTAAGCAGCTTCACTGGGAGTTTGGCTGGAGGAGTGCGAACTTCTCTGAGTGGTTTATCCTCCTTTCTTTCCTCATGGCCCTCGAGGGCCCCGACACTGGCCCCTCTACTCGAGGCCTCTACACACGGCTTGTCCTCATCCTCACTTTGCCCAAGTTCCCCTTCTGTTTCCGTCATCTCTGTGGTGTCTCGTGCTGAAAAGAGATCAGAAATGTTTGTTCTGTGATCTCTGACGCCACCTAGTGGTAAATAAGTGCTGCTCATTCTTTCAAGACAACAGATGTGTGTCCATTCCCCACCTTTTGATTGAGTCATCACTTTCATGTTCACAAAAAGACACAGTGGACATGCACATATCATGCATGCTTATCAAATCAAATGTTTATTTAGAATTGTTAAAGTCAACATGAAACGGCATCCGCAACCCATTTTACTTCCCTAATGATGCATATTTCTGAAACAGACTATTATAAAATCAGACAGGACTTGATTTTATTGATTGGGAATTGATTGGATGGGTATTTCATGTCAGATTGGGGTCAAACCTGAATGTGAGTTTGCAGTGGATTGTGGGGGATTTACTCCTTACCAACAACACACTTTTCTGAAGAGGCTGTTTGAACAGGACGTGCACTGAAAAAAAAAAAAAAATTGGTGTGGAATTTACTAATTGATGAGTGATTTAATAATTTTCACTCATAAATGGGTAGTAAATTTCACAAATAATTACAAAGAAACTAATCAAATTAAGCGTGACATTTTAAAGTGAAAAGACTGAAACAGTATTTTCTTGTAAAACGTACTCTAATAATCTTTGATTTATTCACAAAATTAGAAAATAAATGTGTATACACTGTAAAGGCTGAAGGTCAAGTTCACTATTACAATACAATAACATTATTGTAAAAACATTACAAATAATTTTGACTATTGATATTTAAGGAAGGAATGTTTAAGGAAGACTATATTACCTATTACAGTAGCCTAAAACCGTGCATTATAGATATTTAACAAATGGCAGAAATATTTCCGGGTATATTTTAAACCATGAAGTCAGCTAACAAAAATATAATATTGTTTTGCTAACATTCCCATTAACTTATGAAAACGTTATTTCTAAATATTCCCTTCCAGTTCAAAACGTATATGTTTTTAAATGTTTTTTTTATTTCTTGAATATACAAATGTTAAGGGGACATTCCATTGTATCATTTTTCAAACATTATGGGAATGTTACATTTGAATGTTCTCTGAACATTTTAAAAGTAGTAGCAACATTTAAAACTTTTTAAAATGTTCCATAAATGATGTATAAATAACGTTTTTGTGCTAACAATTTAAGAGCATTATTAAAAACCAGATAATTTTGAACAAACGGGTTAGGCACCCCTATTATACTTTTTGGGATATTCCCTTTCACGTATTGTGTAATAGAGCAGTTTGTGAATGTAAAAGGTCTGCAAAGTTTCAAAAATCAAAGATAAATGTTTTTGTCTACCAAAAGAAAGAATCGATTCTGAACTGCCTGAAACGAGTCGTCAGTAATTTCAGTCTCACTTCCTGCTGAATCTGCGTAGGTTTGTAACAGATTTGCATAATGCCAGTCTATGTTCTTCATTGGCTGCCATAAACAACGTCTACTTTGACCCTCAAAGAGCTGATGCTGCAATAGATATTATGAGAAAATTTAAGTGTTTTAGATCTTGGATGAATGTAAACCTGTTGTAGGAGACTCCAAAACAAAATTAAAGCTGCAAGCAGCGATGAAAAGGGCCCTCACACCACCGCCACCCGGCGGCATTAGGAAAGCAAAGCATGGTGGGCAGTATATAGGAGGACTATGTCAAAGTCATTTGTATTTGCCACACTTTCTGCTACCAGCAGGTGGCGCTATTACTATAACTGAATATTGTCATGTAGATGTGTTCAGGACAGGACTCTTATCAAACATGTGAAGTTTGGGGCGGATCGGACATTGTATGTCCGAGTTACAACAACTTCCTGTTTCATGGCAAAACATCAAATTTTGTCAGGCCGCCACGGACACACCCTTCAGCGAAAACTCAAGATCTTTGCAATTTAACGTCGCAAAGGCCTTTAGATTAGACTTACAAAATATGATGTGGATCTGATTAAATCTCTGGGAGGAGTTTGGTAAAGGACAAAGTCTGGAAATGGCTAAAATATCAAAATATCTCACTTCCTGTTTGGTTTTCAGATTTCAGAAGACTTTTTTGTAGATATTGGTCTGTTACATGTGTCTACCGAATTTCATACTTGTACGTGAAACGTAGCGCCAGGGGCACTTGGTCGAAATATTGTAGGTGGGGCTATCGAGCCATTTTGCCACACCTACTTCTGACACCCATATCACACGTACATTTTCACCACATTTGATGCGTGTGCAAAGTTTCGTGAGTTTTTGAGCATGTTTAGGCCCTCAAAAAAGCGATTCACTTTGGAGAAGAAGAATAATATTAAACAGAGCAATCGCAATAGGGTTCTCTCACCATCGGTGCTCTGGGCCTAATTAGGAACCTTTAGAATAGCATACTTTAATGTTACTGTTCATAACGTTGAGAGAAGCTTGTCAATATCTGAGAACATTCCCTGTTAGCTGGAAATTACATGGGCACTATTTTTTTATTTTTTTCTATTGGAATAATGGAATATTAAGGTCAGGAATGTGCATTAATCATGTTAATAGCCTTGTAGTTTCACGTTCTAGGGTGCGTTTCCCGAAAATATCGTTAGCCAACTATGGTCTCAAGTTCTGTCGTTATCAGCAGTTCAATGAGTCGGTGTTTCCCGAAACCATCGTTCCAACGAACATTCGCAAACAGCATCGCAGAGTTGTGTGTGTTTGGAGCGACAGATCTCGACCTGTGGTTAGAAGCAGAGTTTCTAGTTTGCATGACATGTGGACTTAATAAATCCTGATCTTGAGCAAAATAAGCAAGCTGACATTCAGTACAATCTGTATCTTTTATTTAGAATATATACAAATGTCATTTACGTCTTTTAGTTTGTCAAGAGATTTAAAGTGTTGTTTTTGAAGAGTGTGCATGGGTAAACGTACTAGTGCGTACGAAATATAAAATGAACGAACGAAAAAAAAAGAAGAAAAAAAACCTGAGAAAAATTCCTCAGATGCCATGTCTGTAATTTATTGCAAAACATCTAGCATTAATTCGATTTCAAACAGATTAATTATTTTTTTATTTTTTTATTACTCCACCACCTGCGTGACATCATCAACCAGTGGTTTAACGACCAATTTGCGACAATACGGTTTTGGGAAACAGTCGAGACTAGCTAGTTGATTTCTTCAATGATGCATCGTACTATGATAGTTAAGCAGCGAGTTACATCGTTGTATGGGAAACGCACCCCTGTTTAGCAAAAGACCAAACATTCACAAGTCCTGACCTGTAGACAGATTGTCCTCATCAGATCCCAGATCCTCTGAGTTGCTGGCCAGCGGCGCCATGGGCTCGTCCTCTCGGTCCTCGGCGTCTGAGTCCTCGAGCGATGGGCTTCCCGGATCTTCTGAGTTCCCACCACAGGCCAGGCCAGACTCTGTCAGCATGGGAAAAACCAGCCAGTCTTAAAGTGATAGCTCACCCAAAAATTTAAATTAGCCCATGATTTACTCGCCCTCAAGTCATCCTAGGTGTATATGACATTCTTCTTTCAGACAAATATGATCAGAGTTATATTAAAAAATGTCCTGGCTCTTCCAAGCTTTATAATGGCAGTGAATGGCTGTTTCTGTTTTGAAGTCCATAAAAGTGCATCTATCCATCATAAAAGTGCATCTATCCATCATAAAAGTGCATCTGTCCATCATAAAAGTGCATCTATCCATCATAAAAGTGCATCTGTCCATCATAAATGCGCATCTGTCCATCATAAAAGTGCATCTATCCATCATAAATGCGCATCTATCCATCATAAAAGTGCATCTATCCATCATAAAAGTGCATCTATCCATCATAAAAGTGCATCTGTCCATCATAAATGCGCATCTGTCCATCATAAAAGTGCATCTAAGTGTTGGTGCAGTGAGTTTGGCAGTGTTGGTGCCGTGAGTTTGGTAGTGTTGGTTTAGTGAGTTTGGCAGTGTTGGTGCAGTGAGTTTGACAGTGTTGGTTTAATGAGTTTGACAGTGTTGGTTTAGTGAGTTTGGCAGTGTTGGTGCAGTGAGTTTGACAGTGTTGGTGCAGTGAGTTTGGTAGTGTTGGTTTAGTGAGTTTGGCAGTGTTGGTGCAGTGAGTTTGACAGTGTTGCTGTACTGAGTTTGACAGTGTTGGTGAAGTGAGTTTGGTAGTGTTGGTTTAGTGAGTTAGGCAGTGTTGGTGCAGTGAGTTTGGTAGTGTTGGTTTAGTGAGTTAGGCAGTGTTGGTGCAGTGAGTTTGGTAGTGTTGGTTTAGTGAGTTTGGCAGAGTTGGTGCAGTGAGTTCGGCAGTGTTGGTTTAGTGAGTTTGGCAGTGTTGGTTTAATGAGTTTGGCAGTGTTGGTGCAGTGAGTTTGACAGTGTTGCTGCAGTGAGTTTGATGGTGTTGGTGCAGTGAGTTGGACAGTGTTGGTTTAGTGAGTTTGACAGTGTTGGTGCAGTGAGTTTGGTAGTGTTGGTGCAGTGAGTTTGACAGTGTTGGTGCAGTGAGTTTGACAGTGTTGCTGTACTGAGTTTGACAGTGTTGGTGAAGTGAGTTTGGTAGTGTTGGTTTAGTGAGTTAGGCAGTGTTGGTGCAGTGAGTTTGGTAGTGTTGGTTTAGTGAGTTAGGCAGTGTTGGTGCAGTGAGTTTGGTAGTGTTGGTTTAGTGAGTTAGGCAGTGTTGGTGCAGTGAGTTTGATAGTGTTGGTTTAGTGAGTTTGGCAGAGTTGGTGCAGTGAGTTCGGCAGTGTTGGTTTAATGAGTTCTGCAGTGTTGGTGCAGTGAGTTTGACAGTGTTGCTGCAGTGAGTTTGACAGTGTTGGTTTAGTGAGTTTGACAGTGTTGGTGCAGTGAGTTTGGTAGTGTTGGTGCAGTAAGTTTGACAGTGTTGGTGCAGTGAGTTTGGCAGTGTTGGTGCAGTGAGTTTGGTAGTGTTGGTGCAGTAAGTTTGACAGTGTTGGTGCAGTGAGTTTGGCAGTGTTGGTGCAGTGAGTTTGGCAGTGTTGGTGCAGTAAGTTTGACAGTGTTGATGCAGTGAGTTTGACAATGTTGGTTTAGTGAGTTTGACAGTGTTGGTGCAGTGAGTTTGGTAGTGTTGGTGCAGTAAGTTTGACAGTGTTGGTGCAGTGAGTTTGACAGTGTTGGTGCAGTGAGTTTGGTAGTGTTGGTGCAGTAAGTTTGACAGTGTTGGTGCAGTGAGTTTGGCAGTGTTGGTGCAGTAAGTTTGGTAGTGTTGGTGCAGTGAGTTGGACAGTGTTGGTTTAGTGAGTTTGACAGTGTTGGTGCAGTGAGTTTGGTAGTGTTGGTGCAGTGAGTTTGACAGTGTTGGTTTAGTGAGTTTCAGTGAGTTTGGTAGTGTTGGTGCAGTGAGTTTGACAGTGTTAGTGCAGTGAGTTTGACAGTGTTGGTGCAGTGAGTTTGGCAGTGTTGGTGCAGTGAGTTTGGCAGTGTTGGTGCAGTGAGTTTGGTAGTGTTGGTTTAGTGAGTTTGGCAGTGTTGGTGCAGTGAGTTTGACAGTGTTGGTTTAATGAGTTTGACAGTGTTGGTTTAATGAGTTTGACAGTGTTGGTTTAGTGAGTTTGGCAGTGTTGGTGCAGTGAGTTTGACAGTGTTGGTGCAGTGAGTTTGGTAGTGTTGGTTTAGTGAGTTTGGCAGTGTTGGTGCAGTGAGTTTGGTA
The DNA here is from genome assembly GCF_951802725.1 of Rutilus rutilus. Taxonomy (NCBI): domain Eukaryota; kingdom Metazoa; phylum Chordata; class Actinopteri; order Cypriniformes; family Leuciscidae; genus Rutilus; species Rutilus rutilus. The sequence goes on from NC_140227.1 coordinate 2,567,158, forward strand.
GTGTTGGTGCAGTGAGTTTGACAGTGTTGCTGCAGTGAGTTTGATGGTGTTGGTGCAGTGAGTTGGACAGTGTTGGTTTAGTGAGTTTGGCAGTGTTGGTGCAGTGAGTTTGGTAGTGTTGGTTTAGTGAGTTTGGCAGTGTTGGTGCAGTGAGTTTGACAGTGTTGCTGTACTGAGTTTTACAGTGTTGGTGAAGTGAGTTTGGTAGTGTTGGTTTAGTGAGTTAGGCAGTGTTGGTGCAGTGAGTTTGGTAGTGTTGGTTTAGTGAGTTAGGCAGTGTTGGTGCAGTGAGTTTGGTAGTGTTGGTTTAGTGAGTTTGGCAGAGTTGGTGCAGTGAGTTCGGCAGTGTTGGTTTAGTGAGTTTGGCAGTGTTGGTTTAATGAGTTTGGCAGTGTTGGTGCAGTGAGTTTGGTAGTGTTGGTTTAGTGAGTTAGGCAGTGTTGGTGCAGTGAGTTTGGTAGTGTTGGTTTAGTGAGTTAGGCAGTGTTGGTGCAGTGAGTTTGGTAGTGTTGGTTTAGTGAGTTTGGCAGAGTTGATGCAGTGAGTTCGGCAGTGTTGGTTTAATGAGTTTCGCAGTGTTGGTGCAGTGAGTTTGACAGTGTTGCTGCAGTGAGTTTGATGGTGTTGGTGCAGTGAGTTGGACAGTGTTGGTTTAGTGAGTTTGACAGTGTTGCTGCAGTGAGTTTGGTAGTGTTGGTGCAGTAAGTTTGACAGTGTTGGTGCAGTGAGTTTGACAGTGTTGGTGCAGTGAGTTTGGTAGTGTTGGTGCAGTAAGTTTGACAGTGTTGGTGCAGTGAGTTTGACAGTGTTGATGCAGTGAGTTTGACAATGTTGGTTTAGTGAGTTTGGTAGTGTTGGTGCAGTGAGTTTGGCAGTGTTGGTGCAGTAAGTTTGACAGTGTTGATGCAGTGAGTTTGACAATGTTGGTTTAGTGAGTTTGACAGTGTTGGTGCAGTGAGTTTGGTAGTGTTGGTGCAGTAAGTTTGATGGTGTTGGTGCAGTGAGTTGGACAGTGTTGGTTTAGTGAGTTTGACAGTGTTGGTGCAGTGAGTTCGGCAGTGTTGGTTTAGTGAGTTTGGCAGTGTTGGTGCAGTGAGTTTGACAGTGTTGCTGCAGTGAGTTGGACAGTGTTGGTGCAGTGAGTTTGGCAGTGTTGGTGCAGTGAGTTTGATGGTGTTGGTGCAGTGAGTTGGACAGTGTTGGTTTAGTGAGTTTGACAGTGTTGGTGCAGTGAGTTTGACAGTGTTAGTGCAGTGAGTTTGACAGTGTTGGTGCAGTGAGTTTGGTAGTGTTGGTGCAGTAAGTTTGACAGTGTTGGTGCAGTGAGTTTGGCAGTGTTGGTACAGTGAAGAGAGTGATGTGTGTATTTCTCACCCATGCCAGCCTCTTCCAGGCCCTTTCTGACGAGATCCTCACGATTTTGCCTGCTGGGCACTTTCCTCTCCAGCGCTGCAGATGCCATCAGATAGAGTTACATATAAATCTCACTGAATACAAACACTACAACCCTGCCGTCAGTAAATCGATCTCTAATGCTTTTGGAGAGATACTAATAATCATTTATATAAAAAAAAAGAGCTGTCCAAATAAATGTGATATATTGTATGTAATAAATGAAAACAATGTTAATTTTTTAACACCATTAAAAAGTTAATTCAATTTGCCATTAGAACTCTTTCATTCCACCAACAGTAAGCAATTAAAAGTATAAGGTCAAGCTTTATTCGTAATAAAAGTCATAACTAAAGACTGATTTCAAGGATAAGCTCTAAAATATATATATTTTCAAGGTAGAAACTGCAAAAAAAAATAATAGTTATAAAAACCCATTTAATTACAAATCATTAGAAAAGTTGTCGAAACTTCTGTAATTATGGAATTTAATCATTTTAATAATTATAATTTAAATATGTATTAATATTTTATTTAATTACTTATTATGATTATTATACATATATTTTATATACATTTAAACTAATTTTTTTTATATATATATTTTAAATACATTTAAAAATACAATTATTTTTAATAATACATATTTTATTATTCATTTCTTCTTATTTTTTAATAAAATAATTTAATATGTAAACATATAAAATGATAATAATATCATTAAAAGTCATATAACAATAATAATTTATAAATATAAAAAAAAAATCCAAATAATTCAAAATGTTAAATACATAAAAATATTTGTATTAAAATATTTTTTAAATGATAATAATAATAATAATAACATAATTTAATAATATATAAATATATATATAAAAATATTTATATTTATAGTTATATTTATATATTTATATTTATATTTTATATATTTATATTTTATAACCTTTCAAGGGTAAATATTTAATTAAACTAATAAAAATTGCCACTCCTAGTTTCTTCATATAAAACAAGTTTGAAGATGAGCAGCGTTTAAATAATGTCTTTGTCAAGGTGGCCTTAGAGTCAGAAAGGTTGAGAATTAGTGCCTTATAGCTTTATAAAATGGTTATTATATAATAAAATACTACACAGAATTTCATTAAAAAGTCATTTAATTAAATGAATGAATTGGGATCAGCAAGTTTGTCAAAGTTTGTCAAAGAAACCAAATCTGTGGCATAATTTTGATTAAATAAAGAAAATAATTTTGACTAAACAAGCAAACATCTTTTCAACAACTTTTCACTGTTTATATCCCCTGTGCTTGTGTTATAGTCCTGTTTGTTGTGAGCACATGGCTTGTCTTGTGTTTCCTTGTTCCATGTGCTCTCTTGTTACCTGATTATTGATTCATTTGCCTCACCTGTCCTCTCTCGTTACCCTCTTTTGTTTGCTTCCCTATTTAGTCTCCCTGTGTTTGCAGTCCTGTGCTGGTTCGTTGTCTATGGTCCCTCGTGTTTCTTGCTCCTGCTACAGTCCAGTTGGAATTCCTTGATGCCTGTCTTGTTTCCCCCCCACGGATAGTTTTTGTTTGTAGTTTTGTTTTATTTTTACCTTTCTTTAAAATATCCATTGTTCCTGCATTTGAGTCCTCGCGTCACTATTACACCATTCTGTGACAGTTACTCCAGTGATCTTGCTTAAATTTAACACATTAACCAGTCAGAATCCAGAACCAGATATATTAATCTTATTATTGCCATTATATTAGTATAATGAAATGGCATGAGAGCAAGGAGGTTTATTTGATGGGGAAATAATGATCAATGTGATGTTTATAAGTTATTATTGAACATGTGGATTGTTGTTTCTTCACTCACCTGTAGAGCCCTGCCTCAGTTTTTCATTTTTCTTTTTCCTCCACTTCCAGGGCTTGAAGATTCGTCCCAGACTGGCCAGTTTACTGTTGCGGCGGATGGGGGGAGTTCGGACCCCGGACACCAGACAACCAGAATGAAGTGTTCTGTGCTGATCCATCACATCTGCGGCACAAGCAGAAATGAAGTTTGCATCAGAAACTAATCTCTCAGTTTATAAAAACAAGCAAAAATCATGTTTGCAGTAATGCACTTTTAATGCAGCTTTAAGTCAAACTGTGTTCCTAATCAACAAGAACACTGCTTCAGCGTTAAATTGAGCATTTAAAACGCATCTCCAGCGGCCATCTGGTTTGAGTCGGTCTGTTTCAGTCAGAATGAATCCAGTATTTCAGGTTCTAAAAGTTCTGTTTATATGAATATATTTCAATCCGATTCACATTAAATGGATTCCAGTCATTGCGTTCAGAACCGAAGAAAGCAGTGATAATGTCATCAGAGCTAAGGCAAGTATAATTGTCTTTTTTTGTTGTTGTTTTTTTGCCTTGATGATATATTTAAATAGAAAACGAACCCATTTGTCAAAATAAGTGTTTAGCAAACATTTCAGCTTTTTACATGACAGCTTTTTAATCCAACTGAGCCATTAATCCGATTCTAAACAAATTATTTGTGTGCACGTAAACATAGCTTCTGAATGCATCACAAAACATTTAGTGTCGAGCGCTAACATCACACCACCTGAGACAGATGTAAATAACAGCTGGAAAAGAGGCCTGTACTCCATGGGGAGCGAATGGTGTCTGTCCAAGCATTTGCTGTGCCAACACGATTTGTTTACCAAGGTGGAACAGCATATGGGTCATCTCTCCTGATGCAAAACATTAGTTTTAATTCAAAAGATAAAGAAACACATGACAAACTGACCAAAGAAAAAACTGGATGGCTTAATCTGTCACTCTGGATAAGATCATATGGATAGGAGTGTGTCAAATGAAGATGAAGTGTTTTTACTCCGAATCCTGTTCTAAGACAAACTGCAGGAGACACAGAGCACTGCATTATGTCTGTGTCCCTCTCTGCGCAGAAACACACCTCACAAACAATCCACTGTTTTAAAGTGCCCCTATTATGTTAAAGGTTCCTAATGTTGATGAGTCTCCTACAACAGGTTTATATGCATCACAGGTCAAAAAACACTTTATTTCCTCATAATCTCCACTGCAGCATCAGCTCTTTTCTCTCAGTGTCTGAAACGCTTCGATCAAGGATTCAGTCTCTCTAAACCCCGCCTCTCTGAGAGCTGCTCTGCTCTGATTGGTCAGATGACCCAGTCTGTTGTGATTGGTCGACAGTATCAGAAACCAAATGCTCATTATCATATCTGAATTTCAGCTCTTGATCCTCAGTGATACGAACGGTAACGATGGCGTCGGTTTTACCGTATCAATCTCATCAAAGTGGATTTGCTCTGTCAGCAGAAAACAGCGTCTTCTCCACACGAACAACACGAACCAAACTCTTCCAGTCTCAGATAACCTACAGTGTTTGAGGGTCAAAGTAGACGTTGTTCACGGCAGCCAATGAAGAACATAGACTGGCATTATGCAAATCTGTTACAAACCTACGCAGATTCAGCAGGAAGTGAGACTGGAATTACTGACGACTCGTTTCAGTTCAGAATCACTTCTTTCTTTTGAGAGACAAAAACTCCATTTATCTGAACCTTCCAGATCTTTTACAATCACAAACAGCTCTATTACACACTCCATGAAAGGGAATCTTAATAGTAGCACTCATAAAAAAATCTTAATGCAAAGAGTAGCACCTAGTGACAATATTCTAAGAAAATTCTTAGAAATGTGGGCGTTTACTCTTAAAATTAAATAAAACTCCTAGTAAAGAAAAAAGTAATTCAGAAAGCATCTTAACCCTTAAAAGAGGTCTTAAGGTCAAAATTGTTAGGAGCACGGACGAGGACTTTTAAGAGGCTTAAGAGTTTTTTTAGCGGAGGAGAAAATGGCAGAAAGACGAAGAGGGAGAAGAAATGTGTTGCAGACAATAGATGACAGTGAGTTAATAAGACGCTATAGATTAGATCGTGCAGGGATCATGTTTGTGACAGATCTTATTAGAGACGCGCTAACATCTCCGACACAGCGCAGAAATGCCATAGTGCCAGAAATGAAAGTAATCACTACATTACGATATTTGGCAACTGGGAAAATGCAAGAATGCAGCAGTGATGATCTGGGTCCGTCACAAGCTTCTAGAGTGATCACACACACAGTTACAGCACTTTCAGAACCTCTTGTTGGGTCGCAGTTCATTTCGTTTCCACTAGACATTCCCACCTTGCAGGCTCAAAAAACTGCATGTATGAATATAGCAGGCTTTCCTGGTGCGCACAATGAGCGGGAATGAACTGATAATAATTTGCGCTATAAGCTCCCACATCTGCTTCCCCGTGCTGTGACACCCGGGATGGCCTTGTGTTCATCCACTAACTGGGCTAACAGTAAACGCACTGTTCCTCTGTCCAGTCGGGCTTTCTGGTCCTTCTTGTTTTTGATTCCATTAAACAGGCTACATTAAAACCAACATTAAAACCACCACTTAAATAGACATGCCAGCAATCAGTGTAACTGGAAAGAGTGGAACGATTTTTATCATTCTAAGCCAATCAAATACCTTATAGGAAATTAACAGCATGGTAAAAAAAAAGAAAAAAAAAGTTTTATATACATATATATATATATATAGTGTGTGTGTGTGTGTGTGTGTGTGTGTGTGTGTGTGTGTGTGTGTGTGTGTGTGTGTGTGTGTGTGTGTGTGTGTGTGTGAGTAGACCCTAAACTTAAAATCGCTCTTTTTTTTTCTTTTTTTTTTTTCTTCTTGGACAACCAACCAATCACAGTCTTCAAAAGATTGTGTCATCATCCGTAGCAACGGTGTCAGCCCCGCCTCCTCACTAAGATGAAAGTTTTCGTCTTTTCCTCACTCAGAGTTGCTATCAGATCGGTCCTGAATCGCTCTTAAGCTAAGACTCTTACGTAGAAGTTTTTAAGCTAAATTAGGAGTTTTCTGAGAGGATTCTCAGAAGCTTTAAGAATACAGGCCCTGTTTTCTCCACGGAAATCAAGTCAGCTTTGATTCAACTCCTGCAACTCAAGGCACAAACGGCTCCTTGTTTCGCCGACGGCCGAGTGAAGACCTCAGTCTGTCAGACAGGATTAATGCGTCCCGAAGCCCATCAAACACCTGACTCGAGAGGCTTCGAGTGCAGCATTAGAAGCGTCTCTTCCCACACAGTCTGGCTCGACGGAGAGCTCACACCTCGGGAAACCGCAGATGAACCGTGGGCAGCGCTGAGAGCTTCTATCTCTGTCTGATTCTTACGGTCGTCACACCTAAACCGCATGAAAGTGAAAAAACAACAACAACAACAGCACCTGTTTATATCAGAAGGAACAGTGATGGCTGTAAAATCATCTAGAATTCGTTTTTAGAACTAACTTAAAGTCCCCCTGTGGTGAAAATCCAGCTTTTAATGTTGTTTATATGTCTATGTGGTGTGTTTAATATGCTTTAAGACAAAGCATGTGTAAGTTCATAAGTCGACACCATTGCTGAGTATTTCCTCCTTAAAACTGCAGTGAACCAAAGACAGTCTCAAAAACACGCTTTGAAATCGCTGGTGTTTCTGACGTCACAAACTACCTTGTAACCAATCAGATCAACGTGTGATCGTCAACCAGTGGATCTCTGAGCTGAGTGAGTGAGTGGAGGCGGGGCTCATTTGCATATTCATAGAACCGTGCATACTAAATGAGGCAAGGGTGTCGAGTTACATTCAAGATATTTTAAGGCATGAAGAAATTTTTTAAGGAAAAACATATCAAATATGTAATTTTGGTGATCAAAGAGGAGTTTTAAGGGGTAAAATGATTGACTACAGGGGACTTTAATAATTATATTGATTTGACTATTGCAAATCACACTGTACAACATGGATCTAAAAAACTTGAGTACGACATCTATAGTCTGTACAATGATGACACCTATTTAATAGTCGGCTACTGTGTGTGTGTGTGTGTGTGTGTGTGTGTGTGTGTGTGTGTGTGTGTGTGTGCTTAATGTATTTGTAAACATTTTAAGAAACACTGAATATGAATGGAATTGATGTCTAATAAAGGTTGGTTTAAAGCACTTAATTAATGTCATTTTCCTGTTTCCCATGACCTAATCTAAAGAGAGAAATATTTACTGCTATTAACTTGTTATCTAACTCTTTACATTTCATTGAATTAAATAATCATAATTTGTTAATTAAACGTGCTTTTTGCTATTTGTATAGTCTATTAATGTATTACAGTTAATAAAATATTAATTAACTAATAATTTGCAAATTATTTGTGAGTACTTTACACTATACTTGTTCAAAAGTGTTACCCATTTATTATTTTATCAGATTCTACGGCTGAACTTGTTCTAGTAACAGAGTAATTCTGAACTTTGAAACGCATCAAAACAGTATTAAAAATGCAGAGTTGTGTTTTGCTGGTGTGTTCAATATTCTCACAGTGTGTGTATGAAGGAACACATCCTTTACAAAACACTGCAGCTCCTCTCTCACCTGTCCAAACATCCACAAGAGAAGCGCATTATGCGTATTAATGTAAAGCACTTATATAACAGCGCAGCATCACATGTAGAAGATGTTTCTCAGTGCTGTCAGACTGAAGCCAGTCGATGTGAAGCAGGTCAGCTGATCGTGTCTTACTGTAGCAGAGCAGAATCCAGGTCAAGCCTGTTAGTTTCTGCAGCTGAAGCAAGAGTCAGGGTCAGAGCGCCGTTGCCATGGTTACCCCTCAGAGGCGCAGCATCACTAACGGGGGTTGCCGGGCGGACGGGGAGGCTGTTGCCATGGTTACCCCTCCGGATGCTGGGGAGACTGTTGCCACGCAGAGAGACTAGAAACCCACGAGAGCCAATCGGAGGCGAGCGACGAGGAACACACACCAGGCATCCCTCTATTTATAAGTTGTTTTGAAAAATCCATCATGGGATGCTTAGCGCTCCATCATGGGATCAAAGTGTCATTTATAAACATATATTAAGAAATTAAACATAACTATTTTTCTTACTCACGCACATAACAACATAAATAAAGACGATATAATTAGAACAGATGTTCCGTAACAAACGCATTCATGCGCTATTTCAGCTCGCGCCCGCAGACGCTCAAGAGTTCAGCGCGCGCTGCCCTTTCACTCCTCATGGTGGAGCCTTTAGGCGTGGTGTGTGTGTGTCAGCTGGACTTTGAATCTTTGCTGCTTCCATGAACACAATAACAATAACCAAAAACTTCCTTATGGGAAGCGCGCGGTCATTCCCGCAGCAGAACCCCTCGCGCGCGCGCGCGCGCACATCTTCGTCCCGCGCCCTGACGGAACACACAACTTTTGTCACTGAATGTCATTCGTATTTCGTAAAGCAAATTTTTTTTTTCAAGACTTTTACTCTGCTTAAACTATAGAATTACGATCAGAATAACAATCTATTCCAAAAAGAAAAACAAAAAACAAAATAAGGTCTTATTTGCAGGGGGAAAAACTTTGCAGGCATGTGATCCCCATGCTTTCACACACACACACACACACACACACACACACACACAGAGAGAGAGAGAGAGAGAGAGAGAGAGAGAGAGAGAGAGAGAGAGAGAGAGAGAGACTGGAGAGGATGCTAATGTGAAGGAATGTGCACGCGGATGGTGTCAGTTCAAAGCATGAGAGGAGAAAAATCCCCCGTGTAAACCAGCTTTCATTTTGGAAGTCAATTTTTGGCACATTCCTTCCCTAAAAAAAGAGCTATTAAACATGCAGCCTACACCATTATTGTTCATGACTAAAGAAAGAAAGAAAGAAAGAAAGAAAGAAAGAAAGAAAGAAAGAAAGAAAGAAAGAAAGAAAGAAAGAAAGAAAGAAAGAAAAGCAACAGATCATTTAAAACAGTGGTTCATGTTTTCTCACTAGATGGGGTAAGTTGTCACAAAAGCAACCTGCCATTAAATGGATAGATAGCTCACCTAAAGAGAGGTCTTCAGTGGAGCACAACAGGGGAATTTATGAAGAATGTGCTAATATTTCCATATAATACAACTGAATTAAATATGTGGTTGTAGGCTATCTTGCAACATATATATATAGTGCTCAAATCAATTAATCTGTGTGTGTGTGTGTGTGTGTGTGTGTGTGTGTGTGTGTGTGTGTGTGTGTGTGTGTGTGTGTGTGTGTGTGTGTGTGTGTGTGTGTGTGTGTGTCTCTGGGTGTTTTGAAAGCATTTTAAATGGTTTCCCTTTCGTTACACATCTGGAGTCACATGGGAATGATTTGGAAAGCATGTTCAGAACAGAATGAAGTGCTTAATTTCACACTCAGATGTCGGCGAGTCCAAGACTGCTTGTTTACATCAGTAACGCTATGGAGAGATCTGATGGACACACATCACGTGACTCCCAGAATCACAGCTGAGGAAGATTCATTTTGAAAAGAGATTATAGAATTTTTAAGATCACACAGGTTTGGAAAACCATGTCATCACCATCACAGTTACGGTGTTGAACATGATCCACGAGAGCCGACGAGAGGCTGATGGTGAGCAGGAGAATGTCAAGAGCTTAGTTTTCATGCCTTATGCCTCCATCTCTCTTCATGAGCGTTCATGGGCTTGTTAACAAATTGGCAAAACAAACTAGGTCATGATGTAAAATTGATTAGTTGTGGTCCAGTTTTTAAATGTTTCATCACATTGATCTGTGTCCATAATTACCGTATAGTGGAAGTCCCATGAAACGAGTCTTTTGTATCTGATTGCTTATAGTGATATCAATCAAAATCAAATTCTCTTCTCGATTTCAGAACTAATATGAAAACGAGGAAGTGAAGTTAACTAGAACGTCCCTAGAGCAACTGTATAGCGGTAACGCCGCATTAAAGAGAGAACGCCTCTCCTTCTCTGAGGACTTGTAATGGAGATCAGTCGATATTTAGAAATATTGTATTACAGATGCAATCGATTGCGGTCGGCGCAGCGTAAACACTGTTTAAAGTCTTCAGTGTTTGCCGGGACTCGTGGGAATGAAGTCAAGAACATCAGAGTAGAATCAGACGGATGCAATAGGACTGAACTGCAAAGTGCTTTATGATTGATTTCTCAAGCACTTTAAACGTATAGAATACTAAATATTAATGGCCCTGTACTGTAAGCAGACACAACAGCAATAGTGTTTACATTTAGCATTAAATATGCATAAGCTCCGAGTTCAAGAGGGTCATCAGTTTCTTTCCTCTCTTTCAGGCCAGTGCTAAAGAGACTGACGGGGTGAATGTGGAATAATAATTTAAATAATGGCATCAACACTGATTTGCTTCAACTCGTCACTCTCACAGGACTTGTGTGTTCGCTAGGGGTGTAACGAGACCCTCATGTCACGATTCGATACATATCACGATACTGAACTCACAATGCGATATTATTGTGATACTCCAAGACATTTGGTAAAAGGTTTACAAAAAATTAACTGTTGATTAAAATGGTAAATTTGGTGTGTGTAAATGAATATTCTTGGACTTGGTGCTGAAACCCAAAGCACAGGACAATAGAGACACCAGAATAACAATATTCATGATTCTCAAGCTGAAAATACAGAATTGTTGTAGATGAATATGCTTTCACTGTCACTGACTAGATATATTTATAATAATGTTGGACACTTTTACTGGTAACATCAGACATTTGATTATCAGGACACACACATATTCCACCATTGCATTATTATACATTATATTCAACATTATATAGTAGTTTAATGAGTACTAACACTAAAACTACAAAAAATGTATACACAATACGTATTACCACCATCCACGATGCATATTGTTGCATGTTTGAATTGCGATATATTGTTGCACCCCTAGCGTTCACACTCGATTGAAACGAACCCTGGTGAATGATGAGTCTCGATCCGCTTACAAGCGAACTCTGGTGCGGTTCGACTGAAATGTGAACGCAACGCGGACCAACGACATCTAAACAAACCCAAAACAGGATGTGATGTCACAGGACGAGACCCTAACAAGGACAAAACTTTTTTTTTCTCATCATGCGAGCTAAGCTGGCCATTAGTTCTTGAAGCAGATCTTCATTTGTGTGTGTGACGGAGGGATTCCTGACGCTGTTTTGACTTCTTCACATATTTAATATATATATATATATATATATATACACTCACCTAAAGGATTATTAGGAACACCTGTTCAATTTCTCATTAATGCAATTATCTAATCAACCAATCACATGGCAGTTGCTTCAATGCATTTAGGGGTGTGGTCCTGGTCAAGACAATCTCCTGAACTCCAAACTGAATGTCAGAATGGGAAAGAAAGGTGATTTAAGCAATTTTGAGCGTGGCATGGTGGTTGGTGCCAGACGGGCCGGTCTGAGTATTTCACAATCTGCTCAGTTACTGGGATTTTCACGCACAACCATTTCTAGGGTTTACAAAGAATTGTGTTAAAAGGGAAAAACATCCAGTATGCGGCAGTCCTGTGGGCGAAAATGCCTTGTTGATGCTAGAGGTCAGAGGAGAATGAGCCGACTGATTCAAGCTGATAGAAGAGCAACTTTGACTGAAATAACCACTCGTTACAACCGAGGTATGCAGCAAAGCATTTGTGAAGCCACAACACGCACAACCTTGAGGCGGATGGGCTACAACAGCAGAAGACCCCACCAGGTACCACTCATCTCCACTACAAATAGGAAAAAGAGGCTACAATTTGCACGAGCTCACCAAAATTGGACAGTTGAAGACTGGAAAAATGTTGCCTGGTCTGATGAGTCTCGATTTCTGTTGAGACATTCAGATGGTAGAGTCAGAATTTGGCGTAAACAGAATGAGAACATGGATCCATCATGCCTTGTTACCACTGTGCAGGCTGGTGGTGGTGGTGTAATGGTGTGGGGGATGTTTTCTTGGCACACTTTAGGCCCCTTAGTGCCAATTGGGCATCGTTTAAATGCCACGGCCTACCTGAGCATTGTTTCTGACCATGTCCATCCCTTTATGACCACCATGTACCCATCCTCTGATGGCTACTTCCAGCAGGATAATGCACCATGTCACAAAGCTCGAATCATTTCAAATTGGTTTCTTGAACATGACAATGAGTTCACTGTACTAAAATGGCCCCCACAGTCACCAGATCTCAACCCAATAGAGCATCTTTGGGATGTGGTGGAACGGGAGCTTCGTGCCCTGGATGTGCATCCCACAAATCTCCATCAACTGCAAGATGCTATCCTATCAATACGGGCCAACATTTCTAAAGAATGCTTTCAGCACCTTGTTGAATCAATGCCACGTAGAATTAAGGCAGTTCTGAAGGCGAAAGGGGGTCAAACACAGTATTAGTATGGTGTTCCTAATAATCCTTTAGGTGAGTGTAGATATATATATATATATACTATATATTTCTTCACAAGTTCTCAGCTTGTGAGACACCTTTGAGACATCCCCACAGAAGAGATGCATATGAATGTGTCCCTGGAAGACATTTTCAACACAAAATCTGGCCAGAATTTAAAGAGAAGAAGAAAGAAAAGAAATCGTGCTTTTGTATACAGTACGTCTGAGTCAGAACAATAACTGCTTTTCTTCACAGCAAACTGTCTCATACGTGCTTGTGTGTCGTGAATGTCTTTGAGAGCGAGGATTGTTCTTATTTTTCATGATGAGGCAGGACATAAAGGGAAGAGAGCGATCGTGATGTTAAGGCAACGGTAGCAGTTATCAGCAAACACATCCTTTTCTTAAATATATTTGCTTATTATATATGATATACACAAAAGTTTAGGGTCAATAATATTTTCTTTCTTAAAGTAAAGACCTTTATAATGTTTGAAAAGATTTCTATTTCAAATAAATGCTGTGTTTTTTTTAGCTTTCTATTCATTGAAGAATCTTGAAAAATAAAATGCATCACAGTTTCTACAAAAATATGAAGCAGCACAACTGTTTTCAACACTGATAATAATCATAAATGTTTCTTGAGCATCAAATCATCATATTATACTGATTTCTGAAGGATCATGTGACACTGAAGACTGGAGTAATGATGCTGAAAATTCAGCTTTAATCACAGGAATAAATTACATTTTAACATATACAGTATTCACTTAGAAAACAGCTATTTTAAATAATATTTCACAATATTACTGTTTTTACTGCCTTGCACTGTTGAAAAATATTTTTTGAAACTTACTGGAGTACATTTTACAAGAAAATGCTTTTTCAGTCTTTCTACTTCAAAATTGCATGTTTAATTAAATGCGTTTACTAGTGAAAATTATGAAAATATTTTGAGGTGAGCATGAAGAAATGTCTTTCAAAAACATATAAAAAATCATACAAGCCCAAATATTTTGAAAGGTATATAGTGTACTAATATATAATATTGTAAATTCAAATGTTTAAATATTAATTATATATGTATATTAGGCTATATAATAAATCTAATATTTGATTTTGGATCATGTGACACTGAAGACTGGGCTAATGATGTTGAAAATGTATCTTTGATAACAGTAATAAATTACATTTTACAATGTATTCACACATGAAATAAAATTTCACAATATTACTTGTTTTTACTGTAATTTTGATCAAATAAATGCAGCCTTGCACTGTTAAAAAAGATTTGAGAAGAAAATCCTTTTTCAGTCTTTCAAAATTTCACATTTAATTCAATGAGTTACTTGCCATTTCTTTGATTATTTGTAAAATGTATTAGCAATTTAGTGAAAATTATGAAAATATTTAATATCTATAATATATAGACGTCAAAAGCATAAAAAAAAACCACACAAGCCCATACATTTTGAAAGTTATAGTGTACTAATACATAATATTGTATATTCAGATGTTTAAATCATGGCTATATAATCAATTTAATTACAATAATCTATAAAATGTAACGTTCAAAGATTGTTCAAAGCATACAATCTTAAATCATGCTAAAAAAGGCCTATATCATCTGCCCGCCGCCAGGAGCCGAGGCTCTACAGTGATAATGAGAAAGAGCACGAGGGATTCCTCCGAGACGGATTAAACAGCCACAGGTTGGGAAAGTATCCGGCTCGATGAAAGTGAGCTTTACAGTCTGACTCTGAACACACAGAATGACTAATGACTAAAGCATCAGACACTCAGTTCACTTCCACAGGGCCAAACCTTCGCACAGACAAAGAGAACAGGACTTACAAAACTACACTTATAAAATCTTTATGTGCTACTAAACCGCTTTTACACGAATGCATTCGGGGGGCCTGACAGTGACTGTATATATTATATAACCATATGAAATAATTAACTGTGTCTTCTGTGAATGCATTGAAACTCAGTTCCAACACATTCTGGCAGCAGTTGAAGGATTTGGGTAGAAACACACTTGACACTGTTGTAAAACTAATCAAATCTAAGCAGTCCGAGGCAAACAACAGCTGTCATGACTGTAATACAAGTATTAATTAAACAGCTCAATGAATAATCTCAGTCCCTGAGGATGTCTTCACCTCAGCAGAGCAGCATAAGGAACACGCTCAGTTTCATTTTGGGAAAGTATATGGGACACTCTCTATTTATTTACACCACATCTGAGATGGCAGAATTATGTGATTGCCAAATGCATTTGATATACAATCACCTTGATTTTAAATAAAAGACATATACAACTTCATTGCAAGTGGTGGATCGCAATTATTGTCAGATTAGCTAACAGTTTAGCTAATAGTTCATTTACAGTACGGGACTCGCTATAGCCAATACACACACAACACACTGCTGTGAGCGAGTAAGCAGATCTCTACAGGTGGAGCTGGGGAAGGAGGAGGGTTTCTGAAGATGTTACAGCAAATGCTGACCAAGTATTTAAAGGTTGAGCATGCAAGCTCATTGGCTACTGATACAGCAGGAACCAATCAGCTGAGCCCTATGGAGAACGATGTGATTGCAAGCAGATTGAGTTAAGGACCGGTCATTCTGTGCAATCTAGAGCTTCATGGCAGAACTTTGTATTGCAAGTTCATTATGTGTTCCTCAAATGGGTTATTATAAATATATTTAAATGGCAATTGAAATTACATTAATTGAAATTTTTGTTTACCATATCAATACATTTAGCAGCACACTTTAATCAAATTTCAAAGACAACAGAAGTAAATAAAATTACATATAAAGATGTACGTCATACATACATAATGTGTGTAATGTAAGTCCTACTTAAGTGGCTCAAAAAGCACCATTAAAGTCAATAACTGTATCCCTTAAAACTCATCTTTGATCACCAAAATGACATATTTAAACGTTTTTTTGGAAAAAAAACGGTTAAATATGTCATTTCGGTGATCAAAGATTGCCTCATTTGCCTCATTTAGTATACGCGGTTCTATGAATATGCAAATGAGCCCCGCCTCCACTCACTCAGCTCAGAGATCCACTGGTTGACGATCACACGTTGATCTGATTGGTTACAAGGTAGTTTGTGACGTCAGAAACACCAGCGATTTCAAAGTGTGTTTTTGAGACTGTCTTTGGTTCACTGCAGTTTTAAGGAGAAAATACTCAGCAATGGTGTCGACTTATGAACTTACACATGCTTTGTCTTAAAGCAGATTAAACACACCACATAGACACATAAACAACATTACAACTTGATTTTCACAATTGCATTTTATATAAATTTCAACTATGATACATTTTAATTCAATTGTAAATAACATGCAATTAAGTCTCCGAAAACATTACATTCAGTTCACACTACAGTATTTTATTTAAATAAGTACTTTTTTTAATCATGCAAAATTTTACTTCTGTTTCAGAAGGATATGAAGTCATGAAAACATTTAAACGATCAGTCATATTTTACTATGTCCTGTATACCAGAAGGATGAAAATCCATAATGAACAGGTAATCCTGATAGCTGAAGCCCTAAAAATCAGTTGTGTGTTGTTGTTTTTCACTAGTGTGTAAATGAGAGCTCAATCACAGGGGACTGAAAGAGCCCTGACTCATGACCTCTCTCTGAGTGTGTTGTTTTTCTCTCAATCCCTCGTTCTCGCGCTTGCTTTGATGTGTGGGAGAGCGACAGCTTCATCCGTCCTGCTGGGCATCAGCATGCTGCCATAATTACCTCACAAAATGAGGGAAAATCTCTCCGTTCCAAATGCAAAACATCCATTTTTCAAGCCGTATGGCTTAACGTATGATGCGTCACGGTGACTTTTCTCTGATGTTTGTGCATGCACCAAAAAGACTGGCATGTTCTATGCAATGTGTTTATTTGGGAGGCTTCTCACACAGTTAGAGGAGGATCAGGTCGGCGTGTTTTTTCAATGCGTGTTTTTGGTGTTATTCAGTTCTGCAAGCATTTAGGTCAATGCGTGAATCATTCATAAAGACTCTTGCAACAGTCAGGAGCGCATGGATGATGGCTCTTAACTGCACTCCCTCAGGGCAATTTCAAATTAGCATGGCATGGAGATAAAAAAGCAAAACACAGGGTTGAATGGCATATGGGGCTCCCTATGGAGGTCAGCAAACCCAACCCCCCCGACACACATGACCTTATGGGATGCTCTCTGCTTCTCAACTGGTTTTGTTTCAGGACTCACTTACATTTGCCATCAAGTGGCGACCTAATGAGCTACCAAAATAGATATAAGTAAACAAACATACCATTAAAATAAGACACTGCAGTGTGTGAATATATTAAAAGGAAGGTTATTCCCTGGGAATTAATAGTAGAACAGTAGCAATTCATGAACGAATTGTTCTTTTGAGTCAAATTCTCCAATGAATCAGTTGATTCATAAAACTACAGTGAAGTAAACGTATACGGTTCTCGAGTTCATCTGGTCACAGTGGTTATCAGTTCACTGGAGATTGAAATGATCAGTGACTAACAGCTTGAATTTCAGGTTTGTTCATCACAAAAATACTTCATATTACTTCAGAAGACTTGGGATATCATAAACAAATCAGATGGACTATCACTGTAGAATTGAGTTCATTGAAATATATATATATATATATTTGTTAATACAATGGAGATTGGTTTAATCAACTGAAACCTGAAATATTATGTTATCTGATTCACATTAGCGATCTTTAGATTTGCCAAAATAAATAACGAAGCTTGAAGGGTTCAGGCCTTTTTAACTCTTTCCCCGCCAAACAATTTTCCGTGTTTCCGTGTTTTCAGTGTTATACTGTAGGGGGCGCTATTACACATCTCCTGAAAGAGCACTGAATCTCCTGATCAAAACACATGCGAAGACGCACAAACAAGGGATACCATATGTAATCATATGCATATGTAAAATAAAGAACTCATCAACATTAAACAGCATCGAAACAGCCTAATGTTACTGAATGAAATGTCGACCCAGGACGAGCTGCAGGACTGAAGCTTTGGGGGTGTTGATGAACTCGATCTACTCCATCTGTGCTTTGATCATCGGTCTGAATCCGATTTGGATGTAGTCTTTGACAAAAACACGTTTTTCTCAGCTTTTTGCTCAAAATGTTGCTTACCCAAGCAGAGGGTCTGTTCTTGATACTCATACAACAAAATATCCTGGGGGCCATGAAACTCCCAAAATCCCAGTCAAGTCAAAATCCCCAAAAAAACAGAGCTCCGGAAAAGTCCTTCAGGGCGATGCCTGTCAAGACGGGGACTCCACGAAACCTCCAACAAAAACACAAATAAGGCCAGACAACGACTCTGAGAGTGAAATAGCAGTCCAAACGAGCAGGTGATCAGATGCAGGTGTGTGTGTGTGTGTGTGTGTGTGTGTGTGTGTGTGTGTGTGTGTGTGTGTGTGTGTGTGTGTGTGTGTGTGTGTGTGTGTGTGTGTGTGTGTGTGTGTGTGTGTGTGTGTGTGTGTGTGTGTGTGTGTGTGTGTGTGTCCAGAGTGAGCTTTGTGACACATCAACTAGCAGTCATTAGAGTATTAATAGACTGTCTGATTAATATCTGCTAACACTTTATTTTAAGCTCCTCAACACACATTCTACTGACTATAAGTAACTTTGCAATTACATGTCAACTTACTATACTAACCCGAACCCGAACCTAACAGTCTACTAATACTCTAATGACAGTTAGTTGACATGCAGTTGCAAAGTCATTGTTCAGACTGTTGCAAAAATATGATTTTTTTGCATTCCCATACTTTATCCAGATGGGTTTTTGAAAGTCAAATCTGATTCAAAGCACATATGAGATGCGATTTCAAACATATTTTCACAGATGTGTCTCCGGACGCTCTGACTGCTCAAATCAGATTTCAAAACGATAATGTCAAACGTTTTGACAGAAATGCTGGATGTATTCATACGGTGTTCAGATTTCTGCATTTTGCTGTGCGACGGAGGAGTTCTGCACCGAAACTCGACACGACGCTTATTTGGAGAGCAAGATGACGCACCTCCATTTTCCCTGCATTTTCCTGTTCCACACATGCGTTCACCTTCATTGTTACTAAAGCAACCCATGCAGAAAGGTTGGTTCCACTATGTCAGGACTGGACACACAATCTTATTTGATCACTTGCTATAGTGTGGAGAGTCTGCCTGAAAAGATCTGATGCAAGAATGAATGTCTAAAGTGGACTTTCGAAATAAAGTGTAACCTTTCTTTTCCTGTGGTTTAGTTCACGAATTTGGAGGATCAGTCCATGCTGGCATCTGTCTAATTTGGCTCGCTCCTTGCGAAAAGAGTTTGCATGGATGCACATCAATGACAAAAGATATGAAAACTATTTCTCCTCCCTTTTTGAGGTTTATTTTTCTATCCTATGAATGATTATAAATCTATCATAGAGATGCACCGACATTACACTTCTCAGCCGATACCAATAGCCGAAACATAACCCATTGTTCTGGTTTGTTTTGCATCCCTTGGTTTTCCCTGACTGATGTGCAGGAGGTTTCACGTGCCAGTCTGTTCCCGTCGTCTCGTTTCTCGAGAGCTGTTGGCGTTTGAGCTAATCTGCTCTCTGGCGGCGTGTGCAAATGTCGATTTAATGAAGTGTGGCGCGTCTTGAGTGATGGCTACAGTTCATAATCTCTCTGCTCTCTCAAGCCTGCTTTTGCAAGCTGGTCAGCGCAAAAACACACACTCACACTTTCTCTTTCAAGCTCCAGCTTTAGCTTCAAGCGGAGGCCCCGCCTCCCCCTGTCACTCATCCCAACCAGCCAATGGGAGTGAGGTGTTTCAGTGGCATCATTATTCTGTTCCAACTTGGGAAGACGGGGAAATCTCTGGATGGTACGGAGTAGGAGTGGAACTGGAGAAGCCAGTGACTGGAGTTTGACTACAAGGGTGTGTATTCAGTTTTACAAACACTGCTGTCAGCTTGACAGATTACACCACCTATTCCAGAGCGGAGGTGTGACGCAGCAAAACTGGCTTTTACTTCACCCTACAAAGACCAAAAAAATATATAAAAATGAATGCAAAGACATTTGCTGCTGATCACATT
This sequence comes from Rutilus rutilus, assembly GCF_951802725.1. Lineage (NCBI taxonomy): Eukaryota > Metazoa > Chordata > Actinopteri > Cypriniformes > Leuciscidae > Rutilus > Rutilus rutilus. Next base: position 2,587,015 of record NC_140227.1, read on the forward strand.
TGACATATTACGCACGGGAAAGTTTCTTGATTACTTTAGTGTTTTAGGATTAAAAAACAAACAAAATAATACAATCAGCTGACTATATCATAAATTGTGTTAGGGATGTTTAATACTTTGCTAATATAAAAATATCAAAAGGACTTATATGAAAAACATCTCATGTTTGCTGAGTTGAGTTTTGGGAAACATTACTTTTATGAAACAGATTTAGGATTAACTGATTCAATAAGGACATTCGTCAGTATTGTTCTTATTTATTTTAGTTAACTCATAATTAGGTGAATAAACATTCCAGGCAATACTAAATTAAATAACATTTTTTACAATCATACATTTGTTTGAAATTATATTATGTGAAACCAGAAAGATGATGATTTTTTTGTATTTTATTGATCACGTTTTTGGTAACACTTAGACATTATAGACATTCTACTAATTATAAAGGCCTGATCATTATAATTTACTCGCCCCGACGTCAACCAAGATGTTCGTGTCTTTCTTTCTTCAGTCGAAAAGAAATGAAGGTTTTTGAGGAAAACATTCCAGTTTGAAGGTCCAAATTGCAGTTTCATTGCAGCTTGAAACGGCTCTACACGATCCCAGCCGAGGAATAAGGGTCTTCTCGAGTGAAACGATCAAACATTAAAAAGACGCATGTTCCGGTTCAGAAATGTAGGGTAGGGCTAAAAACTCCATCTCATTTTCTCCTCCAACATCAAAATCGTCCGACATCGTTGTTTTACCTTTTTTTTCTTCTTTTTTTTTTTGTAAATGGCGTTTGACAGTCTTTGGACGTTCGCTTTGTAAACACTAGGTCGGCTTTTCCGCCTATTCACCTTATTTTCGAACGCGGAAGTAAATATGGGTCCAGTTTCCGGTTTTTGTGCGGCACTTCCGTTTCCTCGCTTCTCTGGGCTAACTAACGATATCGATTGCGAAGGATTATGCAGAGTTGACAGAAAAATGTTACACATGCCTTAGCAGATGAATACAACAAAGAACTAAAGCCCCGCCTCACCCAGGTCGGGTACCTGGTTGAAAACACTCATGCATCTAGCTGGCAGATTGCCAAAACTTCGCCGGCGCCTTCAGCACCGCCCTAAACACGGTCGAGCCAACGCTGGACTAAGTTAATATATCTATGGAGGTAGGCTATTTTGTCATGTCAAATGTATTAATAATGTCATCAGAATGCAACCAAAGCACGATAGCAGTAGATGGCTATAAATAATTATAAATCATACAAAATAAATGCCACGATGATCATGCCATGATGACTAGATTTTATACAGGGGTTACTATAATGATTTTGTTTCTCCTTGGAGTTTTTATTAAGACTTCGTAGCCCAGCCACTTTTCTGGTATCGGGTGGTCTTCTGTAGGTCTTGTGTTCACGAAATGAAAAGAACAAACATACGGTCGTTTCTTCAAATGGGCTGCGTGGCGTGTCCGTTATTTCGGCTCCCATAACAGGTTAATTTAGAGCTTACACACTGCCTGCGTGACACGCGCGTCTCAGGGAAAACGCGTGCATGCTAGAAATAGAATCGACGCCTATTTTTCACGCGACACGCAAGCGTTTTGGAAGCGCTTCCAGGCAAAATAGAATAGGAAAATATGTTTGTATGTCATTTTGATTGAATACATATTAATAAATGACATTTTGATGTTTGAATTTAGGTTTTGACATAAATGCAGATAGCCTAAATGTAAAAAAATATCGATTTTCAAATATTGCACCTGTCAATAAAGAACGAAATATTCTGTAGCCTATTTTGCCGTCAATACTGCCGACGTTGTCTTTGCTGCTATATATTTATGTTTAACATTAAGTGCCTTCCACAACTCTCTCCCCATATGTCGAATATATCACCAATGAGGCTTATCATGTCACCTAGCAGCAGCAACGCCTCGTCAGAGACGTTTCTGGTGTGCAAAGACATAGAAAACACCACGCAACAGAAACGCCACGCAGCCAGTGTGTCGCCGGTCGTATAGGGCGCCTGATTATTAAAATGTCAATAATTCGATGATTAAAACACGTACTCCTGCTCCAAGTAAATCTTTCTTTTGTGCCAGTTATTATGACAACCTCTAACTGCACAAACAATCCCGGTCTTCCTCGAAGCCATAACGATGAGTTTGTTGTTACGAACAACGCTCGCCAGTGACCGGAAGTGCCTGACCGGAAGTCTCGCACAAAATACCGTCAACTGGCTGCGTCCGTATTTCCGTTAAAAATAAGGTGAATACGTCACTCGTGACCTTTCAACGTGATTGCGTAATGTGTGGCGCATCGCAGAGCTAGTGCAAGACGAGCATATGTGGTTAAAAAGTATTTAAATGTTTATTCTTTTTATAAAATGACTGATTGTTTGGCTAGATAAAACTCTTATTCCTCGGCTGGGATCGTGTAGAGACTTTGAAGCTGCACTGAAACTCACATTTGGACCTTCAAAGTCCACTACATGGAGAAAAATCCTGGAAATTTCTTTAAATTTCTTTTCGACAGAAGAATGAAAGACATGAACATCTTGGATGAAGTGGGGGTGAGTAAATTATAAGGAAATTTTAATTCTGAAGTGAACTACTCCTTTAATATCTGCTGACACTTTATTTTGATGCTCCTCAACACACATTCTACAAACCCGAACCCTAACCTGTAGTTGCAAAGTTACTTATATAATTAGCAGAATGTCTAGTCTGGCTATCACCAGACCAAGCTCAATCTTTTAAGATTGAACATTAGTCTGGAGAGTCTGCTCTGTTTTTTCCACGGCACAAGAGGCGTGATCAACCGGCAGAGCTCAAATGACTCTGTACGCAACTGGATAGTCCTTCAACCAATCAGACCAACGATCCGGGTGACGTACTGTGCAGCGAAAACTCAGGAAACGTGTCAACAAACGTGTTGGTTTGGAGCATTGATCAGCGGTTTGCAGAAGCAGCAATGGCATCCAGCGATTTCTGCAGGTTGTGTAAAAAAACACATGAAAGTGAGTGGTATTTACACACACTCCAGCGATTTGTTTGCTAAACTAAAGAAGCCATTGAGCATCGTCGAGAGGTTAAAAGGAATTGGATTGGATTAAACCCTCCAATAGCGCGTCAGGTGGATAAGCCGGTTTGTGATTGGTCCCCGCAGGTTTGTAACGGAAGCAGGATAGAAGAATGTACAGGTGTCCAGCCGGAGCTCCAGGGGCGAAATCACATCGCCGGCAGATCGGCTGGGTTTACCCAGTCTACAGATAACGCTTTCTTTCAGTCTCACCTTACTAAAGTACAATCTAGCAAGACTGATGAAGAAATTGGAGGGAGTTTGTCAAATGACCAATCTGAAGGATTTGTAAGATATTGTATGACTTTTTACTGTGTTATCAACACAAGGAAGACACAAGTGTAATAAAATGGATTTTATTAACAAAAAGATAAACAAGAGTAACTAGTAACAACTAAATGAGTACAAGGAATTGATAAGGATTGATAAATGCAAGTGATTGGGTTGAATGTTACTATGGCAGTTGCACATTATCTTGTGGAAAAAATAAACTGTTGTTTCACTGGACTGATAATGTGAAGAAACTTATTCTTAATTCAACAAATAAACTGATTAATTATTTGCTATTCACGTACATTAGCTTTATGACATGTAATGCAAATTAGAAAATCATATTCAGACAATACACTCTAATGCCGAGGTCTGAAACTCTAATGACAGAATGTCTATAGTGGACTATAAAAATAACCAAGTGTAATGCACCATTACAGCATTGCTACCGCATGTGTCTGTCCCTCAAAGCTCTGCACGTTCATACAGTGAAACCGAAGGTCACATGAGACTAATGCGTCATCAGTGACCTTGGACAGGACTTGCCCAAAGCGCAGCAGCGTAACCCCTGCTGTCGGACAGGTGGCCACGTAACACTGGCCTCCACATCCTAAACTATAGTCACAGACCCACTGCGGCGAGAACCAGAACCAAACGCACTTGCAATCCCCTCACAAGTCACCAGATGTGATTAATTCCTCAGAAGTCGAAGCATCGTTTTGGGATGTGCTAAAGGTTTCCACAGCGCAGACAAACTTTATAAATTGCTGTCTCAGCAGTAGCGAGACTTTCACAGAAATGTTCAACCCCTGCAGATCCGTTTGGCAGGGCCGCTTGTCTCTTAACCTCCCTCTTTAGCACCATTTTCCCAGTCCTCAGGGGAACAGGCCTTGTTTTAGAGCGCCTGCTTTTTCCGACACTTCCCAGCGTGCCTCAAATAATGTCACAGGACTCTCATTTATTAATGTCCCGCCTCCTACACACAGCTTTACGAACAGAGGTCAGTGCATTTTATAATACATGCGAGGAGCAATAGATGCAGAGTCCTTCATTAATGCAGTAAAGTCGTTATCGCAAATTATTCCTAGACAGGGTGATCTGGAACCCGATGCAAAGTGGGGAAGACTTGTGTCTTCCTAAAGGGGTTTATTTTGTGATAATTACCCACAATACCTTGTGACTATCCCACTTATTACTTACCAAAAAATGTATACATAGACATGAAATGTTGATTTGAGTCTAATGTCGGTTGATAGAAATGATTATCTGAGCTGCAAGTTAAAATGTGAGATAAAAATTCTATAGGATCTGGTGAATATCATAAACATAAAAAGGAGAAAACGCATCTTTCTTTGCGCTATTCTCTCTGGTTGCCTGTAACCACAACAAACTTACAAAGAGCCCCATGGACCAATTTGCAGGTGTCCTCCTAATGATCTTAATGAGAGGGTTCTTTGTAATGGATCAGTCAAAAAGACTCAAGAATCATTAAAGAGGTGGTATAATGCCCTTTTCACAAGATGCAAAATAAGTCTCTGATGTCCCCAGAGTGTGTGTGTGAAGTTTTAGCTCAGAATGCCCTACTGATATTTTTTATAGCATATTAAAATGGTCTCTTTTTCAGGGTGAGCAAAAACGCACCATTTTTGTGTGTGTCCCTTTAAATGCAAATGAGCTGCTGCTCCCAGCACAGAAGGCGGAGCTTCAAGATGTGTGTGTGTGTGTGTGTGTGTGTGTGTGTGTGTGCGCGTGCGTGCGTGCGTGCGTGCGTGTGTGTGTGTGTGTGTGTGTGTCAAAATGTTTAGGCTTTTATGTTCAAACTGGAGTCGGACTATAATGGAGAGACTTAAGAGGAAGTGACAACAAGTAGAAGCAACAGGACATTTCTGAATGATTGGTTGATGAATTTATGTAGCTTATGTGTAGTTATCTTCTAGTCATTGATTAGCATATTCTGTCTTGATAATCTATAAATCGCGGTCCCGGGGGCGGGGTTTATGTAAATTTTAGGGTTAGTGATGTCACTAACCCTGAAGAAGCTCATTGTAGTCCCTACCAGCCATTTGCTGTAGTCCTTAAAAAGCAAGTTCTGTAAAAGCAGATATCTCCCTTTGCTTTGAACTTTGAGCGTCGTAACTTTGTAGATGTTGTTTATGATCAAACAGCAACATTACACACTAACTAAAGTTAGAAAAGTCAAATCATAGTCAACCACCCATCAATTTGAATCATTCAAATTTACATTCATTTAGCAGGCGCTTTTATCCAAGCTGCACTATGGCCTGAATGGCCTCTCTATCGCCATCTGTGGTTGAAGCATTAAATTACATGTCACTAATGGAGCAATTTGCGGTCTTGTGGACTTACAATGGCAAGACTGTAGGGTGCCGATATGTTCCCTTGATGCATATTATCTATATCAGTGTCAGTGTTTCTGAACTCCTGAAACGCCTCCATTGTAGTCTTGAGTTTCTCCCGGGAACGAACACGTCACAATATTCCTCATTATAATAATTCATACGCAGAATAAAGGAGCGGGGCCTGGTTGAGTTAGTTAGTAGTGTGTTAAACTGGCGGTTATGGTAAGGGGCGGGACATTTCCCAAACACACTCGAAGCGCTCGACCAATCACAACACACTGCTCCAGCCGACCAATCAGAGCACAGTGTGCTTTTCAGAAGGAGGGGCTTCATAGATACAGGAACTAAACAGAGCGTTACTGACAGACTGGGAAGAGAGGAGCCGCAACAATGGAGAATATGAGGAAAATAATCAACATTCAAGAAGGAAACCCTGTTCTAGTATAGCCGGAAACAACATCAAGACTTTGCATAATAGGTCTCCTTAAATTCAATGTGTTACTTGCCCTTTCTTTAAAATTACTTTTGAAATTTACAAGCAATATCTGAGTGAAAATGGTTTCAAATTAAATCCTACACCATTTTTTTTTTTTCATCAGTGCACTTGTAGGCTACTATTATCATTGCTTTTGATTCCTAACCAGCTGCTGAATCTACTTAAAATCATCTTTATTTATAGCAGATCCAGTGATTCCAGTCATCCAGAATTCACTACAGTAAAAGCTAGGAAATCTAGAGCCAGTTGATATACAAAGTTCAGATTTATGATAGAAAAAGCTACAGAAAGAAACAACAGATGATAAGGCCCATCCAACCCCATTTCCAGGAAAGTTGGGACATATTGTAAAATGCAATAAAATTCACAATCTGTGATTTGTTCATTCTCTTGAACCTTTTATTTTTAACCGACAAAAGTACAAAGAAAAGTTTTCCAATGTTTTCACTGACCAAAATAATTGTATTTTGTAAATATATACAACTTTTGATATTGATGGCTGCAACACACTACAAAAAAATTGGGACAGAGGCTAAATAAAAGTGAAAAGGTTATAACGGTTAGATTGTGCAACTCTTTTGAAACAGTCCACAGTGAGCAGGTGAATTGGTAATAGGTGAGGGTCTCATGTTTGGGTGAAAAAGGAGCTTCTCAGTCTTTGCAAGCAAAGATGGGTCATGGCTTTCCACTTTGTGCCATATATGAGTGATTCAAAAATCACATTTCTCAATGCAATTTATGTCCTTCACCATCTACCACACATAATATTGTGAAAAGATTCAAGGAATCCAGAGGAATATAAGTCTGTGTAGGGCAAAACAGGAGACCTCTGTTGAATGTGCGTGACCTTAGAGCCATCAGACGGCATTGCATGAGAAACCATCATGTTACTCTGTTAAATACAGCCACATGTGCTCAGGAGTACTTTAGAAAACCATTTTCACTGAACACAGTCTGACGCCGCATCAAGAAATGCCACCGCAATCTCTGTTACACAAGGAGAAAGCTCTACATCAGTTCTTTGTGGAGATGCCGGCGAGTTCTCTGGGCCCGAGCTCATCTCAGATGCTCTGGAAGACAGTGGAAATGTGTGCTGTGGTCAGATGAGTCCATGTTTCAGCAGACATCGAGTTCTCAGTCCCAAAGATGAAAGGGATCATCCAGATTTTCATCAGTGACGGGTGCAAAAGCAAACACATGTCCTGGTACTGGGGTGCATCAGTGCAAACGGCATGGGTGACTTGCATATGTATGAAGGTATCACTGACATAGAGGCATATATTTGGATTGTACAGAGACATAAACTGCCATCAAGATGACATCTTTCCTGGGAAGCAAGACAATGCCAGGCCTCATTCTGCACATGCTAAAAATGAATGGTTTCCACAGAAGAGATGTGCCTGCAGTCCAGATCTGCCTCTTATTGAACATGTATGACCCATCATGAAACGGAGGATCGGACAGTGATGAACACAGACTGTTGAGTGGATGTCTTATATCAGACAAAATTGGGCAAATATTCCACTTTCAAAACTGCAACAATTAGTATCCTCAATTCCCAAATGATTAAAAAGTGTAATTAAAAGGAAAGATGATGGGCCACAGTGGTAAACGTGTGTGGCAGCCATCAAAATCAAAACTTGTTTAGTTGGTCAGTGAAAACATTGGAAATATTTTCTTTGTGCATTTGTCAGCTAAATAAAGATTCAAGAGAATGAACACATCACAGATTCTTGATTTTATTGCATTTTACAAAATTTACAACTATTCTGGAAATGGGATCGTAAAATCTGCGTCTAAAACTCTACAGACCTCTACAGTCATTCACGAAGTTTCCCCAGTGCTTTGCATGCTCAATAATCAATTATTAATTATGGAATGTGATCATACGGTCAGAAGGAAATCGAGCTGGCATGTTTCTGTGAGGTCTGTAACAGAAGTCATGTTGCGGTGGGTTTCGTTCCCAACCACAAAACAGTTGAAGACCTCTGGATTAATCACTGCTCTGAATATTCACTGCAAAAATCCTACAACGGCTAAATATAGATGGCTGATTAATAAAACATGAACATAAATGGGGGGGAAGGGGAGTCTTAATCTAATAGTCCTAAAATTGGTGGAACATTTAAGAGTCTTATCCAATGAAAGTCAGGGAGAATCATGGGTAAAGAGTGGGGTGGTCTTTGATGTTTGATGTGGGGTGGTCTTTGATGTAAGAGTAAAACTGATCCTATAGGTTGCTGTCGAAGCGGCTAATCCAGATCAAGACACCCTGGAGCGACTTTGGGGACTGAGAGACTGATCTGCAAAGCTTCAAACTGATCTGTGACCAGCCAAACACTATAGCATTTACAGCTTAGATACTGGTCTAAGATCAGTATGGAAGGAAATATCTCAACCAGATTTTATTGGTGCAAAAATTGTGCTGCAATGCTAAAATGTTTGCCAGGGCTTTCCAAGGTGTTTTGTATGGAAGCTTGTCTCCGCCACAGAATAAAGCGTTTGAAAAGATAAATGCGACTTTTTCCTCAGAATTGCGAGACATAAAGTCAGAATTGCGAGACATAAAGTCAGAATTGCGTTATAAAGTCAGAATTGCGAGACATAAAGTCAGAATTGTGAGACATAAAGTCAGAATTGCGTGATATAAACTCACAATTGTGTTATAAAGTCAGAATTGCGTGATATAACTCACAATTGCGTGTTATAAACTCACAATTACGTGTTATATAGTCAGAATTGCGAGATATAAACTCACAATTGCATGATATAAACTCACAATTGCATGTTATGAAGTCAGAATTGCGTGATATAACTCACAATTGCGAGATATAAAGTCAGAATTGTGAGATATAAAGTCAGAATTGCATTATAAAGTCAGAATTGTGAGATATAAAGTCAGAATTGCATTATAAAGTCAGAATTGCGTGATATACTCACAATTACGTGTTATATAGTCAGAATTGCAAGATATAAAGTCAGAATTGCGTGTTATAAAGTCAGAATTGCGTGTTATAAAGTCAGAATTGCGTGTTATAAACTCACAATTGCGTGATATAAAGTCACAATTGCGTGATATAAAGTCACAATTACATGTTATAAAGTCAGAATTGCGTGATATAAAGTCACAATTGCGTGATATAAAGTCACAATTACATGTTATAAACTCACAATTGCGTGATATAAAGTCACAATTACATGTTATAAAGTCAGAATTGCGTGATATAACTCACAATTGCGTGTTATAAACTCACAATTGCATGTTATAAACTCACAATTGCGTGTTATAAAGTCAGAATTGCGTGATATAAAGTCAGAATTGCGTGATGTAAACTCACAATTACCTTTTGAAATGTTTTATTCTGTGGCAGAAACGAGCTTCCATAGTTTTGAGTGTTTTAGTGTGTTGGTACTTTTGATATGAAAAGTCTCAGCTTTCAAATTCAGTCTATTTATGATGAAATTCAGTCAAAAAATTTGGTTTTAGCGTGTGGTGTCTTTAATGCGTGCAGATCGCTGTGGCACCAGTTCAAGCGGCTCGTGAACCGATCATCTCTTCCTCTTTACTACTAGTTACAGCACCAAATAAACATCAATGAACATCAGGAGGAATGTTGAAAGATACCGTACAACTTGTCTCATGTCTCATGTAATTGCTCAATCAACCACGGAAAGATATCAATAAAACAGCTTGTAAACATTGTCATATTACATAACTTATACAGACAGATAGTAGAGTTGAACTATCGATTTAAAGAGGATACCTATGGAATCATGCGAGCGCCGGCATCCCTCTTATTATCAACATCTTCAATTCAAAACCCAGACGATTTGGACTTGTTTAGACCGGACATCAGCCATACAAGGTAAGATATGGGCATATTTGTGATCGAGGGACTCTACATAGGCCACATATATGTACTGTATTAGCAATGGTAGGTTGTCAATGCAGGACTCGCTTTGTGATATTATTGGTTGTCAGGACTCGGGTTGATCTCTCTCAGTCTCCTCTCCTGCTTTGTTTTCATTTTTTCGTGTGACAGCCGCTCACAGCTGATCGTCCTCTGCAATCACAGCGAGTGCTGGTCATCTGTCACCAGATTGACCTCTTTGACAGCCGGACACCGCTTTAGCCTCATGTCAGCCCTGATGGTGGATGTGGCTCGGGTACGGCAGACCGACTGTTTGAGCTGGTGTTCAGTAAAGCATTGTTGATTAAAATTCTTCATCTCTCTGTTGCAGAACCTGTCAGTGCTAAAAGTCATCGGTGTTTATAGCGGCGCGCAGGGATCAGTCTGTTCCTGCCCACACACACTTTCAGAGGCAGCCATCGTCCACTACCGATCCTTGCATGTTTTGTTTTCACGATCATCTTCACAAAATTAACATAACTTTTATTCATTTTGAAGCCTCAATACAATCGTCAGACGTAAAAATCGAAATGTAGGCTATAAACGAGCTGCCCGACTTCAACGTCACCATCATTAAGCTTCTGACGACTTGTATTTTCTCTGGAAGTTTGAGTTAGAATAGTTTGCATGAGTTCACCTGTTCAGCTGATGATGTTTAATGTCCAAGACAACCTCTGGAGTCCCATTTAAACACTTGTTAGCAACCGCCCTTTTCACAACAAGTACCCAGCTCACAAGGCCGGGACACACCAAGCCGACGTCAAAGAACTAGCAGCGATGAAAGCTGAATGTGTTGTCGCCTCTCGTCGGCCAAAAAGCTGTGCTTGCCTTGAACACACCAAATGGACTAAAGGAGACTGTCAACTCGCATGTGTGTTCTCAGCAACTGACTCCTTCTCTAAGCTGAACAGCCAATCAGAGTTCTCTCTCTTACCGACGGTGATTCAACATGCTGAATTGGTCCAAAAAACCCTGACGGCGTCCGACTAGAGCCAAAGGTGCGGAACAGACAAAAATAATAATAAGTCGACCGATGCTCAAAAACGGGCCGACAGCCGAATCAGTCCTGAAGGCCGAAAGATGCGTTTTAAAAAAGTTTTTAGAATGCTTTGTCATGCACGAGATGCTGCAAAAGACACGAGACACGAGTTAAAGGCACACTATGCAAGATTTGTACCTTAATATAACAGCTTCGAAATCATTTCGATGGTAAACGAACTCGTAGTAGGGCGAATCATCCTGATAGCAAAGCAGGTTTGAGAGGTGGCGCCCTGACAAATCTCGCGAGAATCACGACTTGCTTTACGGCACAACGTCACATACATCAACAACATATGAAGCAGCCTCGAAAAGAAAACGACGGCTCTGCGTAAGTGGTATTTATGACAGTAACGTTAAATACAAGTACTCCACAGCGACTCTAGGGGGCGCTGCTTGAGAAAAACGGAAACTGCATAGTCTTTAAAGATGTCCGTCTAGCACGTTTACGTATAGAAAAACAATGGAAAAGTAGCACAGTGGAATGGAAAAACTAATTCTGTGTGAACGTTTTGCAAATGTTCACATTAAGTTATGAAAATGTTATTTCTGAATGTTCTAAATGTCTGTTTTATTAAAGACACCCTGTGGTGAAAATCCAGCTTTTAATGTTGTTTATATGTCTATGTGGTGTTTTTAATATGCTTTAAGACAAAGCATGTGTAAATTCATAAGTCGACAGCATTGCTGAGTATTTCCTCCTTAAAACTGCAGTGAACCAAAGACAGTCTCAAAAACACGCTTTGAAATCGCTGGTGTTTCTGACGTCACAAACTACCTTGTAACCAATCAGATCGACGTGTGATCGTCAACCAGTGGATCTCTGAGCTGAGTGAGTGAGTGGAGGCGGGGCTCATTTGCATATTCATAGAACCACGTATACTAAATGAGGCAAGGGTGTCGAGTTACACTCAAGATATTTTAAGGCATGAAGAATTTTTTAATTTTAGTGATCAAATAACTTTGAGAGAACCTTGCTAGAAAGTTCTGAGAATGATTCCTGTGAGCTATAAAAAAAAAAAATCACAAGTGTGTATTACTGATGTATTTTACATATATTGTAGAAAAAAATCTGAAAATATCTTGAGCTTGTGTTCACCACAACAACTCATGATGGAACCGGAATTGCTAAAATGCAACTTGTTTCCGGATTTTGGCCTACAAAATTATGTCATCCCTATATCATACACAGAATACAATACGACATCGCCCAGATAATCCATCTGAGACGCATGAATGTCAGTGTAAATTACAGTATGAAATGTTTCTTGAGCAGCAGATGAGTCAGTGTGTCCAGTCATCGGCTCAGAGCTTCAGTTTTAACAGAGCCTTCGCCGGCCCACAGTGTGGAGGAACGGCCCTTACATCCGCTGACGGGTTGGAGAACGTGTGACTAACAGGTCAGCGGTTAGTTAGTGTGGGCTACAGCTGTGCAGATATATTCCCTCTTCAACCCTAAACCCTCCATTCCTGCATCGCAAAGCACGTCATGAATGCGTGTGCAGTGCAGCTGATGCTCAGTCTATAGTTAGGAGACTCCATGTGTGTCATGTCCTCTTTCTCCTACTGTATCTGTCTTTGGCTCTGTTTCTGAAGAGCAGCTCGAGAGGCGAGATGAAAGCCGCAGTGTGTGTGTGTGTGCGACGGATGAAAGGCTTCGTCGAGGAGAAAGCTTGGCCAGTGGCGTCTCTGCCATGTCGCAATTTGTTATGCAGCTCGTGCCAATATTCTGATGTGCAGTGACATGATTATATGGACTGATGCGTCTTTCTAGGAGAAAAAACTCATCACAAAACTGATCACAATCTAAAACCCCCGTATTGTGCAGTATTTTTTATTTCACTGGATGCTGAATCTCTTCTATGATGACGAGGGCGGGGCAACCTGTCACTCACATGAGATCCACCAATAGCAAACCACAACCATCCAATCAGTTCCTCAGAGACAAAATCAAGCCCCGCCCACATTTGTTCTTGTTTGAGAAGCACAATTCAATTTCTTGTCGACCTTAACAAGCAGTGTTGTAGTACTTGAGTCAATCTCTTGAGAATCTTCCAAAGATTTACGGTACATTGAGCTTTAATCAAAGCAGCTCACGTGTTCAGTGTGTGTTCCCTGTCAGATCCATGCCGAAACACCGTAAAAGTAAAAATGTGCAGTTTGATTTTTAAAAAATGACTTTTGTTGGTGTACCAATCAGTCCCTTCTAATAATACTTTTGACACTTTTGAGTACATGTTTCTGTGATTAAACACTTTTAACACCAGCTGAGCTTCAAGAAGTTCATGACAGGAGTTTTGAAGCCACTAACAGTGAAATCTGGCAAATCAGTGATCAGTTCTTTCAAAAGTGCTGGTTGTTGTTAACCAGTAACTTGTAAACACAAACTTATTGCTTAAAGTAAAAGTAAAACAACAACACACTTTAGCATGCTTTTAAAAGAATACTTATTATGAAAAATAATATACTTTAAATACTTGAGTGCCAAGTGAATGTATTGTTTTCGGACACTTACACTGTTAGACTTTTCAAGGGGTTTTTACAGTAACTTACTGTAATTAAGATTTACAGTACCAAACCGTATTTCAGTTTTACAGTATGGTACTGTAATTGTGTAATACAGTGCATTACTGTACAAACAAAGCTAATCAGTACACTACTGTAATTTTTTTTTTTTTTGTACTAAATATAAATTAGATTTCAAAATTTTGATATATCATTAATTTTAATAATCTTGTCGCTATTTCTGACAAGGGACAAACAGGTTTGCATTTTGTATTAAAGGTCAGCTGGCTTCAATGTGTCCAGTATAGACAGCCTCTGGCTATTACAGCGTTGTAGACACGCGGTGTAAGGCAAAAATTAGGAAATAAAAAGCACGATGGAACGGTGCCAGCCAGAGAAGCCGTTACGTCAAATACAGTAGTATACAGCAAATTTTAAAAATACAGTAAGTCTCTGTATGTGGTGTTAGACGTCACAGAAAATTCCCATGATGCAATGGGAATCACAGTTATTTACTGTAAAGAGAAATAGCAGTATAATACTGGTGGATTTAAAGTAAATAACTGTAGAAATTACAGAAAAGTCTAACAGTGTGGATGTTAATTGCTATTAAATGAAAAATGTATAATAGTTTGAATTTATATTAAATGCTTTTGGACTGCTTTAGAGATCTTTTTTAACCCACTTAACAGGTATAAATTATATCTTTACATGTAATTTCATATGCATAAACACACAGTAATTTCATAATTACTTCTCAAGTTATTGAAATATGGCAGTGTGCTGCTGAATGCACTAAGCATTTATGATAAATTACAATATACGTGTACAATGTCATTTCACCTGAAACAATATGTCTTGCATTTGAACATATTTGTAATTATACGATAAAGTTGCAACTTAGTACATTTAAAATATGTGAATTAATTTCATAATCAAGCACTTTCCATGTGCTTTACTAAATGTTAGTCAACACATCAAAATAAGTGTGCTATTATAAAAAAAAAAAAAGATAGAAATAAGTACTTTCAATTATTATAAAAGTGCACTTTTGAAAGTGTCCTTATGTTTCATTAACATTATCTTCACATGGATTTTGAGGTACACTACAAGTGCACATTCATTATATTTAAGCACACTTCTTTTTTGCGATGGGTTTGCGAAAGTGCTTGCCAATTTTTTCTCTTATATTCATATTACCGTTAAGGCGGTGATATTAAGTTACATCAGCATCACACAATGCAACACCACAAGCATCAAGCAAACAAGCAGTATAACAAACATATACAGGAGGATATAAATAAGGTTTTGATCAGCAGAGATTATACCGCAGTCTAACATCCCACATCACTGGGGAAAGTGTGCATCAGTTCAGCAATATGTCAACATGTATTACTGGAACAGTGTGATCAGCTCCAAATCCAAGGATAAATGTTCACCACCTGTCTGTGTCCAAACAAAGGGCTTTTAACACATTTCAATCACTAATCCCAGTTTAGCCGTTCAGGGTGAAGAGTTTCCACGCTCGAATAGAAAGGGATGCACATAAGTTTGTAGAAATAATAAAACATTGCGTCAAATGCCTTTTCACCACCACAGAACTAGACAGAAGCAAGAATGAAAAACTCCAATTTGCCACTTATTGGAAAGGATCTTTGTGATAGATGAGGCCTGTCTCGGCTAATTGCATTCATCCTCTTTAACGAAGCCATTGCAAACACTTTGTTACAACTTGAAATCATGATTCATCCTTCGTTCATTCGTCCTTCAGCTGCAGCACGAATCTCAATCTACTGCATATTACTCAGTGTAACTAAAGGTCAGTCAAAGACAGTGATTCACAGCTGTGACTGGGCAGATGCAGACACTGAAGCTCTTCAGGTTTATCCTGAAACCAGCTCATATCATGGATGTGCTGATCCATCAGTCACGGGGAAGCCCGGCGCGTCACCGCAGCATCAGCACCAGCACCTCCACACAGTTCGCAGTGCACGAGCATGAACATGTCAATGATGGATTTCATCATCAGCAATGCATGTGCAAAGACATCATGCCAGTCATGCCAGCGTTGTGGTTTCTCGAAAAACTGCTTCTCCGTGCGCAGTGGTACAGTCAGATATCTATGCAGTAAACACACACACACACACACACACACATATATATATATATATCCTCACCTGTGCTGTTCGTGTAAACGACACGCGTGTCGGTAATGATGCTCGGGTCACTTCGAGATCTTCCTCTCTGCACAACGCGATCTTCTGATGCCTCTGATGTGGCCATGGAGATGAGAACACACCATAAAACACGGAGAAGCCAATCTGCGTGCGGGAATATGAGCAGCGAGCGATGGATGTGATTCAGTTTGACAGCAACAGCAGCGCTGGAGGAGGAGAGCGCGCGTGCGCGTGAACGTGCGCGCGCGTGCTGATGATGATGGGGAGCCAGGCACATCTGGGGGGACCATCGGGTTATCATCGTTATCATTAGGATTTATTATTTTATTAGGTATTGTTTTATTCATTTATTGTTTTTAATAAAACATCTCATTGCTACAGCTATTTATTGTATGGATGTACATCAAGTCATGTTAATGTGTTTTAATGTGTTAATCAAGAATTCGCGTGTTTCGGCATCCACATTGGTTTTATATAAGGTGAACGTGTCGTTTAGCTCTATTAAAAACCGTGATATGTCATATAATGAGTGTTTTTTGACATGCTCATTCAAGAGAACAGCGTTACAGCGATTTGTCAAAGGAACTCGTGAATGATTAACATGTGATGCCCTCTTGTGGACTCTCAATGATAGTGGAGCCACACACACATCTGATGATCATGAGAGGCCACAGTTTTAGCAAGCATTAAAGCAAGAACAGTCTGATATAATCGATCAGATCAGACTGATTCAAACAAATTTGGGCTGATCAGCATTTTAAATTTGGTATCGATCAAGTCTTCTCACCAAAACACAACACAGCAAAATGCGGTAGGTTTTACATAGGAAAGCCAGACTGATATTTTTCTGATATTTAGAGATGCAAACGGTCTACAACGAGTAGCTGTATGAAACAAGTATTGCACAATACAACAACCTTTATTTTAAACATTTATAGAGCTATATTAGTCGCTTGTTATATAACTTTATAACCTGTAGTTATTTAATTAATTAAATTATTTAAGGACATTAATTGCAGACGTATTTATGTTTCTGTAAAAATAGCACTCATATGCAAATATTATGAATCATTTGAAATGCTGCTTAAGTTACGACTCATTTGACCAGCAGATGTCCTCAGTGTTTCTCCTTCTAAGTTCAGAACAGTGAATCATGGTTCAATTGATTCAAAGATTCAGAACTGATTTCTACAATTACTAATGTAATAATTTTCATTTATATGCACCAATACAACAATACGGGGCAATATTTACCGAGAAAAATTACTACAACATTTTAAGCACGCCACGTGGGCAGTACTTCCATGAACATTTTAACTGATGACGCAAATGAATCGTTAAAAAGCGTTTGAATCGAGTTCGGATCATTTTACTGACTCTCTTGTTCGATCTCGTTCATCAAAATGAACGAATCTTTTTTCGCGTCATTTCGGTCATTTAAGGGGCTTTAAATGTTATACTTTTAACAGGCGAATTGCCCGAACACATCTTGATCATATTCTGAATTAATAAACCATTATAATGTAGTCAAAAATAATTTACAGGGAACATAAATAGTTACTTTACCTTCCGAGTCTTTCGTTCATTTGTCACGTGACAGACGGAATGAATGAACAGATCGTTCTTGAACGACTCATCACCGGTAAATATGGCTGAACGCGGTAGTGAATCTCGAGATGATATTGTAGTAAACCATATGTCTAATTCAGGTAAAGCTGATCTCAGAAGTGTTCTGGTTACAAGTGTTTTGAATTTAGAAAAGCTCGACACCGACCTGTGGAGGTAAACACATGTCTTTTTCAAAATATTGAGTCTATTAGATTTACTTAGCACCAGTAAAATACTTCCAGTGAGTTATCTGATCTTTAATAATGCTCTCTCAAACCGTCAGCACAAAATCTTTATTTATGGAACGTTTTTTTTTCTGGAACGTTTTAGTTGGACGTTCTTCTAACGTTTTATAAATGTAACAACTTGTTTCAGAACGTTCATAGAACATTCAAAAGTAACATTCCAGTAATGTTTGCAGAATTCTAAAATGGAATGTTCCCTTAACATTCCTATAACCAAGAAAACAGTCTTTTAAAAACATTCAAGAAACTGAAATGTTTTGAACTTTCAGCAAACATTCAGAAATAACGTTTTAAAGGGTTAGTTTACCCCCAAAATAAAATGATTCCATAGGCTAATGCAGTGGTTCCCAAACCTGTCCTGAAGGCACCCCAACACTGCACGTTTTCTTTGTCTCCCTAATTAAACACACCTGATTCAACTCATCAGCTGATGAGTTGAATCAGGTGTGTTTAATTAGGGAGACAAAGAAAATGTGCAGTGTTGGGGTGCCTTCAGGACAGGTTTGGAAACCACTGCGCTAATGTATTCGTCCTTAAGCCATCCTATGTGTTTATGACTTTTCTTCTTTCAGCAAAACACAATCGGCATTGTTAAAAAATATCTCAGCTCTTCCAAGATTTATAATGGGAGTGAATAGTACTGAAGCCCAAAAAAGTGCATTCGTCCATTATAAAAGTAATCCATACGGCTCCAGGGGGTTAATAAAGGCCTTCTGAAGCAAACTGATGCATTTTAGTTTGAAAAATGTCCATATTTATAACTTTATAAAGCTGGGAAGAGCCAGGATATTTTCTAATATAAATCAGATTGTGTTCGGCTGAAAGAAGAAAGTCACATACACCTAGAATGACTTGATGGTGAGTAAATTATGGGATAATTTTCATTTTCATATTCAAGGGTGAACTAACCCTTCAATAGGAGCTTTATGAAAATGTTCTTAGAATATATATTTTTTAAACTAACAAAGGGTACCATGGTATTACCATGTTTTTTTTGTTTTTTTTTACAGAGGGACACATCACTGGGTTCCTCGCACTAAACGCCTTTTCGGTGGTCAGATTGTTGGACAGGCTCTTGTAGCCGCAGCCAATTCAGTCAGTGAACATCTCTATGCTCATTCACTGCACTGCTACTTCGTGAGAGCAGGTAAACTCAGAGGTTATCTAAGCACACATGGAAAGTTTGGTTTTCGCTGTATTCCTCAACAATTGTGTGTTCAGGGGACCCAAAGGTGCCTGTGCTGTACCAGGTGGAAAGGACTCGGGATGGCCGCAGCTTCTCCGTGCGGTCTGTGAAAGCCGTTCAGCACGGTCAGCCCATTCTGATCTGTCAGGCGTCGTTTCACACGCAGCAGCCGAGTCCACTGGAGCATCAGTTCACCATGCCCACCGTCCCTCCACCCGACACACTGTTCACCGTTGAGGAGCTCATTCAGCGCTACCTCAGGTCTCAGCACAACACCATGTGTTTCCCATAGTGAATTATAATTATAAGTCTTATATTATATGCAGGGTTTCTTCCACCGGCCAATTTGGCTACTAAATTTTCAAGTTACCGGCCATTCAGAACTTCTGAGCCAAAAATAAACCAGATTAAAGCTGCAGTCCGTAGCTTTTTGGGGTTAAAAATTATCCCAAATAAATTTTTGAGCAAGTCCATAACCAGCCGGTGTTCAAAACTCTCTGCTTGCCGTAGCTCGACTCAAAACGGTAAGCTTGTAATAATGTTTTTAACTCCAGTGGTTCTGGTGGATTTCCGCGGGACATTCGAGCATGTCTTTGTGTCATTACGTCTGTCCACATTAATAAGAGTCTCGGATAGTCGGCTATGAGTGTGAGGATGCTGGAGATTTATAGCCCTTTCTCAAAGCACTTGATATAATTAAACTTATCAATTTGATGGCGGATCCAGAAAGGTTCAAACGACAATCACCAACTGGAGATTCACCCGCTGTAAAAAGCGAAAGGTGGCGTGAACTCGGTGTTTTGAAGGGGTTCAAAACGGACGCAGAGAAGGCTTTTTTTCTGCTGGAAGGGAAAGACATAAGCGATCGATAGATTTAATCGGTGTGATTTACTGCAATGCTTTTTTCCCCTTAGTTGGTCAGAACAAAAGTGGATGTTGCTTGTTCAGACGACATTTTCCAGTGAAAATTCTTATGTTGGTCATACTTCCAAAAGTAGAATCTGCGATTGCGAATGCCAGTATCCACACCGACTGACAGCCGCACGCTCTCCTCAAAACATTGGATTCGTCCGCGCTGTGCCGAGGCACAACCCACATAAAGTTGATAATTCCGTGAATAACTGCAATTGCAGATTTCGAACCGAGATGGCGACAAAGAGGAAAAACTACGGACTGCAGCTTTAACTACGTCATAGCTTTTATTTATTTATTTATATACAATTTGGATTTCATACATTAATTTCTTAACCAAACAAAATCCTGTAATCCAGCATCTCCTCTCTTCCTCTTTCATCCTCATCACCAAAAATGTATTTTAGGTGGACAGATCAATAAATACAAAGAACATAAAAAAATGTGGGATGTTGGAAAATAACAATGTCTTTTCTGTTCACCAAATGCTTTTTAATCTTCGCTTTTGCTTCAATGCAAATGAACAAGCGTGCCGTTATTTGTTGCGTATGACTGGCATGTTCATATAAGCCAGATATGCGCAGATTCTGTGCAATACGCTGTATTAAGATATCATGATGGGTCACGAGTGGAGTATTTGCACTAAATCTGTGCAGATTTGGTTTACACGAACTTCCCCAGCAAAGTGATTAAGGATAACAAGTAACGCCAGATTGGCTCGTGATTTGACAGCGTTACCCAGCGTTGGCGGGTGTTCATTTCAAACCCTGATTATATGACTTTCTTTTTGTTTACAGTGATCCAAACCTGGCTGATAATACACGACAGGGCCTAAATAAAATACTTGCTGATGAAGTTCCTATCGAGATCAAGCCAGTCAACCCACCTGATTTTTATAGACATGTTGCCATGGAACCAAAGACGTTATTCTGGGTGCGAGCAAGAGGACATATAGGTAAAATAAGCATCTCATCTCACCATTTCTTTATAGTTCAAACCACTTAGAATGAAGAAAATTGCAAATATGATACCTTTACAACAGCTTGTCACTATGACAGGACCCGTAAAAGGACATCTGTGTATTTTATTTACACATAAACACACAGTACAGGGTGGGCCATTTATATGGATACACCGTAATAACATGGGAATGGTTGGTGATATTAAAGTCCTGTTTGTGGCTTCTAAATGGCCACCATGGTCACCACCCATCTTGAGGAGTTTGCCCCCTCACATATACTAATGTGCCACAAACAGGACTTTAATATCACCAACCATTCCCATGTTATTACGGTGTATCCATATAAATGGCCCACCCTGTAGAACATAACAAGGTACTAGAAGGCACGTTTTAGGGGTAGATAAGGCACAAAATTGTCCAAGGTGTTTTTGCACATTATTTCTGACAGTGTGTGATTAATGAAATGATGTGCTATAAAATTAGTTGTGAGGTTAAAATTAAAATTGCAAGATTATTCTTCTTTTCAGATGAATGAACCTCTTATTAATTTTTCAAAGTCAAGAAAAACCTGGAAAAATTCCCTTGTGAAAAAGAGGTCCACTTTAGCATACTTGTTCTAAAAAGAATATTTATTATGGAAATTATATATTTAAAAAGAATAAACTCAAGTGCAAACTGGATGTGTAATGTTTTGGGCATTTAATTGAATTTTATTTACAATTAATTGAAAATATGTTATAGTTTAAATGTAATGTTAATGCAATTAGTTGAGTGCTGTTAGTACTCACTTTAGTACATCTATATATGTGTTCTTTCATTATTACTTTTATTGTCTTTGAAATATGGTAAAGTGTGCTGCTGAATGTACTAATAAGCAGTTATGATAAACTAAAATATACCGTGGAAAATCTGTTGTGTATTTAAATATATTTGTAAACTGCAATTTAGAATATTTTAAATAAATTAACCATTAAAGGTAATATATAATACAGCTGAAATTATAATCAAGTTATTTAGTATGTTAGTCAGCACATCAAAATAAGTGTTGATTAAAACAAAAAATTAACTTTAAAGTAAAACTTTTAAATGTTTTAAGAAATTTGTATTAATATTATCTGCAAGGAATTTGTGAAAAATATATATACTTTTAAGATGTGATTTGCACAGTTAAGCACACTTCTTTTTCACAAGGGTTTTTAGACTGGACAAGTCATGGGATTTAGTCAAATCTTTATAGAAATCTTGAAGTCCTAAAAAAATCCTACTGTGAATATTCATTTGTTAGTACAAGTTAATACAAGTACTCCACAGAGACTCTAGGGGTCGCTGTTTGAGAAAAACGGAAACTGCATAGTGTGCCTTTAAGTAATGTACAGTCATTATCGTAAGTAAAAACCTGTTGTGTTCATTTTGGATAATGACTGTACTTTCCTTGTTTAATATTTCTGAATATTGTATGTGTTGTGTTTTAGGACCTGGTGACATGAAACTACACTGTTGTGTGGCAGCGTATGTATCGGACTACGCTTTCCTGGGGACGGCACTGTTACCGTACCCAAATCACAAGGCCCAGTTCTCCGCCTCTCTGGATCACGCCATGTGGTTTCACAGCACATTCAGAGCAGACGAGTGGATGCTCTATGAATGCGAAAGCCCGTGGTCAGGTCAGCAGCTTCCATCCATTCTTGCATGTTCATGTAGTTCATTAGTAATGCACTGCATGATTCCATCCGAGATTTTTAATGTGAGTTTTGGGATATCGCACTAAAACATGCCGAATAGAAACGAGAACATGTGTTTAAAGTCCCCCCAGTTTTTAATGTTGTTTATGTGTCTATGTGGTGTTTTTAATATGCTTTAAGACAGTGGTTCTCAATCCTGGTCCTGGGGACCCACAGCTCTGCACATTTTATATGTCTCCTTTATCTGACACTCCCAGTTCAGTTCATAGAGCTCTTTCCTAACGAGATGATGATCTGAATCAGGTGTGTTAAATGAGGGAGACATACAAACTGTGCAGAGCTGTGGGTCCCCAGGACCAGGATTGAGAACCACTGCTTTAAGACAAACCATGTGTAAGTTCATAAGTCGACAGCATTGCTGAGTATTTCCTCCTTAAAACTGCAGTGAACCAAAGACAGTCTCAAAAACACGCTTTGAAATCGCTGGTGTTTCTGACATCACAAACTACCTTGTAACCAATCAGATCAACGTGTGATCGTCAACCAGTGGATCTCTGAGCTGAGTGAGTGAGTGGAGGCGGGGCTCATTTGCATATTCATAGATCTGCGTATACTAAATGAGGCAAGGGTGTCGAATTACATTCAAGATATTTTAAGGCAGGAAAAAAATGTTAAATATGTAATTTTGGTGATCAAAGATGAGTTTTAAGGAATACAATTGGGGACTTTAAATTCTACAAAATAATGCGCTCAATTGAGGCATATATTTGTTTTATCCTATAAGAAGACGTGCATAAACTACGATGGAAACTCATTTACTGAATAAATCCCTTGATGCGCAACAAAAACCTCATGCGACTTTGCCTCAGCAGAGGCTGTGATTGGATAACTAGACTAGTCAGCGGACCAATCACATCGCAGCATCTCAAATGTTGGTTTGGCGTTTCTGAAACGCCGGAGTCAAAGGGTGCTTCTCAATTCTTATTTGTGCATCCTCGTTTCCTCTCCTCGCTTCCTTTCCTCGCGTCTCAGCTCCGCCCCCTGTAGGACGGAGGGATCGAATTAAAGCTTTTTTTATACATTGGAATCCTTGATCACTCGAGCGTCACTTCATCGCGTCATCAGCAGCGCTCAGAGGATCTGCCCTCATGTTGTTGAAATTTGTTTATTTAAGAAATTCATAATAAATAATAATAAAGAAAGATACCCTGTTGAAATATGTGAGATGTGTGGTTTATATAAACTGCAAAAGTAAAGTATAAATCAAAATTATTGTGACCGATGTGAAGGGGGAGGAGAATTTATACGTGCGTCACGTTTTAGTCGATAAAACTCTTCCGCATAGGATACACCTGTGTATCCTCGCTCATGACTCCTCTGGAAGCCTCCTCACTCCTCGATCCTCGACTCCTCGTGCCGCAGTGCAATTAGAGAATTGACATGTCCTTTAAGATGGCTGTGCTCGATCGGTTTCCGGGTCATAGGATGGAGGACGGAGGAGAGAGGAGACAAGGAGGGATATTGAGAAGCACCCAAAGTCTGTGATCAGAATGATTTGGTTTAATTCCCTCCAGAAGCGTCTCATACGAGTGTGTTCCCAAACACCAGCATCCGAACGCTAGAGAACATGACAGCGTTTATTGTGAGACGCTCTGAGACAAACTCATTTATGATGGAGGAAAAAAGAGCCCGAATGCAGCAACTTCCATTTATTTACGGATATTTTATGCTAGGAAGTGACGATTTTGGTCTCTTGAACGCATGTTTGATTCACAAATGTTTTACGCGATATTCCAATTTTGTGCATAAGTTAAAATTGCAATTTTGCATGGAAACAAAGCTAGTGATGAGTATATGATGATAATAAACACTATAATATGTTAATGCATTGGTCCAATACACCTGTATTTCCCATCAGGCGGCAGCAGAGGCTTCGTCCAGGGCCGTTTGTGGAGACAGGACGGTGTTCTCGCAGCTTCTTGTGCCCAAGAGGGAGTGATACGAGTCAAGGCAGTTTCTCAGAGTAAACTATAGAGGAATGAAAATATACTCTTAAATAGTATTGAATTCTTGAGATGCCTTATGATAGTTGCCAGGCTGACTTCTTTTAAATGTATTATGTCATATTACCACCATATACTGTAAAAAATATTAATAATACATAAACATAATTACAATGCACAATCAATCAATCTCAAGATTGCAGTTGGTCTGTAGAATATGGCATAACAGCACTTATAAGCTTTGCTTTTTTTTGTCCCTTGTGCTTAAATTGTCTATTTGGGCTAACCCTGTTCAAAATGTAGAAGACATGTCTTTGCTTATGAAGTGTAATGAACAATGGGGTTAAGTTTGCTGTGTTTAATTAACAAAAACCCTTGAAGTCTTAAATGACACAAACTCATGCACTGCAAGTTGTGAATGTGGACCATTTTTAACTGTAAACAAGAAATGTAATTATTTATCATCTATTATTAAACTAAGCAATCTGAGGTTGTGTAGTACATTCGTAATCATTCAGTATAAACAGACTATCTTCTAGGCAAGTGCAACATGCGCGTGGAGACGCCGGAAGTGACGTCGGTATGGTGACCGCTATAACCGCTAGGTGGCCATTCCGAAGAGAACGATAGCGATTAAAGCTACAGGGATTCGTACGTTTGATATTCACTAGAACTAAACATTAACCATGCCGCGAGTGTACGTCGGCAGGCTAAGCTATCATGTGCGGGAGAAAGACATACAGCGGTTTTTCAGCGGGTACGGGAAGCTTTTGGAGATCGATCTGAAGAACGGGTAAGTTTGTGGAGCGTGCCGCGGCCTTGACGATGGCCTCATAACGATACCAACTTTACATCTTCAATACATTTATAGACATTAAATGCCTCGTAATGCTTGCGATGTTGAATTTAAGTGACGATTTAAGTTTATATGCTGGTGTCTTGTTGATTTTATCCGTCTGACAGCGGCTCTCACCGCGTGCTCAAAATGGCGGACATTTGTTGTCCACAGCGCGTGAACTACTTTTATACGACCAGATGATTAACGTACATACGATTTTACATCATTGTGCCTCGATTCTGAAGCACAATAAGTAAATGATCGCTTATCTAAGAAAATATCAACTGAAGTTAGTATGTAACGTTAGAGTGCACAAATGTAATGGTGCTGATGACCTGAATTCGATAACGTTACTGCGGCGCGCCGTTGTGTGTGTGTCGCGCGCATTAGTTCTCGCACACTTTAGTGCATGTATTTATAAAATACACACATTAAGAAGTTCGGGCTTTTTGGAGTAGCATACCAATATGATTCTCACACTGTTTTGCCGTTATATAGCACAACTTGCCAAAATGTGCTGTGCATAAAACTGGCCAATATGGCGGACGTTTTTGGCCTAATATTGACAACGAGCAGCTTAAAGCTATTTAAATTGTATTAAACAAAACGTTTCATCTAATGCGAATATATATAGAATGCGTTTTCAAAAGCCATTTTTGACGAAGACTGTGTACATGTCAGCCTTTCTTCCCCCTGGCGTAGTGTTTCACCAGGATTTCTGCTTTTCAAGCAGGATTATTTAAATACGTTGAAATCTTGACAGCTTCAACAAAAGCATATGCCATAATTTATCGACCTCGTTTATAATACCGTAAAAAAAATGTTGCTTCCGTAACCTGTTGCACTCATTTCTTAACACTTGTCTTTAGTTGGTATTCCATTGATTCCTACCTCAATACTCTTTTGTCCCCTCAAAGTGAGCCTGAAACTGCAGTTTTCTAGTGTTTTCTGCCCTGTTGTGACGTTGACGGATATCCGAGTGATCTGATTGGATGATGTCGCCTGAAAGGGGCTTTGGTTGTTGTTTGCTTATTGGTGGAGCTCATGCGTAACAGGTTGCCCCGCCCTCGCGCCACTAAACACGTCATCGGAGAAGAAAATGGATGTTGCTGCTGCAAGAGGGAGAGAAGTTATTTTGACCAAAGAATGTGTGAAAAATACAGATAAATCATTGATAAAATACTGCAATATTCCATAAAAAATAAGAATGGACCACTTGCAGGTTCTGCTTATTCCTATAACGGCATTCAGCGCACTTGCATGCATGAGAACGCACACATCATCCACAATAATATCATGATTGTTGTTTTAACAATGTACGATCTGATGTTATCGAGTATGTCCCTCACTTTAAGGTCATTTCACACCGCACTAACGCCAACAAACAAGTTAGAATTTTATGAAAAATAACTGTCCCGTTGTTCACACTGCCCCAGCAGACACTGACAAGCGCTGTGAAAATGATTTAATATTCAATAATATTATTGATCTGCCTACATTTACACCATTTATATGAGAACTGAACTGAGCTGGACGATGACATCACTGTTTTCTCTAGAGCGGCTATGTATATAAATGAACTAAATTAATAACGTTTTTACAACAAAAATGAACCATCACTGAACTTACTTAAGCTGGAATATGATGCTATTTTCTTCTGGAAACAATCTTTGTTGCATTATTTTGCTGTTATCTCTGTAAAGCTGCTTTGAAACGATCTGTATTGTAGAAAGCGCTGTATAAATAAGTGACTTGACAAATGTTAATCTCAATGCGCGGTGGTGTTTCGTTACTGAATGGTTTGAATGATTCAATGGCTCGTTCATTAAGACAGTCAAATGCTTTGTTCCTGAATGAATTGGTTGAAACTCAATGAATCACTCATTAACAATGACTTGCTGTTTTAATTTCACGTTTGAAGTATCTTTAAATTTTTTTTTTCTTTCATCATTTCAAAATATCAATATTCCAGCCATGTCTATTTGGATGTCCCATTTGCTGGACATTTGAGTGCACGACGCTACCAGAAAGACCATACAATTTTGGTTGGACCTTATTGAGACTTCATCAAAAAGTTTGAGACTTTGAGATCCTTCTATATATATTGTTTTGGTCAGTTTTATTTTAATTTCATGTCATATTTATTCATTTTTATCTAGTCTTAAGGTTGTGGGTGGATCTTGGGCTTTGTTGTAAATGGTTAATAAAAAAATAAAAAAAATCAGTATGCAACGTTTTATGTTTAAACCCAAGGTTTTTTTTTTTTACCAGGTATGGGTTCGTGGAGTTTGAAGACAACCGTGACGCGGATGATGCCGTGTACGAGCTGAACGGTAAAGATCTGTGCGGGGAGCGTGTGATCGTGGAGCACGCGAGAGGACCGCGGCGAGACCGAGATGGATACGGTGGCGGTAGCGGTGGCGGTGGGGGTTATGGGGGCGGTGGCCGCAGTAAGTACAGTCTCATTCATCACCTCGACAAACCTGTTCTCTCTTTATCTTCCCCCTCAGGCACGAGGAAAAAGTTGGAGGTGAATAATAGCCTAACTGTTTTAATTTCCAGTGGACGGCATTTGCACCTGCATCCAGTGACTAACTACATTTCTCTGAAGTCTGCAGTTCCTGTGGTCCCGATCGAAGGCTTCTGGGATATCTTATGTTCTGTTTAATGCAGATGGTCCTGAAATATGACCTTTTTAAATGGGGATTCCCTTAAAAGATGCCTTTGCTTTTGTAGTTTTGGCCCATTTTTTTAAATGCCAAGGGTCATGAGAATGTGCAGTATAACTTGAGTAAACCTAAAAAAGTTAGGGACTAAAGATGTTTACATGTCAGATGATGGGCTGTTTCCACTTTGTATTGGTCCAGCTCTAAATCTATTCTAGCTAATAGATTTAGTAATGAGTTGTTTTTTTTGTTTTGTGCCACAACCTGAAGCCTCACTGGCATGTAAACAGTATGACGTGTGACGATGCGATTTTGTGTTTACATCTGAATTCAACATTAACAAAAGTCCTTGATGTTTCAATTTAAAAGAGTCCGGTGCGGGCTGAGTCCGAGTCCATTGAGGCTAAGATGACTGCCTGTCCCGTTTGGCCTTGGCTTTCACCTTACAATGTGTGTGTGACCTTTGCCCTTTGACCCTTGGCTGACCTAACCGGAAGCCATGATGACAGCTGCCTTTTGCCAATAGACCAGGGTGATGGTGAGGAAACCCATTGGTTTTTATGTTGAACGAAATATTGGTCAGGTTAAACAAATTTATGTAGCTACCCGCTAGTTTTTCCTTTTATTTTTTTTATTTCTTTATTAAAAAGAGCAATGGGCTTCCCTTGCTATGTGTCTTTTGCTGTCGCTGTTCTGTCAGTAGACAGGTAACGTCAGCATCTAATGTAAGTAAGTAGTCTTGGTTATTTTATTTTATTTTGTAATCTTACTTCTGTTTGTTTTCATGAGGACAGGGCTCCAGACTGCAACCAA
The DNA here is from genome assembly GCF_951802725.1 of Rutilus rutilus. NCBI lineage: Eukaryota > Metazoa > Chordata > Actinopteri > Cypriniformes > Leuciscidae > Rutilus > Rutilus rutilus. Next base: position 2,615,747 of record NC_140227.1, read on the forward strand.
ATGGTTGCGTTTTGCGTCTCACTGGTGCGACCACCACGTTGCCCAAATCATAAGAGCTGCCCTTTCTATTACATATGAGAGACGTCAAACGAAACCGCACTACTCAGTTGAGAAGCTCAGAACAGGTTCACTCGTTCACGCAACGCTGTTAGCTGGGAGATCTAGTGAGAAAGCACTTTAAATCGCAGCCAAATTAATAACATTGCTGCGAGAACTAGTGAGAAACGTTCAAATTCACTGCCGAATTTTGTTATAAACCACAGATCAAACAGCGCTGACGTGGAAACCAGGAGAGACATTGTGCCATGAGCAAGTTAGAAGGCTTTTCAGTCCACAAATCACCAACATTCACCATGGATTTAATGTAGTAAATCTAACTGTAACCATGGTATTGTGGCAGAAATAGTCAAATGTTTTTACATGATTCATTTCAGGGTTTGTACAACCTTTCGAGAGTGAAATTCATGGACTTTCAAGTGCTTCACACGTTTTCCAGCACGTCAAAGCTCTAAACATTATCCAGTTGAAATGCTATTTTTAATGTAGTGACCAAAAACATTTTGTTCATCTATCAAAGATTGTCCCCATTTGTAAAACTAAAAGTTTCAAGATGTGGGAAAACTAACACATGGCACACATTAAAAATAAAAAGACATGAAATTACCAGTATAACCAGTAGATATCGGAAGAGGAGCACTTATTGGCTTATTAGCCACTTCCACTCCCTAATATATATATATATATTCCCCACACGGTTTGCTTTTAAATTTATATTTAGGTGTAATGGAATCCATTTTATAAAATATCAAATCAAGAAATAAATTTGTCAAAAGTTTGACACTGAAGTAGCAAAAGTCACAGTCTCATGAAAAACAAAAGTAAAGAGCGCTCATTTTATAATCACTGAAGCTGTCGGTCAGTTCAGTGTGACGCTGTAGAAGAGCAATGGTACACTTAAATCTTTCCCTATAAAACTTGGGAGGATGTTAAAAGTTAATTTAATCTGCATCTCAACTCAAGCTCAGTGCTTTATCATTTCCAGGAAATAAACCCGTAATCTTACTAGTAACTGCACTTGGTAATGCAAAACAATAGGAACTTTTTAATTAATTTGCTTTTGATTTAACACCCCCCCCTGGCGACCCCATCTGTAGAGCTGCTCTCAAATGTTAGTCTGGAGCCCTGTGAGGTTATCATGTACTCGTTTGCTGTCTTTAAAATTGGGGCTCACGTTAAAACCTGTGCCGCCCTTGTGTCGCTGGAGTGGTATTCATGTTCAGAGCATTGCTGTTCTTGAGCTGTTGGGTAAAGACCAGCAATGCGACCTTTGGCCCTTTCAGAAGGACTGATTGAACAAATCCAGTGCGGTCAGATGTCAGGATTTATTTTGTTTGTTTTTAATAATCCTACAGTAAGCGTTCCCTTCAGAACTATGTGGTGCTGAGGTCTGTTTATTCAATGGGGTGGGGTGGGAAGACTTTCCTCAACATCATGCTTTATGCAGTGTGATGTCTGAAGAGGTTGCCTTGTGTGCGCCCTTTGCATTGGGTCTAATTCAGTACTGATTGTCTGCTGTCTTTTGGCTTTTGTCTGAAGGCAGTAGTGGTTATAGCAGCAGGAGCCGAAGCGGAAGAGACAAATATGGACCTCCGGTCCGCACGGAGTACCGTCTGATAGTGGAGAACCTGTCCAGTCGCTGCAGCTGGCAGGACCTCAAGGTAAGCACTTTGCTGGGATTTTAATTATTTGATGTTGCTATCCTCTTAGGAACTGGTTTCAAGGTCCTGATTCAAATACCAGTGAGCTTTTCTGTAGCAATGCAGAGTAATCAATTAAATGTAGTGCAAAAAGGATAGAGGTTCAGGATAAAATGTTTTTATTCTACCCACTTGTTTCACAGACGAGGCTTAAGCTAGTCCCGGACTAAAATGCTTGTTTAAGATGTCAGAGCAAAGTGCTTTCAGTTAAAAGAGCTCAATGTCAGTGACATTGTTTTGTCTCAAGATGCACATCAGTAATGTTGTTTTCTAAGCAAGGCACGTTTAATAAAAGCCGTAATTGAGCTAAGGCCTAATGCTGGCTTAATCTAAGCCCTGTCTGTGAAACCGGGCCTTTATTTTTTTTATGTATAAATTACTTTGCATTAAATGTACATAAACAGTAACTGAATTTGAGACTTGTGAAAGTAGTACATTTTAGCATACTTTTATAGTACTTATTACTGAAATATTGCAGTATGATCTGAATGTAACTTTAATATTGAAACACACTACAGTTAAAATTATAATCAAGCATTTTACATGTGCTTTAGAAGTCAACACCTCAAATAAGTACTTATTTTAGTCACAACAAAATATTAAAACAGTGATTTTAAAATGTCAAATTAAGTTTTACTTGAGTACATTATAAAGTGCACTCTTTAAAATGAGTCTATTTTGCTTTAAGAGCTCTTAAGTTTTTAATTTCATTATCTGCCAGTACTTACATTTAAGTACATTCAATACAATTAAGCGGGTTTTCTTCTTATTTAGCATGTGCAGTTTAATTCAGCTGACAGCCCTGACGTTTATATTTTCCTCATTTCTGGTCATTACTGTAATTCTGACACTAAGTGACTTTGGAAAACCTTTGTATAATTGAAGAGCTTGTTCTTCACTATAGGACTTCATGCGTCAAGCTGGAGAGGTGACCTATGCCGACGCCCACAAAGAACGGACCAATGAGGGCGTGATCGAGTTTCGCTCGCACTCTGATATGAAGAGAGCTATTGACAAGTTGGATGGCACTGATATCAACGGAAGAAAGATACGTCTGGTAGAGGACAAGCCTCGGCGCCGACGCTCCTACTCGGGCAGCAGGTCAAGGTCAGGCCTTCGGTTTTTAGCTTCATCTCATTTACTTGTGTGTTTGAAAAATGTTTTCTGTAGATTTCTTGAACCAAACAATATTCTGCAGGTCTCGTAGCAGACGCCGTTCTCGCAGCAGGAGCCGCAGGAGTTCACAAAGCCATTCCCGCTCCAGATCTCGGTAAGATGGCGCGCGTTTGTTTGTGCGATGTGCTTTTCTAACAATCTTCTGTAGGGCTGCAATAACCAACCAATAAAACTTTCGCCAGTCGCGTTAAATTGCCTCACTGAATAACGCATTTCTATGGACAAAATGCAGCTAAAATAGTGTTGGAAACCGAGAGCTGCTGCGGGACAGGTGCGTGATCCCAGCTGCCCAACACATGAGACTTCTTTGTTTTAATGGGTTAGTTCACGCATAAATGAATGTTCTCTCAGTAATTACTCTCCCTCATGTTGTTCAACCCCGTAAGACTTTCGTTCATCTTCAGAACACAAACTAAGATATTTCTGATTAAATCTGAGAGCTGTCTCACTCCTCCATAGGCTTGTCTGTTATTGAAACTTGCCGGCCCAGAAAGTTAGTAAAGACAATGTTTAAAATAGTCCTAGTGACTACAGCGGCTCAACCTTAAGATTATCAAGCGACGAGAATACTAAATACAGACTTTATTCAACTCTTCATGTTCTTCTGTTTCTCTGAGTGAGCTCACGTAGTGTAACAGCGCAGCGCTTCTGGGTTGTACGTCAGAACGGAGGCTCACTATTGGCCAGCATCACACGCATCACACACATGACCAGCGTCAGCCAATAGTGAGCAACATGAGGGCAAGTAATTACTGACAGAGTTTTCATTTTAGGGTGAACTAACCCTTCAAGCTTCAAGCTAATGCATGGCTTGCCCTTCAGGTGCTTTGACTGATACGCGTGTGCTGTTAAATATGTGACGTTTCCTTGGCGCAAAACTTACTTTTTTCGGTTATATCCTTACTGTAAGTGTTACAAATTCATGGGAGTATTTCCATTTTGCACGAATGCTCTCCCTGAGAGTCTGTGTTAAACTTGAGACTTTACTGAGCGCCGGCGCGTCTAACAGACATTACAGGGGAAGACGATTCATATTCAGCGCAAAATATTAATTTAGCGGAAAGATCTGTTGTTGGACGTTAAATTTCGGTTTAAAAGTCAACATTAAAGTATTTGTAATTTAAGTATTTTATAAGAGGTAACCGTAGAGAGATTACTGCGTGTAATTGAATATAAATGTAAGACGTTTCTAACATTTACAGGAAAGAGAAATGACAGGAACAGGTTACTGTGTCCAGAGTGAATGTGTTCCTGCAGTTCCTCTTATCTGTTAACAACGAGTTTGTGTTTTTATTTTTCTTTATTATCTTCATTTTTAATGTAATTATTCAAACTGTCATTTTGCTTTATAGCTCTTTTGCATATAGCATAAATATATTCACAATGGCAAATTTGTTTGAAGGACAGCTTTGGCCAGGATGTGGAAGAGTGTGTTTTGTCAATAAGAAAAAAAAGAAAAGAAAAGAAAACTGGGCTTTTCAATCCATTTAATCGAAGAAATAATCGGCCAACTAATCAATTGACCCTTCGCAGGGAGTTTGATTGACAGGCAATCTGACCAATCACGGTCAATTATAATCTAAATAATTGTTAGTTGCAGGTCTAATCTTCTGACTGTGTTCACAGGTCAAGGTCCCGCAGCAAGCGCCGCTCCCGGTCCAGATCCGGCCGTAAATCCCGCTCCAGGTCTCGGAGAAAATCTCACTCCAAATCCCCGTCGAAGTCCCGCTCCAGGAAGTCGAAGTCCCGGTCCCGCTCGCGCACGCAGAAATCCCGCTCTCGTTCTGACGTGCGCAAATCCCGCTCCAAGAGTCGCTCCAAAGCCAAGTCGGAGAGAGATTCCAGAAGCCGCTCCAAGGAAAAGTCCGTCAGCAAGAAGTCCCGAAGCCGCTCTGCTTCACCGATGGAGAATGGGAACGGAGACCGGGCCAAATCGACCTCTCGTTCACCGTCTCCTAAAGAGAGCCGTCATCAGTCGGAGTCGCCCGGCAAACGCTCCGCGTCCCGCTCTCCTTCCCGATCGAAGTCTCGTTCCCGTTCTAGGTCTGCCTCTCAAGACTAGCGTCGCTGATTGGAATATCTAATGCACAGCTCAGTGTCTAATCCATCATTCACAGCCTGTGAACATTCACCAAATGCTTGAGAGGGCCGAGCCCGGTGTAGTATTGATTAACGTGCCGTTTTCAACATTGCATGAAAACAAAATTGCGTACCAGATGTTTTTTTTTTCTTTTTCTCCCCTACATGAGACGTGTCAATTAAGAATTAGTAATTGTTTGTGCTTGTAAGCATTGCTCAGGCCATTGTTTGTATTCGACTTGCTTTGCTATGAGGCGTCTTTAAATGCTCTTATCATATTTTTGCTTTAGCGTGAGGTTTGAAGAGGCTGTGACAATACGTTATAAACTGGCATTACTTTTGCAACTGTCCTTTTGTGGTGTAGTCAACAAGATGTGATAGTTGAGTGGTCGGCTGTGCTTCCTCACTATATACTAATTCATTCCTGTCTTGCTGAGCTGAATTTTTTTTTTCTTTTTTTTTCTGGAAGCTTTGTTTCTGTTAGTGCTTTTGCTCATCTTGAATTGTCTGGGAATTTTTGTTTACAGGAAGTTGAATGCATCACTTGCAGTGTGATTTGTGTGATCTCATTTTTAAATGGATTTTTGGATATTTTCCAGTGTTTTAGTTAAATAAACATTTAATTGGTTTCCAGTGTTGCTGTTGCTGTTTTTTTTTTTTTGTACATGAGTTGTAATTAAGACAAATACACATGTACACGACATATCCAGTCTTTAACTTCAAACTATTATTTGAATATTAGTACTGTAATAGTCGGGGGTGAAAATAATTCTTCACCTCTCCACCCACATCTACAGTATATGGACAGACTGGCAGTGAAGTTCACATACGGGTTCTGTTGTTTATTTGAAAGTGACTTATCTTGTATGTGACATCTGGAGGAATCTCACCATACATAATCTGGGTAAGTCAATAAATAATTCAGTAAACTTTCCACTCAGTGTTCTCTGTGTTCAAATGTATTCATTAAGTTTATTAACCCTTTATCTCAGCAACCAAAAAACAACAAACCAACACTATGCATTAAAGAACTTATAGTAAATAGAAAATGTAATGGATCACATAATATATCGAATAATATTATTGCAGTGGTTCGTTTTTTTTGCTAGACCAACTATTTTCCCAATCTTTCCTAATCTAGAAGTAAAATAAAATAATTTCAACTCAAATATTGCATGCCCATATTTGAAAGGCAGTCATGTAAGCTGAATTATATTTCTGTCATCCCATCCTATCAGGTCACTCCTGACTAATATTTCATCTGACTTTCTACTTATTTTTTTTATTATAGGTTGTGTTGCTAACTTCTCAAAGGTTACCTGGTTAATGGTAGTTTCAACGTTTGATCAAAAAAAAAAAAAAAAACACCTAGTATACATAGTTATGACTTAGTTTGCCATAAAAATCTCATAACCTATATATGGGAAATGGGCATCCATAATTGACTCAGCCACTTTTAAAACGATTAGTACACAAGTACGCAAACACAGTTGCTATGAAGGAAGCTCCCCTGGTTACACTTGTGTTGTCCATAAATACCCACAATGCATCGCTCACGGCCACCACATTTTGGGGAATTCTGTGGTAACTTTTATTCCTTTTTCGTTTTTTAGAAGCATTTACATTTTGTACAATGACGTCGCGTTATGACTCTCCCGTTATTTAACAGATTTGATCAGTTGTGTAGCGAGAGTTGTTAGCTTTAGCTTGCTAGCTTAGCCGCTCATAACGGTGACATGATAATCCACAATAATTACAGTTTATGTATATTTTGCAGTTCTTGCTGTTGCTGTCGCTCAACGTCGGGGTTGTCATGAGGCGATAATGTATTGAAATATTAAATACATCAGCCTGTGAGGAAAACAGCGACGAAAGCATCGTGCTTTGTGTATTAGAGACAGTAATCTGTCCATCTGTAAATATTGTGATCCATATGCCAGCAATGGACAAAGAGCAACGAAATATCGTTGTTTTCAACGCATCCAAACGAGAGCTCTTCACCTCCAGCTCTGGATATAAGTCCTTGCAGAAGAAATTAAGAGCACAATGGAAGATTCAAAGGTGACATCTCTTAAATGGCGCATGTAAACATGTTTACAGGTGTTAAGGAGGTTTATTCACTACATTGTTGATGTGCCCTATTTATATCACAAAACAGGAATTATGCAGACATTTTGTTGGATTTGCAGATATGCTAATAAAATACCCATTAGAAATGAATGTTCCCATTAACCCCTAAAAAACTAGTTTGACCAGCTAGCATTTTGCCAAGGGGTGATCAGTCTTACTTTTCATATTCAAATTAGACCAATCTAGATGACTAAACCAATGTTACTGAAGTACGGAAGCTTGTTTTGCTACAGAATATTTTTTAGACTCTTTTTTCCCCCTCAGAATTGTGAGGGGGATAAGTCAGAATTGCAAGATGTAAAGGTTTGAGATATAAAGTCACAATTCTGAGAAAAAAAAAGTAAAAATTGCGCGATATAAATTCAGACTTGCAAGATGTAAACTCAATTACGAATTACGAGATGTAAACTCAAAATTACGAGAAAAAAGTTAGAATTGTGAGGAATAAACTCAGAATTCTGAGGGAAAAAGTCAGAATTGCGAGATCTAACTCAGAATTGCGAGATCTAACTCAGAATTACGAGATCTAACTCAGAATTGTGAGATGTTACTCAGAATTACGAGATCTAACTCAGAATTGCGAGATGTTACTCAGAATTACGAGATCTAACTCAGAATTGCGAGATGTTACTCAGAATTACGAGATCTAACTCAGAATTGCGAGATGTAACTCAGAATTACGAGATGTTACTCAGAATTACGAGATGTTACTCAGAATTATGAGATATAACTCGGAATTACGAGATGTTAACTCGGAATTACGAGATGTTAACTCGGAATTACGAGATGTAACTCAGAATTACGAGATGTAACTCAGAATTGCGAGATGTAGGCTAACTCAGAATTACGAGATCTAACTCAGAATTGCGAGATGTAACTCAGAATTACGAGATGTAACTCAGAATTGCGAGATGTAACTCAGAATTGCGAGATGTAACTCAGAATTGCAAGGAAAAACATCAAAGTTGTGAAATGCAAACTAAAAAAGGTACAGTTGCAAGTTTATATCTCGCAATTTTTAGGACAGAAAAGTCCGAATTGTGAGATGTAAACACACAATTATAAGTTTATAACTTGCAACTGTGAAATATAAACACAATTGTGAGAGAAAAAAAGTTACTTAGAATTGATTTTATTTATTTATTTATCTTATTTCGTGGCAGAAACAAGCTTCCATACTAAACTATGCATGTTCCTCAGCATCAAAGAGGAGCTCAGCTTGGAGAAGCTCCAGGGAGTGAAGCTATGGATCACTGCGGGCCCTCGAGAGAAGTTCACTGCTGCTGAGGTGAGGATCTGAGGCACACGTACGGATGAGTTCAGACTAACGCCACCAGAGGCTTCGCTGTGAAACTGCTGTGTGTTTGCTGTGTGCTTCAGCTGGAGGTTCTTAAGCAGTATCTGGACGGTGGTGGAGCTCTTCTGGTGATGCTCGGAGAAGGAGGAGAAATGAAATATGACACTAATATCAACTTCCTCCTGGAAGAGTTTGGCATTATGATAAACAATGGTAAGTGTGTTTTGGTCTTAATGTCACCTGTACATCATAGTCTCATTAACTAAAACAAAATGTTTACGTTAATTCAGAAAATGGTTATTGCTGTTTTTAAAAAATATTTTGGTGTGTGTGTATATATATATATATATATATTTATATATATATATACACACAGAAAACAATAATATATACATATTTGAAAAACATTTACACCATTTTAAAAGTTTTGATTTAACGAATTTTATTTAATGTCAGGTGGTATAAAAAGAAATTTTCCTTCCACATTAAAAACATTTGCGTAGACACAACTATATATTTTTTCAAACATATTTTTCAAGTCAAGATCTCAAGATACAGAATAAAATTTCCCCCAAATATCTTGTCATTATGATATTATGCTATGAACAATATTTTAAAACTATTTTATAAAGTTATTTTTCTTTAATATGATGTTATGGGGCGTCCACTACCTTGACATTCTTTATCTTGTGCCTCATAAAAATCTTGAATTATTATTATTTTTTTTTTATATATTTTCATCTGGGAAGAGGTGTGTTCAAGTTTAAACATTATTCTGAAATGTATATATATTTTTTTTGTATTGGATTTGCAGATGCAGTAATAAGGAACGTCTATTATAAATATTTCCATCCCAAAGAAGCTCTTGTGTCTAATGGTGTTCTGAACAGGTCTGTGTCTCCCACGTGTGTTGAAATGTTTCTCTGTGAATTTGTTTGGAGATTATATTGAAACTAAATGATTTTAATGATTTTAATCATCTTCTTTTTTCCAGGGAGATCAGTCGTGCCGCTGGTAAAGTGGTCACAGGGGTGATTGATGAAGAAAATTCGGGGAATAATTCACAGTAAGCTTGAGCTGAATGTTCTGTTTATGTTATCAGAGGTTGATCTATGTTTGAGGAGGAACCTGTAAGGTTTTCTTCTCTTCCAGTTCTTTTAGTTTCTCCAGTCTTACCAACCGTACAGAGATACAGTGGTTTTACAGTTAAAGTGCCCCTTTTATGCTGTTTTCGGGTTGTTTTGGAGTCTCCTACAACAGGTTTACAAGCATCCAAGCTCAAAAAACGCTTTATTTCCTCATAATCTCCACTGCAACATCAGCTCTTTTCTCTCAGTGTCTGAAACGCTTCGATCAAGGATTCAGTCTCTCTAAACCCCGCCTCTCTGAGAGCTGCTCTGCTCTGATTGGTCAGATGACCCAGTCTGTTGTGATTGGTCGACCGTGTCAGAAACCAAACGCTCATTAGGATATCTGTGATCAGAATGATTTGGTTTAATTCCCTCCAGAAGCTTCTCATACGAGTGTGTTCCCAAACACCAGCATCCGAACGCTAGAGGACATGACAGTGTTTGTTGTGTTTCCCTGAGACAAACTCATTTATGATGGAGGGGAAAAGAGCCTGAATGCAGCAACTTCCATTTTGTGCCAATTCCACAGGATATGAGGATTTTGTTCTCTAGAACACATGGGATTAAACCGGTGCTTTATTTGCAAAAAAAATAATGCAATATTCACATTTTGTGCATAAGGTAAATTCGCAAGTGAGAAACATAGCTAAAGTGGATTTGCTCTGTCAGCAGAAAACAGCGTATTCTCCACACGAGCAACACGAACCAAACTCTTCCAGTCTCAGATAAACTACAGTGTTTGAGGGTCAAAGTAGACGTTGTTCACGGCAGCCAATGAAGAACATAGACTGGCGTTATGCAAATCTGTTACAAACCTACGCAGATTCAGCAGGAAGTGAGACTGGAATTACTGACGACTCGTTTCAGTTCAGAATCACTTTGATCTTTAAAACTGTGCAGATCTTTTACATTCACAAACAGCTCTATCACACACTCCATGAAAGATAATATCCCAAAAAGCGTAATAGGGGCACTTTAAAGTCCCACATCAGAATGTGTAACGACTTTTTATTTGATGGTTACACAGGGCACTTACGTTCGTTTACCCGTATGGGGCCACATTAAATGTGATGAAGCCTGCGGTGGCCGTCCTGTCCACTGGCTCCGTGTGTTTTCCACTCAACAGGCCTGTTCTCGCCTTCCATCAGCCTAAGGTGTGTGTGCAGTCATTCTGATGATCACACCTCAGTCATACCTGTGTTCAGCTCACTGGGCTTTATTCTGAGCTGTCTCTGTTTGTGTCTAGAACGCTGGCAAGTTGGCAGTTCTGGGATCATGTCACATGTTCAGTGACCAGTACCTGGACAAGGAGGAGAACAGTAAAATCATGGTAGGATATTCATTTGCTATTGCAAAATGTCACTCATACTGATGGCGAAAATGTAGGGTTAGGAGTTTGTTCAAAGTGTGATTAATTGCAAATTAGTCGTTTTGCAGAACCCCTAACCCTAAACTTTCACCCGTACAGTAGCTCGTCTTGCACAGTATGTGCCATGGATGATAACCTCAAATCATGAGGCTCAAGGCTGGAATACACTACACAACTTTTGTCCAGATTTTTGCCCTGATTTGCAGTATGGACAGTTTGTCACTGAAAGTCCGAGCCAGATTTTGTAAAGTCACAAGGCGCGTTTCCATTACAAATTTGCACAAAACGTTTGCAATTTTTTTTTTTTTTTTTTTTTTTCTTCTAAATGTCGACAAAAAACTATTGCGAAATGACGGCGTTTCCATTAACTGATGTTATGCGACTAAAACTTCATTTTTTCCTCTCGTGATAAGTTAAAATCATTCCAAAAGCCATTGCAACGGACGTTGGTAGGTTTATGTACTATATCCCAGCCACTGCACTAGCCGTTATTATTAATCAAAGGAGACGTATGTGTGTTTTCCAGGCATTAATGGTAAGGAACGACCCTTATTATTACTTGTGAGCGGCACATATGAGGAGTTTCTGGGTGTTTCTCCCTCATTTCTGCTTCGAGGTCTTTGATTGCGGCATTTATTTGAGGTTTAGAATCCATTATTCCTGTAATTCTTCTGTCTTTTATGAATTTAATAAAGAACTCTGTCTCGTAATCTGTCCAAACACACCGCGTCATCTACGTCAGGTGACCTGTAAATGCGCAAAAACTGTTTCCATTGCAGTTTTGCGAAATATTTATTTTCCGAACTGCCTGAAAAACCTCCTCAAAAAACTTTTTTGCGATAAATCAGAGTTTTTGCGCAATTGACGTGTTTCCATTGGGCGTATTTTCAATTCGCAATTTCAATTTGGCCAATTTGAAGGGTAATGGAAACGCGGCTACAGTTGACAGAATTCTCATAGTGCACAGACTCTCATCCAGTCAGATGATCTCAAACATGTTTTTGAACACATATTGTTGTCATTTATCACACGTTTCCTGGCAAAAAGGGCTTATTTCTGCACAAGTCTGTTGTTCTGAACGACTGTTAGTGTGTGATTCTCAATTGTTTAGTAACCATGTACAACGTCGGCAAGTGTGTGATGCCAAGTGTTTGAAAATCTGTTTAGATTAAACGTTGTGTGGTATATTCCAGCCTTTACCGAGGAGATGTGTTATTATTTTAAAAGCATATAAAGCACACACATCCAAAAGTATCTAAAATACTGGTGCGTAACCGAAGATTTATAAAAAACAAAAACAAAATAAAGTCAGCTAATGTTTTGTGGGAGTGTGCTGACTCTGTTTTGTATGTGTTATTGCCGTTATTACAGTACCAGATTAACCAGACTGAACACCCTAGCAAACACACAGCAAAACGTTAACAAACACTTTAACAACTTAACACCTAGGATTGTGGTGGTGATCCTTGCATGGGCAAGCACCGCTCTCATGTCCTTCATAAAATGTAAAAACTCAGTTACTTTTGTGCTTATTGTTTAGAATGTACTGTTTTTTCATGCAATAATATAATGTGTACGTTGCAGGATGTTGTTTTCCAGTGGCTTACAACCGATAGCGTTCCTCTCAACCAGATAGATGCAGAAGACCCAGAGGTGAGCGAACTTGGTCACCTTCATATCTGTGTTACAAGACTCCACTGTTCAAAAGTTTGGGCTCATTATTATGATCACCATCTGCATTCTCACCAAGGCTGCATTTATTTGATAAAAAATACAGTGAAACAGTGGAAAATTATTACAATTTAAAGTAACTGTTTTCTATTTTAATATATGCTAAAATTTAATTTATTCATGTGAATATTAAGGCTCAATCCCAATTCGCCCCTTGCCCCTACCCCTTGGCCCTACCCCTCCGTTTTGCGCGTTCCCGTGAAGGGGTAGGGTTGTCTCGATTCTCTTTTGGTTGGAGGGGTAGGGGTAAGGGGTAGGGGTAGGGGTAAGGGGAAGGGCCAGATAGCCCTTGAAACGAAGATTTTTCGGGACCACACTTCAAATGAAGGGGTATGAGAAATGTACCTGCATACACCGGCTACAGAGGCAACATGACTGCCAATAATCATTTTCTTTATGTCACATTCAATCTTGTGTTCATATTTACGGTCGTGTTATTCAAATAAACGGTTGCCAAAAAATCGCTAAAGTTCGTTAACAATATGACGCGTGTAAAAAGCAAAAGTTTGAAGCGAAGTGGACGCGCGAATGAGGCGCCGCGCTAAACGCCTCATTTGCGCCGTACGACCTCCAGACGCGCGTAAACGCGTCTTAACATTGAAATCACTCGCGCCAGACACTCTATTCGTGTTTGGTGTGAACGCAGCATTAGGCGTCGAAGATATCGTCATCTCTGTTGTTTTCTGCGAACTTCAGAAGAAAAATGCAAAAAAATAGCTGTAACTTACGCAAGACTACAGCTGACGACGGCATCTTGGAAGTTTGTGATAAACATTGGCGCATCTCCTGTGACGTAGGCGCTAGCAACGACGTATAATGACGTGTAACGGTGTAGTAGTGGTGTCCCATTTCTTAGGGGAATATTTTCACCCCTATGCCTTGCCACTCTGTTTCAAGGGGCAAGGGTAAGGGGTAGGCGAAGGGTTAGGGGTAGGCGAAGGGGTATAAAATAGAATTGGGATTGGGCCATTGTAAAGTGTAATTTATTCCTGTGATCAAAGCTGAATTTTCAGCATCATTACTCCAGTCTTCAGTGTCACATGATCCTTCACAAATCATTCTAATATGATGATTTGCTGCTCTCAAGAATCATTTCTGATTATTATCAGTGTTGGAAACATTCATATTTTTGTGGAAACTGATACATTTTAAATTGAAAGTTCTAAATAAACGCATTTACAGATAGAAATCTAACATTCTAAGTGTCTTTACTGTGAGCTCTCAAACTTCTGGACAGTAGTGTATATCTGACCCGACTACAGAACACACAGGTCACGCTTCAGGACTGTGAGGTGACAAGTCTTCCTTTAATTTTTCCCAGATCACAGACTACACCATGCTTCCGGACACCGGGAGTCTGTCCGACCGTCTGAGAGTGTGTCTGCAGGAGGGAGACGAGAACCCGCGAGATTTCACATCCCTGTTTGACATGTCTCTGCTAAAGCTGCACACAAACACTCTTCCCTCTGTCCTGGAGTAAGATGCACATTTCCTAAAGAGGCTTTCATGTTGTGTTCCGACATAAACACACACGGTCATGCACTGAACTGTTCTTGTGTGCTCGAGTCGATAGAAAACAGTGTCACAAGGGCATGAGTTTGTGTGTTCGCTAGGGGTGTAACGAGACCCTCATGTCACGATTCGATACATATCACGATACTGAACTCGCGATACGATATTATTGCAATACTCCAAGTTAGTGTTGTCACGATACCAAAATGATTGTTTCGATACCGATACCAAGTCAAGAATTGCGATTTCGATACTTTTCCTGAAAAGGGGGAAACACTCTCAAATATCATCGCTGTGCTTTATTTTAAAACCGGGACAACATTCTAATCATATAACACACTAATAAATGAACATATGAACAGCAGAATTATTAAACATTTGAACAAAATATGAAATATAAAAATATAACAAATAAATTAGAGCAATGACATTCAAGGTAAAAAAATATTAAATTTAGCAGCATTATCTCAGTTATCATAAGAAACATAAGAGTTACCGGTAATAAATTTATCTTGATTCTGAACTTTGAATAAAAATATGAACAGCGATTATATTAAACAATGTTTAGCCTAATATTGGTAACAACATATGATAAGCCTCACTGGTGATATATTTGACATATGGGGAGAGAGTTGTGGAAGGCCTATACTTCATGTTTAAACATAAATATATAGCAGCAAAGACAACGTCGGCAGTGTTGACGGCAAAATAGGCTACAGAATATTTCGTTCTGTATTGAGAGGTGCAGTATTTGAAAATCGATTTTTTTTTAAACATTTATATCTGCATTATGTCAAAACCTAGACTTTCAAACATCAAAATGTAATTTATTAATATGTATTCGTGTCAAAATGACATAGAAACATCTTTTCCTATTCTATTTTGCCTGGAAACGCTTCCAACACGCTTGCGTGATGCGTGAAAAATAGGCGTCGGTTCTATTCTTGCATGCACGCGTTTTCCGCGCGGCTCGGGCGTGCATCACGCAGGCAGTGTCCTAGCTCTAAACGTGGGAGCTGAAATAAAAACGGACACGCCACGCAGCCAGTGTGTCGCCGGCCTTACAAATCTGGAACGTGGTCATTCTTAGAAGTATCGATACTAATAAATTTAGGTATCGTGACGTTTTTAATTTCCGAGAATCGCGATACTTTTGAAGTATCGGTGCACCGTGCAACACTACTCCAAGACACATGATAAAATGTTAACATGAGGTTAAATTAACTGTTGATTAAAAATCTAAATTTGGTGTTACATTGAGTGTGTGTAAATGAATCGGTTTAGACTTGGTGCTGAAACCCGAAGCACAGGACAATAGAGACACCAGAATAACAATATTCATGATTCTGAAGCTGAAAACACAGAATTGTTTTAGATGAATATGCTTTTAGATATATTTATAATAATGTAGGACACTTTTACTGGTAACATCAGACATTTGGCATTATCAGGACACACAAATATTCCCCCACTGCATTATTATACATTATACTCAACATTATATTTAGTAGTTTAATGTAGTACTGACACTAAATTTTAATTTGGGTGAAATATACACAATACATATTGTTGCATTTTTGTATTACGATATATTGTTACACTACTAATGCTTGACCAATCAGACATGCATTGAAATATTAATAACTAATGAAAGTCTGTATTTTTAGTGCCTACAAGCTGCTGAATGTAAAACATGAAGCTCTCCAGCTGATCACACCTCAGTTTGAAACTCCTCTTCCTCTTCTGCAACCGGCCGTGAGTCCGTCTTCATCACATCAGCTCTCCACACACTGTCCACTGACTTTAGTTTCTCTAAATCTCAACTTTGATTATTCCCTGCTGGAAATGCCTTAAAGTGTGTTTGTAGACGATCTGTGTTTGACTGAGGCGTTGTTTTGTGCTCAGGTCTTTCAGCCAGCGTTCAGGGACCTTCGCCCACCCATGCTTGACCTTTTTGACCTTGACGAGACCTTTTCTTCTGAGAAAGTGAGGCTGGCTCAGCTCTCAAACAAATGTGAGTTTCTTTCCATTGGCTCCGAATGCACAGAACCATTTGTAATGCTGTCATCGTCTCGAGTTTGAGCGGGTGGCGATTTGTAATGGTTGCGTTGTCTTCTCTAAGGTACTGATGATGATCTTGAGTTTTATGTACGTAAGTGTGGAGACATCTTAGGAGTGACGGGGAAGTTGGACAAGGACAAGAGAGATGCCAAGCACATACTGGAGCACGTCTTCTTCCAGGTGGTGGAGTTCAAGAAGCTCAATGTAGTAAGTTGGACACACATTCTTTAATGTAAAGATTGTATTGGTATGGTAATTTGTGCACCCACATGTTTCAAACTGGTAGGATTTTCTTTTTTCTGTGAACCATAAAAAGGAAAGGATAGGCTAAATGTTCCACACAACGTAAGTGGATGGTGATTTATACTGTAAAGTGCCTGAGATCTTAAAGTCCCCCTGTGGTGAAAATCCAGCTTTTAATGTTGTTTATGTGTCTATGTGGTGTTTTTAATCTGCTTTAAGACAAACCATGTGTAAATTCTTAAGTCGACACCATTGCTGAGTATTTTCTCCTTAAAACTGCAGTGAACCAAAGACAGTCTCAAAAACACACTTTGAAATAATTTTGATAGCGCTTAGCCCTGTTCATTAGGATCCAGACAGAGATGAAGCTAGAAGCGACCAAACACCTCCACGCTTTCACTATTTAAATACAGTTACACGAGTAGTTACACGACCAAGTATGGTGACAATGATGAGAGAGGTATGTATCAACTCGTCTTAGTTAAGGGAATAACATTGTTTAATATGAAAAATCGGTGAAGTATCCCTTTAAGGCAAGAAGACATTTTTTCACACACACACACACATACAAAAAAAAAAGTTTCAATATGTCATTTTGGTGATCAAAGATGAGTTTTTAGTGATAGAATTATTGACTACAGGGGGACTTTAAATTTAATTTAAAATACTATGGAATATCACGTTAGATTAAATAATGTTACACACAAGCCTTAAGGAGGACTACTTTTATGATATTTGTGTGATGTTTTATTGGTTCTTTATGGATTTATGTTAAAGAGCAGCTTGTACATTCTGCCCAAAATTTCTTTTTGTGTTTGACGGAAGATAGAAAATAATTAGTGGTTTGAACAACTGTTAATGAGCGGGAGAAAATTACAACATTTTCATTCTTGGGTGAATTATTATCTTTAAGTCATCATGAAAGGGAAGGCCACGTTGGTCTTTTCTTCCCTATTGTAATGTAAATCTGAGTGAAACGGCTTCTGGAACAAGAACAAATGTGGGCGGGGCTTGAGTTTGTCTGTGTGGAATTGATTGGATGGTTGTGGTTTGCTATTGGTGGATCTCATGTGAGTGACAGGTTGCCCCGCCCTCATCATCAGAGAAGAGTAGAGATGCTGCAAGAGGGAGAGGAAGTTATTCTGATTCAAGATTTTGAGACACATGAATTTAAAACAATAATGATGTGCACCGATAAATAATTTATAATAAAACACTGCAATATAAAAAATTAAAAAAAAAGAATTGTCCATTTTGATTTTATGGTGGCTTTAATATTGCTTCTTTTTTCTCTTTCCTGAAGGAGCATGATATCGACACCACAGAAGCAAGATTCAACATGTATTGAAGCAGGCAGACCGTGGAGCAAGGACTTGATTTGGAGATGTGTGTGTGTGTGTGTATGTATATATATATATATATATTTCAGTAGAACCATATACACATACAGTCAGGTGTGGTTCATCTGAACTTTCCAAGCCTATGGTTTAAAGAATTCACAAGCTTTCTTGTAACATTGAGTTTTTTTTTCTTCAATAAATATGCTTTTTCTCATGTTGGAACATATTTGTATAAACACACACATTGGCATCCAAATCCAATCTTCGAGATTGAGAAATTTCTGACATCAAGCATGTGAGACTTTATGCCAGTGGTTGTCAGTTCTGTCCCTGAGTTCCCCTGTTTGTGATGTCTCTCATCTGACACACTCATTTCAGGTCTTGAAATGGTTAATAAGGTTCCAGGTTAATAAGGGAAACATTTTTCCTTTGAGTGCTTCACGGTCAGACGACAGAGGTTCCCGTTCATATGGATCCAGAAACACTACGCCCCTGTAGACTGAAGCCCAATAACACCACTGTTTTCTCAAACTCATGTTAGTGTAGTTCACACGGAGATGACAGGATTGCTTTCAGAAACTTGCACTTTGAATCCAGTTTTCAAAAGTTTGCATTTTCAGGCACTCAAATTGCTGTTGCGGTTTCAATGAACAGCCAAAACACAAGTTTTCAGGTGTGAACGGTCTACAACGTGCAGTTCTGGGGCTCCTCCAGGACCAGGGTTGGGAACCACTGCTTTATTCCATTGGCACATGACTGAGAGAACATTGAAACCGAAACATGTTTTTGAAGTCATTCACGTGCTTTATGCACTGCAAAAGTCTTCAGGATTTCTGTCTTGTTTTCTAGTACAAATATCTTTTTAAATAAACATTTACTTGAGAACCAAAACTGCTTGACTGATGTTAAGGCCTGTTTTCTGAAAAACTGATCAAAATTAAGTTTTTGCTTTAAAACAAGAACAAATGACTGTCAGTGAGGTCAGAGAAATAATCCTGTTTTCCCTTTGAATCAAGTTTATTTCTGACCCCGCTGGCAGATATCTTCTTATTTTAAGCATAAACTCATTTTGATGCGTTTTTTTTTTTTCTTCAGAGATCAATACTTAATATCTTAATTTATCTAGTCATTTTGCTTAAAGGAAATCTTGAGGTAAGACTGGAAGACAAGATCATACTTATTTCCCTTGTTTTTGCAGCGTGAAGCTCACTCACCCCCAATTAATACAATCTTCAGTAGATTGTTTGTAACATACACTTACAATGAATACATTGAAATGTACAATGAAATGTTGAAGGCATTAACACTTTAATGAAAAACATTAAATAAACACTTTTAGTACAAATACATTTACATAAATCACAGGTGCCATTCTAGTAAGCGTCGCATCACCTGTAAAACAAAGCAGAAGGTTAGAACCTCATTACGTCAAGGATTGGTATTAGCATCAGTGTTGGGGGAGAGTTACTCATTACAAGTAACTTGAGTTATGTAATCAGATTACTTTTTCCAGTAACACATTACTTTTTCACTTTACAACAAGATATCCAAGTTACTTTTTAAAAGTAGTAACGCTAGTTAATTTTTTACATTTATTGACTGACATCTCTCCTGTCCTGATGTTGAGAAATAAAGTGAGGTGTGTGTGTGTGTGTGTGTGTGTGTGTGTGTGTGTGTGTGTGTGTGTGTGTGTGTGTGTGTGTGTGTGTGTGTGTGTGTGTGTGTGTGTGTGTGTGTGTGTGTGGTGTGTGTGTGTGTGTGTATTTTAGTTCTAGACTAAATGTGAACATGCATTTACTCATCTCACTGCCACGAAAACATTCAGTAATCCTCAAAATGGATCAAAACAGTAAAATGTAATCTCAGAAATTTCCACAAAACTTTTATAATTAACTATATTAAATTACACAAATATACTTTATGCATTTAATCTCACTTTATTAACCAATGTCTTTGCTGCTGGCCTTCAGTGATCGAATTCAACCACACCAATAAACAAAAGCTACTTCAGGTATGATTTAGAAATAAGAGTGTTGAACTTCCTTCTCCTGTATCCTATTATTCTTTCATTTTAATTACTTTAAAGGTTTAAACATGTACGTAAATATGCATTTCCTTCAGCCTGAGGCTCATTCACTTCACTTTTGGTGTGAAAGGGCCTTTACATTCGCCAAAAATTTAACTTTGTTATTAAAAAACAAACAAGGCCAGGTGAGAAAAAGTAACGCAAAAGTAACGTAACGCATTACTTCTCATAAAAAGTAACCCAGTTAGTTACTTTTTTGGGGGAGTAACGCAATATCGTGATGCATTACTTTTAAAAAGTGACGTTCCCCAACACCGATTAGCATGCATACACACCTAAAGCAGGGCGTCCATCAAATGGCCAAGTTGGATGAACTCTGTTCCTCTCTGAGATCTGGGATTGCAGGAGCTTGACCCGATCCCTGCCAGACCATTTCCCTCCAGGAGCGCTGAAGATCCCCGGAAACATTAGGGCCGGCCCACGGAGAGATCTCAGGGGGCACCGAGGGGTTAATGGGACTCCATGTGGACTCCAAACACGACTTCGGGCTCTCGACGATGGCCTTCACGAGGGACACTTCCCACGAGGGGTGCGTGACGGTCAGGTCGACGCAGGACAGGTCCAGCGAGCTTCCCAGGATCGGCTTCTGAACCTTCACTCTCTCGTAGGGCGTGGAGGACTTGCCTTGCACTGGACTGTTGCCCGGGGAGAGAGTGTTCTTCAGGGCAACTAAAGGTGAAAGAAGACTCGTGGAGTAGTTCAGACACGGGTTGGGCTCTGAATACTCCAGCACAACACCTTTACTCGGCCTCAGGAACCCGTCGGATGAAAGCGCTGATAAAGATAGACTCTGGTCCGTGCAAAACCCTCTGTCAAAGTCAGACATCGACGGGCCCTCAGAGCTCCTCAGCTCTACAAAACAAGCAGGGTTTCATTATGCGTGAAAACAGCTTACAACTGGAAAAAAGTATGGTTAGATTTTATTTAAACGTCAAAATGAGTATTTGTAAATGCATTAGGTCTTCACCATGTCTATCCAGTCTTGAATCCATTAGGAAAGTGTGGTGTTAATTAGACTCAGCTTGCATTTATAGCTGTGCCTTGATTGGGTCATTTACCTAGTTCTCCAACTATTGGCTCGTTTAGTGATCTCGATCAGCAGAATCTGACTAATTCTGATCTTTATTTATTATAATAATTTATCATGTATAATAATAATTTGTTACATTTATATAATTAAAGCTAGTAATTTCGTTCACATGAGCGGAGTAAAAATTAAAATGATATTTTCAATAGATATATTTTCTCTGAACGCGTCCACGTACGCAATATTTGATTGTTATAATGAAAAAAAAAAAGGAAAAAAGAAAGATAAGTTATAATCGAAGATAAATTATGAGAAACAGAAATTAGTTTTCAGCGTCTGGTCATAACTTGAAATCAATTCTTGTAGCGTGAAATCAGTCACACACATTGTTACCTACTACTCTATCAGGAATCTAACCATAGTTGGAATTACTCTCAATTTTAAACAAATATTTACAAATTATTGATTTTTACAACTGGAATATATTCAAAACAATTACATACAATAGATTTTTCTGACATATTTTGGTCATTTTAAAGTACATTAAATCGCTTTGGTGTGATTTACGACATCTAACATTAAAAATGTATTTATTTATTTTATTTCTAGAGAAGCGCGTACATGTGTTCCGAGCGCGCACGCGCACGCACTACGTCCTGTGCTCACGAAGCTGCGCGCGCAGCGTGTGTTCGCCGACGTCACTCGCGGGAATGGCTGAGAAAAAGGAGCGCGAGATAGAAACTTGGGCGCGCAGTAGATGTCCAGCTGGAGGGTTGTTGCGCGCGCTTTAATGAAAGCTCTTACTGTATTTGATCCACCATCCCATTAACATCACAGATGTTTTTGCGATTGTATGCTGTACGCACTGTGTCCTCGTAAAGATCCGTTTCATTGGACCATTTTTATAAAGCATTTGGGAAATGTCGTGGTGGGCGCGCGGGTAAGTACACAAAGTTTATTACGCTCGTATGCCTTAAATGATTGTGAAATAGAGTTTTAATATAGTGCAAGAAAATAAGCATGAAATATGCATTCGACATAACGATTGAGCTTGTAGAGATTGTTGACATGAAGTTTGTGAATGCAATGTTGAGCCCGCCTAATATAAGAGCACAAAGAGCTGGAGCAGTCGCCAGACTTCAGCATTATATCGACATTATATTCACTGTCTGACTGTGTTTGCAGTGTCACTGAGTAACACAAACTACTGCAATGTGTAAGTTTGGATCAAAACTGACATATGCATTGAGAATATTAGATTGAGAGTAACGTTATGTGAACGTGATCCTTTACATTTGCACGATTCTAGAGTCCTGAAAGTGTTTTATTATGATCACTGCTGTAGTTAAACATGATGCTGAGATTTTCGTCTAGTTTTGATGAGCATTTTCTGGCAAACAAACACAAGCCAAGATGTAAACACACTTCCGTGCCTAATGGTGTCAGTGTACCTCAACACAGTGTTGCCAGTGTTTGCTGATCTGTGGACAGTGCTGTTTTCCCAACCCTTAACGTGTGTGTGTGTGTGTGTGTGTGTGTGTGTGTGTGGACAGTGAGGATGAGGAAGAGGCCATGTGTCAGGACACAGACTCTGATGTTGCTGATCAGAAGGATTGTGGGAAGGTGAAAGTGAAGTGGACCCAGGAGGAGGTACAGTGCTCACATAAACACAGGCATTGCTCGGGTTGAAGGGCTTTTATTGCAGAAATCTTAAGTTGTAGTAACATCATACATCACCAAAAGATGAGATTATTAATAACAATCAAGAATCAGTGCAAAAAAAAACCTCACCTTCATGTTCTTCCAAATCCATCAGACTAATGTTTACACCCATAAACCCTGATCAGATATGATAAACGGAAGCTCAAACATGTGATTAAAAAGTCTTCAGAAGACTAAATCATTGAGATTTTTTATCACTATAACAGACTACTTACATTAAATGCATATAAATATCACTCTTTATCTTCCAATATGTCTGCAAGATGATATTTAAATGCTTAAACCACTCTTGTTTTCGGTTGTTTGTACTTTCAGTGGATGGGCAAAATTGATCTGATGAGAGAATGAATACACCTTTTTTACTGTTGCATGTCAAAAAGATTGTTGTCATTGTCATAAATAAAACATGTTATGTGCTTTTATTGCGTTCGGCTTTTCCAGGATGATAAGCTGCGGAAACTGGTTCTGAACGCTGGACCAAATGATTGGAAATACATTGCTGGCTTTTTACCTGTGAGTATGTTCACCTCTATGAGGAGATATTCCTTGCTTTGATGTTTGTGTCTCCACATTTACATCTCAATGTTAATGTGTCCATTTTTTTTTTATATAAAGAGCCGATCGGAGCATCAGTGTCAGCATCGCTGGTTCAAAGTTCTGGATCCTGATCTTGTGAAAGGCCCCTGGACCAAAGAGGAGGATGAGAAGGTGCGTTTTCAACAGAAAGTCTTTCAATCGCAGCTTCTGATTCACACAGTAGTTATTTTATATTACACTCCACACTCAGGCTCCCTATGATCCTGCAATTCTGTGCTGTAAAAAATCATTTTCCTTATTTGATGTTCGTGGTCAAAAATAACCGTCCTTTTAAATTGCTTATAAACCTCTCATTATGCTCTATTAGCACCAAATACTGGATTCAGTGTTCAGGCTACGTCTACATTAATCCGGATACATTTGAAAACGGCGTTTTCGTTTATAAACGCTCTCCGTCCACACTAGCGTTTTCAGGCGTTTTCGTTTATAAACGCTCTCCGTCCACACTAGCGTTTTCAGGCGTTTTCGTTTAGAAACGCTCTCCGTCCACACTAGCGTTTTCAGGCGTTTTCGTTTATAAACGCTCTCCGTCCACACTAGCGTTTTCAGGCGTTTTCGTTTATAAACGCTCTCCGTCCACACTAGCGTTTTCAGGCGTTTTCGTTTAGAAACGCTCTCCGTCCACACTAGCGTTTTCAGGCGTTTTCGTTTAGAAACGCTCTCCGTCCACACTAGCGTTTTCAGGCGTTTTCGTTTATAAACGCTCTCCGTCCACACTAGCGTTTTCAGGCGTTTTCGTTTATAAACGCTCTCCGTCCACACTAGCGTTTTCAGGCGTTTTCGTTTATAAACGCTCTCCGTCCACACTAGCGTTTTCAGGCGTTTTCGTTTAGAAACGCTCTCCGTCCACACTAGCGTTTTCAGGCGTTTCCGGACGTTTCGGTGAGGATGAGAAACTTTAGAAAAACGCCTGAAAACGCTAAATTCACCTTTACTGCGCATGCGTAAAACCCCACAAAAGATCACTGATATGATTCAGATGGAAAAATAAATAATGAAGTTATCGCGCAGTTCTTCTGACAGGATCACTTTATTTAGTAAAATATCTCACCATTCACTGATGGAGTCCAGGTCGCACGCAGTCACCATATGTTTGGTCTAAAACGCGACTGCTCTCATGTATCGCCGCAGGACAGCAAATGTGAGTAAATTCTGTCATCTTTGCAGGACTGTGATATGAAGAGTGTGCAATGTAGAATATTTTTAGCAACAGTGTGAAAGTGAATAGCACATAACAGGCACAATACTGGTATAAAGATGAATTTTTTATTGGTACAATATGCGTCACATGACTAAATTTACGTCATCGTTTTTAAACACCGCCGGTTTCACAGTCCACACACACTACAGTCCACACACACACACTACAGTCCACACACACACACACACTACAGTCCACACACACACACACTACAGTCCACACACACACACTACTACAGTCCACACACACACTACTACAGTCCACACACACACTACTACAGTCCACACACACACTACTACAGTCCACACACACACACTACAGTCCACACACACACTACTACAGTCCACACACACACTACTACAGTCCACACACACTACTACAGTCCACACACACTACAGTCCACACTACAACGTGAAAACGGTGTTTTCAAATGTATCCACTTTGGAGTGCGTTTTCAAAAAAGCTTCAAAATTAAATAATAACGCCGTCTCAGTGTGGACGGAAGGCTAAAACGGAGAGAAAAATATACATTTTCAAATGAAACCGTATTAGTGTGGACATGGCCTGAGTTTTTTTCCCCCACTGAAACACTAAACCTGTGCTAAAGTTGACAAAAACACTGAATCCATTATTTGGCAAGATAATGATTTATAAGCAATTTTCTTTTGTAGGTCATAATTTTTGACCAGGAACACCAAGTGTAACAAGGTGTAAAAGGTTGTTTTTCTGTGTGTGCAAAGACGTTAAGTTTTAGTCCAATGCAATAACTTCAACTAACTTTTTCAGGAAAAGAAAATCCTCTCCAGGTCAAAAAGACCCAAACGCAATGGTTACAGATGTGATTTACAAGTGTGGAAAACTCTGTAGTATTTCTGTAGTATACAGAATGTTTTTTGATAAATTTTCTAGTTTCCCATTTTGTCTCATTTCAGTCTGTTAATTAAAGTGCCCCTGTTATGCTGTTTTAAAGGTTCTCCTACAACATGTTTTAGAGATGATTAATCGTTAAAAGATCGCGATCTTGATTCAGACACCCACGCCATCTTATTCCTGAATGAACGGCGTGTATTTCCGCGGCCCGTGTTAATGAACGACGGCGAGCGTTTTCACTTCATTCCTTTGGAAGTTGAGCTTCACATTCGCACGTGAGCGTAGAGCTCAATTTCCATAGGAATTAAAGTGTCATGAAACCCCCGCTGTTTTAGCCTGGCCGTTCACACCTATGAGTTCAAGAAATGGGCATGTAAAGCTGTGGAAAAGTGTGAAAAGGAGAGACAACAACCAATAAAACACACTCCTTATACAGACACATGAATATTAAAATATGAGCACAGAGAGAAAAACCACAACCAGAAGACACCTTGATGCGTTTTAAAAATCGAACTTTCAAAAGAAAAGAAAGAAGTTTTGAAAAGTAATATTTCATTACATTCCAGGCACTTCACACTCTGAACAAACGACACGCGTCAGTTAAACAGAAAAAATAAAGGCATAGTCACTTTTTTTGTCCATTTTTCTGTGTGTCAGAATAACTCGTGTCATTGCAGACGTACGGCTGTATCAGTGTCCTTATTTGCACACATTTCCTTTGAAGACGACGTGATGAAGACGCACACACGCTGTTAGTTCATGTTTAGAGCACTAGAGTATATGAAATATGTCCATAATAACTTGAAACAAGCTTGCTCCGGTCCGGTATATGATATGAACACTCAGAACCGGCTGATGTAGAATCGCAAACATACACTCCGGATGCTCGCTTTGGCTCGATTCTGCGTCAGATTCTGTGACGTTGCTTCGAATTTGACTTTCAATAATGAAACAAGTCCTGATAAATGAGACATTGCCACCATTTCCAATTATTTTTTTATTTTGTTTAAATTAATATATCTTTTAAATAGACTAATGCAATGACCATTTTGTCAGAACTTCTAGTTTGCAGGTTATTTTGTTAAGTTGTCTGATGTTTTTGTTCTTCAGAATTGTGGGAAAATCGTGATCTCTATTTTACACAAAAAAATTGTGATTCTCAATTTTCTCAGAATCGTGCAGCTCTAATAGTTTACATGCATCACCGGTTAAAAAACACTTTATTTCCTCATAATCTCCACTGCAGCATCAGCTCTATTCTCTCAGTGTCTGAAACGGTTCGATCAAGGATTCAGTCTCTCTAAACCCCGCCTCTCTGAGAGCTGCTCTGCTCTGATTGGTCAGATGACCCAGTCTGTTGTGATTGGTCGACCGTGTCAGAAACCAAACGCTCATTATCATATCTGAATTTCAGCTCCGGATCTTCCTCAGCTCTTGATCCTCAGTGATACGAACAGTAACGATGGCGTCGGTTTTACCGTATCAATCTCTTCAAAGTGGATTTGCTCTGTCAGCAGAAAACAGCGTCTTCTCCACACGAACAACACGAACCAAACTCTTCCAGTCTCAGATAAACTATTACTCACGCACACACACTCACTCAAATTTACTCACTCACTCACTCACTCACTCGCACACATACATGCATACATACACGCACACACACACACACACACACACTCACTCACTCACTCACTCTTGACAGAAACCGTTGTGGAGGACCGGTAAAAAATTAAACATGCTAGTCTTTTTATTGTGATGTCGTTAAGCATCGCAGACGCGACATCGGTTGTCATCCGCTATGACACACTATACGAGATGAAACCATCGAAGCTTGCGTCCCGACGCCCGTTGTAGTTTACGAATCCCCACGACACCCTACGTCAAATGCATCGTGCCAAAATCGTGTAATCTGAACCAGGCATTAGGAGACAAAACTATTTATCTGCACTTTGATCTGTGAAACTTTGCAGATCTTTGACATTCACAAACTGCTCCATTACACACACCACATGAGAAATGATATCCCAAAAAGCATAATAGACTCACTTTATAGATCACTGCTTGTCATACAAATTAAAATCCGCACAGTAATTCCTTAACCAGTAATCCATCAGAGTAGCCGTAGAATTGTGTGTGTGTGAAGCCTTGCTTGAATGTGTTATGTGTTTAGGTGATTGAGCTGGTGAAAAAGTACGGGAACAAGCAGTGGGCGATGGTGGCCAAGCACCTGAAGGGGCGTCTGGGAAAGCAGTGCCGGGAACGCTGGCACAACCACCTCAATCCTGACGTCAAGAAGTCCTCCTGGACCCCAGACGAGGACCTCATCATCTACAAGGCGCACTGCATGCTGGGAAACCGCTGGGCCGAGATCGCCAAACTGCTGCCTGGACGGTGAGATCTGCGAAACAATCTACTTTCATAATCGCCTCCATAAACAGGCTTTTAACCCTGTCAAACTCGACATGAAATAGATGATTACTTTATTAATCCTCCTTGTTACAATAGCATCAACCATATTCAGTCCTCGCACACAGACAACATCAATCTATACCTTACACTACATTCAGAAAACAAAACTGAAGCATTCTATACTCACTAAAGAAGTGTATATACTCTATACTCTATACCAGTGGTTCCCAACTCCAGTCCTCGTGACCCACTGCTCTGCACATTTTGTATGTCTCCCTTATTTAACACACCTGAACCAGATCATCAGCTCATTAGGAGAGACTCCATGAACTGAACTGAGTGTGTCAGATAAGAGAGACATACAAAATGTGCAGAGCAGTGGGTCACGAGGACTGGAATTGGGAACCACTGCTCTATACACACTAAATAAGTATATACTCACTAAAGTATATACTCTATACACACTAAATAAGTATATACTCACTAAAGTATATACTCTATACACACTAAATAAGTATATACTCTATACTCACTAAATAAGTATATACTCTATACTCACTAAAGTATATACTCTATACACACTAAAGAAGTATATACTCTATATACACACTAAAGAAGTATATACTCTATACTCACTAAATAAGTATATACTCTATACTCACTAAAGTATATACTCTATACACACTAAAGAAGTATATACTCTATACACACTAAAGAAGTATATACTCTATACTCACTAAAGAAGTATATACTCTATAGACACACTAAAGAGGTATATACTCACTAAAGAAGTATATACTCTATAGACCTTATGTAGCTCCGCCCCTTTTCAGCGCTGCGCTCATTGTCTTTTGTCTTCCGGTCTGTATTTTCACAGCGATCTTGCGTATTTATGAATGAAAGTCTCGTTTTAAAATCTTCCCGGTCGACTGACATTTAAGACATCTGCTTTAAACATTACAATCCTCATGATAACTTTCGCTAACTTTACATTAAGTAAATCAACTGCAAAAGCTAATTACTCCTGGACAGCAATGCCATAGAGATATACAGAGCGACCGCAAAAACGGAAGTTAAAGACAATATTCTAAAGATGGCTGCGCCCTCATTTCTCTGGTGCATAAGGTCTATAAAGAAGTATATACTCTATACTCACTAAAGAAGTATATACTCTATACTCCTTTTTCCACCTTTGTTGCCATTGGCTGTGCTTGCTTAGTTGGGGACATTAAATTTAACATTTAATTTAATATTCAACAATATTATTGATCTGCCTGCATTGACACTATTATACAAGAACTGAACTGAGCTGGACGATGACATCACGGTTTACTCCTGAGCGGCTATATGTGTATATATATATTTGAACTAAATTAATAACTTTTTACAACAGAAATGAACCATCACTGAACTTACTGGACTGTGACACTATTTCCTTCTAGAAACAAACTGTGTTGCATTATTTTCCTGTTATCTCTGTAAAGCTGCTTTGAAACAATCTGTATTGTAGTATATACAATATATGTATATACTATAATATATTAACTAATTTAATGAAGTAATAATAATAATAATAATAGTTAATGAAATAATTTAATAGAAAAAATAGGCAGGAAAAACTAATTGTTTTAAAAGGAACAGTTTGTGTGTTTTTGTTGATCATCTTTAGGCTTTTTTTCTTTTCT
This sequence comes from Rutilus rutilus, assembly GCF_951802725.1. Taxonomy (NCBI): domain Eukaryota; kingdom Metazoa; phylum Chordata; class Actinopteri; order Cypriniformes; family Leuciscidae; genus Rutilus; species Rutilus rutilus. Next base: position 2,645,172 of record NC_140227.1, read on the forward strand.
TTTTAATCGTCAGGCTTTTATGGCTCATATAGTCTGATTGATATAGTGGGAACATATTCCCCTTCAGAGGCCCAAACTGAGCAAAAATATGCAATTTGTGCAGATGCTGATATTTATATTGACAAAAGGTGAGATGAAATTGATTCTTGTAATGTAAATCAGTGATATCTTTATAACAGACTAACATAAACTGCATATAAATATCAGTCGTCACTCTATAACTGCCAATAATGTCTTCATAAAACAAAGCATTTAAATATAAATTTTCCTATCAAAGCTCTGTAGTTTTAAAGCATGATGCAATGATGATTAAGGCTCAAAAAGCCTGATGATCATTTTTGAGACTCAAACATAATCAAATGTGAACATGAACATGGATAATCCAGTAAGCCTAGCTTGCTTCAGTCCAGTAAGTGTTCGTCTTTAAATATTATTTACAATATTAAAAAGTTATTCTTGTGTTTACTTTATAAAAGTCCCCGGTCTGAAGGTGGATGTTTTTGCAGTTATTCTAAAAGTCTGAATATATGCGAGGTCTGGGAGTTGATAGATGTCTGCTATATGTGAAATTGAGTAGATTTTTGTAGGTTTTTTCTTTCAGAACCGACAATGCTGTGAAGAACCACTGGAACTCCACCATCAAGCGTAAGGTAGAGACGGGGTATTACACCGGTGTGGACACCACGCTTCAGGCTCTCCAGCAGACAGAAGGAGAAGAGCCAGCGTCTGAGGAGACCGGGCAACAGCAGGTACTGTATTTATATATATATATATATATATATATATATATATATACACAGTACCAGTCAAAAGTTTGGAAACACTACTATTTTTAATGCTTTTGCAAGAAGTCTCTTATGCTCATCAAGCCTGCAGTTAAAAAACAAAAAGCAAAAAAAAAAACAGTACTATTATGAAATATTATTACAATTTAAAATAATGGTTCTCTTTTTTTAATATACTTTAAAATGTAATTTATTTTTGTGATGCAAAGCTGAATTTTCATCAGCAAGTACTCCAGTCTTTGGTGTCTTATGATCCTTCAGAAATCATTCTAATACGATGATTTGATACTCAGTTATTATCAATGATGGAAACAGTTGTGCTGTTTAATATATTTTTTTGGAATACTTTTTTCAGGATTCATTGATGAGTAAAACGTTAACAGCATTTATTCATAAAAACAGCATTTATTCAAAATAAAAACATTTCTAACAATATAAATCGTTACCATCACCTTTTATCAATTTAACGCATCCTTGTTGAATTAAAGTACTAATTTCTTTAAAAAAAAATAGTTATTGTTCCCAAACTTTTGAACGGTAGTGTATATTGTTACAAAAGATTTCTATTCTAAATAAATACAGTTCTTTTTAACTTTTTATTCATCAAATAATCCTGAAAAAGGTTATATATATATAAGTATCTCAGGTTATAAAAAAATATTCAGCAGCACAACTGTTTCCAACATTGATCATAAATCAGCATATTAGAATGATTTCTGAAGGATCATAAGACACCAAAGACTGGAGTACTTGCTGATGAAAATTCAGCTTTGCATCACAAAAATAAATTACATTTTACATTTTTTTTTTTTTTTTTTTTTTTTTTTTTTTTACTGCAGGCTTGATGAGCATAAGAGACTTCTTTCAAAAGCATTAAAAAGAGTAGTGTTTCCAAACTTTTGACTGGTACTGTATATATTTGTTAAATCATTGATTATTAAAATGTACTTCAATCAGAAAACACAGAATTTGGTTAAAAAAAAAAGGAATTTGAGGGAAAAAAACATATCAGGACCCTAGTTAGGCCCCTATCTAGGGCTGGGACAATATTTGTATTTTTGTATATTATTTCAATATTTTCTGAATGCATCGCCATTCTCTCTCTAATCTATTCTGAGCTTAATATTTAAGACTCAAGAGAATCGAGATGCATTCAGAAAAAAAATCTCAAAATCGATCCGGAATCATTTCTCGATTCACGATGCATTGATTTATTGTCCAAGTCCTAATAAAAACGGAATTTACTGTATTACTCAGAATTTCATGGAATTTCTCAGATCTTGGCAACAAAAATTAGGTCAGGAAGCGAAAATAAAATTGCGATAAAGAGTAGTGTAAAGGAATTTCCTCTATCCTGACTATCTAAAATAAAACTGTTGCGTCTACTGTCGACACAGAGCGTCTACTAATCGACACTTAATAAATAATAAAACTGTTGCGTCTACTCATCGACACAGAGCGTCTACAATCGACACTTAATAACCTTTATACTCTAGCTCTTGCGTCTTCAGTCGACAACTGGCCGAGTCTACTAACCTAACTTACTTGATTCCCTAAACTGACCTGTTGCGCAGCAGAAATGAACAGACAGACTTTCAGCAAATGTCCTCTAAATGCTTTAATAACGGCCGGGAGAGTCTTCGAGCAGTTCTCAGAGAACTCTCCCAAGAAGAATCAAGGCCGGAGGATCTCAGACAAATTCCATTGAGACATCCCACCGTAAAACACATATACAACAGTTTTTATAGTATAGAGGTATGGCATAAATGTCAGGCTGCATTACATAATATCCCCACTATTTGATTGGTTCTTCATATGCAAACCCCTCTGTTATTAGGTAAAGCAAACTCTGATCTTGCGGTGACTTCATCTGTAATCACAAGATTCTAACAGACTGTCTAGTTTCATTTCCCAAAACTAAGTTATTTTTACATACATACGCACACAGTCAAAGACACAAGTTTTCCATTGGTTTCATACAGTACATCCTATTCCATTGTTAGATGTTAAATAAGGTTAGATGTTAGAAACATGGTTAGTTTAATATACAGTTTAAAATTTCCACGACAGTAGTGTCTGTGAATATTAAACGGCAAAAAGACTTCTTAAATATGAATCCTGCACGTTCTGCATGTTTCTGTGCGAATGAATGTTTTCATTTCCCACACACACACACACACACTGAAGCACGCGTGACACTCGCAGTGTTTTCAGCCGATATGAGGACATGAATGCATGAACTTCAGCTCCAGAGCCGCTCTGAGTCTCTTCATCAGCATTTTACCGCTTCATTTGAGAAACTATCATATCATAAACACAGAGACTCAAAGATCTTCACGGCAACCTGTCAAAATAAAAGTTAGGTTAACTTTTGACATGTAAAAAGTTACGGTGCCCTAAACATGTAATTTGTTAACATTTTAATAAATTATTGCTAAATTGTATGCTTCATGATTTCAATTAATTAGACATGCCTTTTGAATACTAAAATGTTATTTACTATTCAAGTGGGAGTCCAAAAACCCAATTTTTTTTTAAAGGAGTTTTACTTTTTTTTTTTTGTGTAAAATAAATAAATAATAATTCGGAAAAAATAACATGGATTTCATAAGGCCCTAACTTTAGGCCGTGTTTTTGGGTGCAGATTATAAGCAGTTGATAATGTTTTCAGATTAACGCTGGTGATTTGTTTTTTGTAGGTGGAGTTTTGCTATGACGGAGCCAGTGAGGGACTACCAGGCCAAGTCTTAAAGCAGGTATAAACATGAAACGTTCTGATTTTAATTACAAACTCTTTATATTATAGTAATTAAATCACACAAAGTCAGTTGTAGGCCTGTTTCTCATATCCTGTTAAGAACTAGATCCTGTTACTGAGCCTTCATTCAACAGAGAAGCTTATGACTTACACACTTGTTAATGTACAGGATCCTGACGCACATGAGAAGGTCACGACTGCTCCACAGAAAACTGCCTCTCCCAAGACACCGAAAGCTCCCACAACCCCCAAAAGTGAAGCTGGAGACTCGAACGTGTCCACCTGGGTGATGGACAGCTCTGGGTTCCTCTCTCCATCAGCCGCCCCGACACTGAAGGAGGTGATGGAGGTGATGGAGCTGATGGACGGGGTGAGTTAAACACTGAAAACAACATATCAGTTTATCAGTCAAAACATTATGAGCGCTTACAGGTGACGCGATATCACTGATCATCTCCTAACAAGGCCACTTATTAAGATCTGGGTAGATTAGATGGATAGACGTAATCAAAGTGTTTTATGCGGGAGAAACGGGCAGGAATAAAGATCTGAGAGACAAAGTGTTATGACTGGGTCAGAGGAAACTCCCCAACCCTGAAAATAACTAATCAAGAACCTTATTTATTCACAAACATGCGTTATCACTAATTGTGCTTTAGGGCTGTCAAATAAAAATTACAATATTTGTCGAATTTAAAATAAAAATCCACATTCGAATGCAATAACTAGGCATTTGAGTTTTGGGTGTGTGTCAGGCGCACGAGATGCGACGATGTCGATGTTGCGTTTTAATGTTTTTGTTAGTCTATCCAGTTGAATGCATAAATGATGATGAAAACATGATGTTTTGTTCATAATTGTTTCTGCAATTTACAAAACTGTGTTTGATTTATGATAGGGATGCACTGATATGAAAGTTTTGGCCGATACCAATAACAGATAATTCTTTATATTTGAAACCGATAACCGACATATTGGCAGATAAATCTGAATCTAAATTGTATATAATAACCAAGCACACAATTATAATGATGTTCTCAATGTAATTTTATGTAGTCTGTATGACAGACTTGCGCTGCACATTTTCCTTTTTGAAGTGATTCCAATCATATTTCAAGCAATTCAAAACCACCTGAAAGTAATCTATTATTTATCGGCTTTAATATATCGGCCAAATTTTCTTATCGGGCCGATACCGATTAAATTAAAAATGAGCGTTTATCGGCCGATACCGATATGGTGGCAGATATATCGTGCATTCCTGAATCCCTGATTTATGAACGTTATGCACTTTTATGTTTCACAGACAGTCATGTTATTTCATTGCTTTGAATAAACAATGTATTGCAGTGCATTAATGTTTTGCTCAGTGCGCCCTCTTGTGGCCTCAGAAGACAAGACAAAAAGCTTTTTTTCCTCTAACTTGAAATAATGCTTTTTAAATTCAAATACAAGTAGTATTTAATACTCTAATTTAATTAAGCCATTTTGACAGCCCTAATTGTGCTTGTTCCATGTAAACGGAGGAACCGTGACTGCAGTGTGTCAGTTTGAGACAACATGAGGTTTATGTAGCGAGTGTGCATTTCATCAGCTTTAAATGCTAGCTCTCTCCAGCGACGTATAAATACAATTAAGTGTAAATTTCAGCACTTGTTCCCTTGGGTAAATCTGTCTGGGACTAAACGAGTGTAGTCTGAGCCGTAATGATGGTTTCCCCCAGCAGGATCTGGAGGGCTGGTGTACGATGTCAGACTTCGAGCTGCCGGAGGAGAGCCAGAGCCCAGAGCTGCTTCAGTTTCGTCTGGAGGGAAGCGCTCTACAGGAGCTCAGCAAGAGCAGTAAAGGAGAGCTCATCCCCATCTCACCCGGTGGAGCAACACCTCCGTCTATCCTGAGCCGTCGCAGTCGCCGGCGCATCGCCCTCTCGCCCGACCCCAACGACTCCATGACCCCGAAGAACACTCCGGTCAAGATCCTGCCCTTCTCGCCTTCACAGGTACTGCCAGCGCATCTTCAAGATCCATGTTCTTCAACAAGGATCAGTAGTCTTATGCAGTGTTGGGAGGAACTTGAGTTATGTAATCAGATTACTTTTACCAAGTAACTAGTAACTTTTAAAAGTTACAACAAAATATCTGAGTTACTTTTTCAAATAAGTAACACAAGTTACTTTGTTTACCCATTTATTGACCCGACAGCTCTCTTGTCCCCAAGTTGAGACCAATTGATTTTACATTAATCAACATTCATGAATGTACCAAAATTAGCCCGAAGGCTATTTTTTATCGGTAGTCCATTTGCCAGATGTTATTAGGCCTAAAACTAGAGAAGAGAGTAAAACAATAACAACAAACATAGAACTTCTAAATAGTAGTCTTATGTAGTGGTGCACCGGTAATTTTATCCATTTTATTAAAAAAATTGTGATGACTGATGCCAAAGTTTTAGGGCGTACAGTGGCTGATGGCCTATATATATATATATATATATATATATATATATATATATATATATATATATATATATATATATATATATATATATATATATATATATAAACACTATGCAATTTAAAGATGTTAAAAACACATGCATAATAATTGCTGAATGTACATTAGAAATAAATAATTTGAAAATGAATTATATGAAAAAAATAAAATAAACAGATTTATACCTTAACGTCTTGATATTATCTTTAGTGTGTATAGAGTATGTACTACTTTAGTGTGTATAGAGTATGTACTACTTTAGTGTGTATAGAGTATGTACTACTTTAGTGTGTATAGAGTATGTACTACTTTAGTGTGTATAGAGTATGTACTACTTTAGTGTGTATAGAGTATATACGTCTTGATATTATAATCCTATTATAGTATTTTTCACAAATTTAAGAAATTTACATTTTAAATAAAACGATTTATTTGACAACTCTTAAATAGAGATTCAAATAATGAAGGCAGCGATTACATATTTTCTAGGCCAACCCATAATTTCGCATCACACTGATTTCCCTCGACAAAAACCTAATAGGATTTTTTTCAATTGGCTTTTGGATTATTGCAGAAAATAAGCTCTGTGGCTAACAAAAGTTTATGATCCTTACATGTTTTGTTTATCATGATAATCTTCACAAATGAACAACTTTAAGCCTAAATACAATCAGCAGAAGTAAAAACTATAAATCAACTACACCACAGTCACATGACCTCCAGCTTCATGCAACAATCCTTTCAGTCTTGATTTAAAAATGATTTTCCCTGAAAGTGTGAGAATAGTTTGCAAGAGCATGATCATAAACGCAACAAGGCTGTGAAAGCGACTACTGGGTAGATGCGTTTACATGTTCGGCTGATGATGTTTATTTTCCCAGAAAGCCTCTCTAGTCCCGTTTAGACTGATGAACAACCGCCTTTTTCAAGACCTGTAAAAGCTTGAAAGCGTTGAGCTTGTGTTCGCCACCAATCTTATTTCAGGCATTTTACAAAAACTCGTTGACTTCAGGACGATGGAACCCGAAGGGATAAAAAAACATGTTTCCAGCTTTTATAAAAAGTCAATATCAGCCGATCTCTATTAATAAATCTAAATTTGAGCGTTGCACATTTCAAAGTTAAAGTAGTGCTGTTGCACGTCCTGCCGGTTGTGCTTTCACTGAACCGCACACATTTATACAAAGAGATTGCTCTCATCTACTGTATATAAATTATGACAATGTTTACTTTGTGTCGGCAAGGAAGGTTTTGATGCTATTTTCTTATTTATTTTTTTATTGCCCCCATATAATTCCTGATACGTAGTGTTTATACGCGCAGCACTGCTTTGTGTTCAGGGGAAACCAGTTTATTTCTGCTGTTCCATTAGCGGTGTAGCGACAAATGACCATCTTGTCACTTAGAGGTGTTTGTAGGGCTATCTGACGCGTGGTTCCAAACAAACACACTTCCAGTCCAGTACTGCATTTATCTTCTTTATTTGTCTCAGTTCTGATGCTCAAACACATTGCAATCACCAGTTAGCATGTCCTTACATGATCCTGACACGGTCAAAAATTGTTTGCTTCCCCATTACACACCTAACGTCGCTTGCTCTCTGATTACCTATATACCCTAAACCCATACTCCACCCAGTGTTCTCCAGTGGAACTGCAACAGACATTTAAATAGAGCATAATGGCTCTTACAAGCGGCATCTACTGAATTTGGGTCACCCCATCTCTTGGGTCAGGTTAAAATGACATGTTTAACATTTTATAAAACTTTGTTTTTGTCAAAACCTGCATTGTTTGAAATGTAGAGTTGTTTAAATAGTAATTTCATGGTTTGGATGTTAGCATAGATCTTGCTCTCCCCTGCTCATATGATATTAATAGCATTTGTGCAGGTCTTGAAAACCTTTGATTTTAGAAACCCTGCAGAGACTAACACTTAACTTTTGTTTCAGAAAGGCTTTTTTTATTATTCAAAGTAGTGTCTATACTCATTTCATATTTATTCACTGTAAAATAGCCTTTATTTTTAATACTATCACCTTAATGTTTTCACAGTTCCTCAACATGTGGACGAAGCAGGACACGCTGGACCTGGAGAACCCCTCTCTCACATCCACGCCGGTTTGCAGCCAGAAGGCTGTGGTCACGACTCCTCTACACCGGGACAAAACCCCACTCACACAGAAGGAAAACTCACTGTATGTCCCAGCATTCCCTCACACAGAGCTGGATTCAGATCATTTGAGTTCGGCTAAACCTTTATTTTCCCCTCCTGTAGGTTCATCACTCCAAATCACAAATCTGATCTGGATACGACGCCCCGCACGCCAACTCCATTTAAAAACGCCATGGAGAAATACGGCCCTTTGCGGCCACTGGTGAGACTTTTTACTTTTAAACGTCAGCTGTCCTGTTCTAACACACAGTTCACTGAAGGCTGATCTCCTGTTTGATATTCTAGTTTTGATGCTTTGAGATGAGAAAAATCATTTTTTGTGTCTTTGGTTTGGTTTTCTTAAGCCTCCGACCCCAAATATGGAGGACCTTAAAGAAGTGTTACGCAGTGAAGCTGGAATTGAGTTGATTGTAGAAGATGAAACTCCTACTGAGAAGAGACGCAAACAAGTGGTAAGACAGGAAAGATGCTGTCATGTACAAGCAGTTTCTAGATTATTACTGTATAAATGTACATTGTACCTTTTAATACGTCTCTTAAAGGAGTAGTTCACTTTCAAAACATTTTTTGCTGATAATTTACTCACCCCGATGTTATCCAAGATATCCATGTCTTTCTTTCTTCAGTCAAAAAGAAATTAAGGTTTTTGAGGAAAACATTCCAGGTTTTTTTTTTTGGTCGAAGTCCAAAGTAGTCGATTGTCGAGTTCACGCGCGTGATCATAGGTAACTAAACCTATGGGCGTGAACTCGGCAATCGACTACTTTGGACTTCGACAGAAAACAGGATGTAAATACAGGTATTTGCGCTGTCTTAAATAACATAATTTTTATTCTTATCTTTCACATCTACTGCAGTCAGATTCACTCGTGTTCACTCTGAAGGAATCACTCACATTGGCTGGGCACTTGTAATGACACATCAAGGATGTTAAGAGGCTAAAAGCAGGTTTAAACATTGCCCCATTGAAGTCAACAGGGTGCAAATTTTAAAAAGAGGATAACACGGTGTAGGCAACACCGATTTTTGTCGTTGTTCTCTGTATTGACAGCACTCCAAATGTACAAAAAAATGAGCTCAATGTTAAAATTGACCGGAGTTCTCCTCCACCGTTTTTTGAAATAGGGCTTATTCACCTTCTTTCCTACATTTAGATAGGTGGGCAAATGCATTTTTGTCTCAGTGCATGCATTGTTTTAGTTTGACAGGGTCGGCGCTAGCTTAGCTTAGCATAATGAATGTAATCCTTTGTTGCCAGCTAGCATGTCCTGAGTAAAAGTGATATATAAAAAAAAAAACCCACCTAATTACTTCTTGTGGCCTGCGTATTCACAACGAGTACAAATAGTGATGCAGATTAACACTAGGCGATTTCCTATGCAGATATTGACATGGGACTATATTAGGGGGAAGCACAGGCGAAGCACTGCTACTTGGGTGCAGAGATATCACGCCCAAGTAGCAGTGCTTCGCCTGTGCTTCCCCCTAATATAGTCCTTAATATATAAGTCAATATCTGCCTAGGAAATCACCTAGTGTTAACTATTTGTACTTGTTGTGAATACGCAGGCCACAAGAAGTAATTAGGTGTTTTTTTTATTTTTTATATCACTTTTACTCAGGCCATGCTAGCTGGCAACAAAGGATTCCATTCATTATGCTAAGCTAAGCTAGCGCTGACCCTGTCAAACTAAAACAATGCATGCACTGAGACAAAAATGCATTTGCCCACCTATCTAAATGTAGGAAAGAAGGTGAATAAGCCCTATTTCAAAAAACGGTGGAGTGTTCCTTTAACATGGGAGCCGAAATAAAAACGGACACAGTGAGTTGCCGGCCTTATTCAAGCGCGAATGAGAACCGTTTTGCGGGGGATCCCAGGTGTGCAAAAAAAAACTAATGTTCGAATGTCAAATTTTCAAATCGAATACCAACCCACCGAACGATTATTCGAATATTCGGGTCCAGCCCTAGTTGTCACTTCTTCTTGAGTCTCTCCATCATTGTCTGACTCCGGTTTGAACAAAAAAGGCTGAACGTTTTTGAAATTTTCAGTGCATGTCTGTGTGAGGAAAAAGGACAAAAGCTGTTGAAGCTCCGCCCCCCTGTGTCGGGAGCAGCAGCTCATTTGCATTTAAAGGGACACACACAAAAACTGTGTTTTTGCTCATGCTCAAAAAGTGACAATTTTAACATGCTAAATAAAATATCTGTGGGGTATTTTGAGCTAAAACATCACATACAGACTCTGGGGACATCGAAGACTTATTTTACATCTTGTGAAAAGGGCATTATACCACCCCTTTAAACAACTTTTATGTTATTATGAGAAGATCTAGTATATTTTCGGTTGATTATGAAACTGCTGCGGGACAGATTAGACTATGGTGGCCTGCTCGAGTCTAGGTAGTGAATGTCCGGCTTTTATGGCTCAAACTTGAGAAAAATACGAAAAATAAAATTCTGATAGCTTGTCAATCAATGAGATTTTTAAAAACATTATAGCAGACTACTTGCATATAAATGCATATAAATATCAGTCATCACTCTATATCTGCCAATAATATGTCTTAGTGAGATGATATTAAAATGCTTAGTTTTATGATCAAAGCTCTAGTTCTGGGTTAGGGTTCGAGTTACGCTAACATATAATGCATTGCAAAGATGATTGAGAGATGAAGAAATAAGCCAGATGGATCACATAAAACAACCAACCAAATAAATCAACCAAATATTACTTGTTTATTTGCTATTTTGCTGTTATATTGAATTGATTTTGTCTCCTTTTACAGTATCGGCCTCCCATGAAGAAAGTGCGTAAATCTCTGGCTCTAGATGTGATCGACTGCAGTGAGAGTATTACTGCACGAAAGCAGCAGATCAAGCTCACAGACAAAACCAATCAGAAGGTACAGAAACCGGACGGATGTGGTTGTTTGCGTTTGCTCAGTGTTACTGAATAGACTCTAAAGCAGGATTTGTGTTGAATTTCCAGGCTCAAACCGCACGATCGCTCCATCTCGACTCTTGTGCTGTGAAGGAGGAGAACCTGTTGGATCAAGGGTTTATTCTCGACCCGAATGAGAGCGGGCCGCCCTCGAAACCTGCGCCTCAAACACCGAACACGGTTCCTCCCCGGCCGGTGAGTGATGTTAGATCAGACATGTTTACACTACAGTTATTATAATTCATGCAATAGTATGTAGACATAAAAGACAATCACAACACAGCTAGTATGTTTAGTTTGTTCTGTTTTGTGTCAGTTAAAGGGGTGGTTGATTAAGATTTCACTTTTCTAACTTTAGTTAGTGTGTAATGCTGCTGTTTGAGCATAAACAACATCTGCAAAGTTACGAAGCTCAAAGTTCAAAGCAAAGGGAGAGATTTGCTTTTAAAGGAATTGCTTTTTAAGGACTACAGCAAACGGCTGGTAGAGACTACACGAGCTTCTTTATAGATTATCATGACAGAATATGCTAATCAAAGACTTGAAGATAGCTAACTCCACATCAGCTACATAAATTCATCAACTAACCATTCAGAAACGTCCTGTTGCCTCTACATGTTGTCACTTCCTCTTGAGTCTCTCCACCATTGTCTGACTCCGGTTTAAACATAAAAGGCAGAACAGTTTCTGACATTCTAGTGCTTGTCTGTGTGAGGTAATCAGAGCTACACACACACAAGCTCTTGAAGCTCCGCCCTCTGTGCCGGGAGCAGCAGCTCATTTGCATTTAAAGGGATACACACAAAACGACGCATTTTTACTGACCCTCAAAAAGGGACAATTTTAAGATGCTGTAAAAAATATCTGAGGGCTATTTTGAGCTAAAACTTCACACACACACTCTGGGGACATCAGAGACTTATTTTACATATTGTAAAAAGGGGCATTTCACCACCCCTTTAAGTGTTATATTATGTTATTACTGCTAATCATTTGTTCTTCTGATAGATGTCTCCAGCCTGGGAAACTGTTGTCTGTGGACGGACAAAAGACCAGCTGATCATGACGGAGAAAGCCAGACGGTACCTTCGCTCTTTAAAATCTCACGCCCCAAACCGAGCCCTCATACTTTCCTGAGTCCCGAATGAGTCTCTGATATTTCTTACAAAACATAATGTGGAAAATTTGTGTTGATGAATACGAAACCAATTACTGTTCCAGAATAGACACTTTAATGCTGATAATGCTCTTGTCCTGTTTTCTATGACTTATTGGCACATTCAAAATGCCATTTTTACTTCCTTTAACCCTGTATAATAAGTGTGTTGCTATTTTGTTTTATTTATGTATTGTCAACCCTTTATTGATGTGGCAGCAAACAAGTGCATTTTCCAGCAAAAGTTTAAATGGCGAACATGCCAATCTGAGGGAATGTTCAGGGTTCTCCGTATCTTTTTATATTCTGTTGGCATTTCTGAAAGGATAACTAGACACCTGCTAGAGCTCATGTGATGTACAGTGTGTGTATTAAAAGAAAATAGGTTGACAGTTATTTCCTGCTGTTTGGAAAATACTATACATCTTGTAAAATAACTTTTAGGAGTTCAGAAGTAATGCGGTAAGGCCAAAGTGAGGCCTTAAATCTGTGTGTATAGAAACATGTTTTGTTTTTGTTTTCTTTAAAAAAAAAAGACAAAGTAGAATATTGTATGCTATGAAAGAAAAATAAAACAGCTGTTGACTGTTTTGATGAATATTTTTGTTGAATTATCACATTCATAACTTTCTCCAAACTTCCGGAAAATTGAAGTGGCTAATGTACTCGTCCTTTAATTAGAAAAATAGTAGAAGCTCTGTTACCCATATTGAAATTTGCGTTTAGAGGGGTATTGCAAGTAAAACGTATTTGTATAGCACTTTTAAACAAGTGTTGAAGTTACATACAGTAGTATACATCGTATAGACGTTGTGCCATTCTCCTAAGAAAACCTCCTGGGGCCGTATTCACAAAGAATTTTAAGGCTAAAAACAATGGGCGTGTCACTCGTAACTTTAGGACTCCTAATTATTTTGACTAAGAGTAATTCACGAAGCATTTTAGCCCTAAAAGTAGCACCTAAGCCTGGGACAGCTTAAAAGAAGTCGAGAAGACTCCTAACTCACTAAGATTCACAAACCGCTTTTTGTGGCATTTCACGTTGCGATGTTTTGAAATGCGTACGCGGCAGCTACAGGAGCTTCCAATCGCGAGGGAACAATTTTGCATTGTAGGCATAATGCAATAACGCCACCAACAACAAGCAAAACTAGGTTACTCATTGCATGTAAACTAATTGTAACGTTTCATTGTGAATCAAATTAAAATGTTCTTCTCTTTGCAAACGTAGGCAGAGAGAGGCATATAGTGACAGATTAATTCAATAATGTTGCAAAGATATTGCATCAATCCATATGTTTCATTAGGCTACTAGGCTATTTGTTTTTCCTTACTCTTTATTCAGTTATTCATCATCTTCCGTCCTTCGCAATACTTATGTAGCGCACGCATTCTCAGACCTGTCACCTGTCACTCATCATCGTAGGGGAGGTGTTTGGAATCATTCCCGCATTACAATCATCAGCCAATCAAGGTGGTCACTTCAGTCAAGCTCGTGCATGAGTAATGACGTCATCCATAGCAACGAAGACTCACTCTTAGTTTAGGAGTTGTCATTTTTCTTTATTAAGAGTAGGTCTGAAAGGCGTTGTGAATAACTTTTAAGAGAAAACTCCTAGCTAAAATCTTTTAGTGCGATTTAGGAGTACTCCTAGTGGTAAGATAAAATGCTTTGTGAATACGGCCCCAGTTCTTCAAGAGACATTGGAAATGTTACACAACACGCTCACACGCATGTGTTCCTCGAAGGCCAAACTCAGAGATGATGTGCAGTTTCATCTGCTGTATAACACTGATGTTTTAAATGCATTTGCTGCTGTAAGCAAGATACAGAATTAGTGGAACACAGAATACATTCAGGACATTAAAATGCTGAGGAAAAGAGACTGTATAGTGTTAATTCAGATGTATATAATTGAGCCTGTTCGACATTGCAGTGGTTTTTACATATAGGCAATGTTTTATAATGTATTTATTGTTTAAGTGGGTTTGGGGAGGATGCGTTTTTCTCTATAAATGTAGTTACTGAACGGTCAGATCTGCTCTTTTCACAGCGCACACCTCGCTGTTTTTAGTCAACATGAAATAGATGGCCTTTTTACCTATTGTAATGTATATCTGAGTGAAACGGCTTCTGGAACAAGAACTAATGTGGGCGGGGCTTGAGTTTGTCTGTGGGGAATTGATTGGTGGATCTCATGTGAGTGACAGGTTGCCCCGCCCTCGTCATCAAAGAAAAGAGATGCTGCTGGGATGAAATTATTCTGATTCAAGATTATGAGGAACATGAATTTAAAGCGGTAATGATGATGAGCACCGATAAATAATTTATAATAAACATGGCAATATTCAAAAAAAAAAAAAAAACTGAATTTTGATTCCATTGTGACTATAATTGGGCATGTTACATTTATTTTTGATTTTGACTGAATTGAAATACAGACAATGAATGATTTCCACAGACTGGAGGAGATAACAGTGACTGCTGAACAAACATCTCTGGCTCTGCTGTGAGACCTACATTCACAGGTCTGTATTTGTCTGTTATTGCTGTCGGTAAGATAACCTCAAGTTACTGTCAGAAGATCAGTCTTGTGTTTGATTCCCTCCCTACATTTTCACTCGGATGTACGTCACATGCATGTTCCTGCTGTCTCCAATACTTCTGTTGAGTCTGCTCTGACCAGTAGGTGGCGCTCATGAGCTGGAGAGGTTTTGGATCACTATTGTGTCCTAAAAAATAAAGTTTATGTAAGCAGCTGATAAACACATGAGTCCAGTCTGTCTATCAAAGACTCTTTCTCATAATGAAAACTATGCGGAATTTTTAGTACAATTAAAAGAAAAATACATCTCTGTCAAACAGGTGACTTAAAACGAAAACCAAAAAATCTGTTCTAGAGTGTTTGGCGTTAGACACTCTCATGCTACCTGATTTAATCTCACGTTAAAAAGTCGTCATTTTATCCCTTAAAATCTTTTATCACCACAATTACATATTTAAAAGTTTTTCCTTAAAAAATTCTTCATGCCTTACAATATCTTGAATGTAATTCGACACCCTTGCCTCATTTAGTATACGCAGTTCTATGAATATGCAAATGAGCCCCGCCTCCACTCACTCACTCAGCTCAGAGATCCACTGGTTGACGATCACACGTTGATCTGATTGGTTACAAGGTAGTTTGTGACGTCAGAAACACCAGCGATTTCAAAGCGTGTTTTTGAGACTGTCTTTGGTTCACTGCAGTTTTAAGGAGGAAATACTCAGCAATGGTGTCGACTTATGAATTTACACATGGTTTGTCTTAAAGCATATTAAACACACCACATAGACATATAAACAACATTAAAAGCTGGATTTTCACCACAGGGGGACTTTTAAATCACGAGACTTAATTTAGAAATCTCTAAATCTGCTGAGGATTTTCTGACCAGCCCAAGATTTGTGTCGAAGAGACGGAGCACAACATAAATAATGGGTGCAATAATTTAGATAAAAATATGCCTTTTCAAAAGAAATTATATTTTCGTAACTAATTGGATTTTAAGTCTTCTGTGCCCAGTTGTTCAAAAAGTTTAATCTGGATCAGAATCATCTTGGAAATCTAATGTTTTGCTCTCCAGGATCAGGTAATTCATCTTTTATACCGAAAGAGTTTTTCACTGCGGTCAAGCCAGCCGCCACCTCGAAATTAGCGGTCAAACTAGCCGCCCCTATATTTTTGGTGCGCGTATACACTGGCTATTACGGTAAGACCGTCAGAACTAAAAACAGGTAATATTCCAGCGAAGGCGATTTCACATTCATTTATTCTGTCTGTCAGAAAGAAAGAAATAAAGAAAGATTTTAGCACACCTCACAACCTGTCACTGCATGATATGCTGAATTTCAAAATAAGAGCCCCCCCCCCCAAACTCATACATTAGCTGTTTTGTCTACACATACAGAAAATCATAAGAATAAAAGTCCTAGCTTCAACAGATCAATTTCACCTCAGATGGAGAGGACATCTTCTCACGGTGTCAGCTACAATGTTTCAGGACATTCTGATGTTGTCTTCCAAAGTAAGAGCCTCCCAAAACTCATATATTAGCTGTTTTGTCTACAGATCAATTTCACCTCAGATGGAGAGGACACCATCTCACAGTGTCACTTACAAAAGTATAAGACATTCTGTTATTGAATTTCACATTTACATTTTTTTATTTAATTGTTATTTACAAATTATTTAAAACTCTTAACACTTTTTATAGTGAATATGTGAACATCTTTAAATGGACAGAATGTAATTAGCAATATTATTTTACCAAAAAAAAAACAAAAAAAACAATAGCATAATTTAAATAAAAAGATGCTGTTAAATAACGACACTCTGGTGAAAAAGTATTTTTAGCAATAAAATGGCCACCATGGCTTCACAGGCCGTATTCTGTCTGTCTTAGCTGATACTACTCTGGCAACCCTACATTTTGTGGTAGCTTTAATGTAATAATATACAACCTGGCTGTGAGTGTTGACCGTCAGAAGACATTTTAACTAGTGTGAATTCTTTCTTTGAATTGTGAATTATTGTTATAACCATCTATTTCCCTCTGAGGCTGCATTAACAGCTAATATATGAGTTTTGGGAGGCTCTTACTTTGGAAAACAACATCAGAATGTCCTGAAACATTGTAGTTGACACCGTGAGAAGATGTCCTCTCCATCTGAGGTGAAATTGGTCTGTGGAAGCTAGGACTTTTATTTTTATGATTTTCTGAATGTATGGACAAAACAGCTAATATTTGAGTTTTGGGGGGCTCTTATTTTGGAATTCAGCATATCATGCAGTGACAGGTTGTGAGGTGTGCTAAAATCTTTCTTTCTTTCTTTCTTTCTTTCTTTCTTTCTTTCTTTCTTTCTTTCTTTCTTTCTTTCTTTCTTTCTTTCTTTCTTTCTTTCTTTCTTTCTTTCTGACAGACAGACAGACAGACAGACAGACAGACAGACAGGCAGACAGACAGAATAAATGAACGTGAAATCGCCTTCGCTGGAATATGACCTGTTTTTAGTTCTGCCGGTCTTACCGTAATAGCCAGTGTATACGCGCACCACAAAATATAGGGGCGGCTAGTTTGAGGGCTCATCTCGAGGTGGCGGCTGGCTTGACATCTTTCTCCATGGGAGAAACATTATACAGAATATTTCAATGCTTTGGGTTCTCTCGCAAAGGTTTTACATTTCATGACAAACAAAAGTGTCTTACAAAGTTTTACGATCCCTTTATGATCTGTTTGGATATTAAGTTATGGTTATGGATTGTCAATGGTCGGACAGAATTCTCTTAGGTTTCATTATTTAAAAAAAATATTAGTTTCTGTTTTGAAGATTGAATGAAGCACATGAGAGTGGGTAGGCTAAATGATGTCAACTTTTTTGGGTGAACTAATATCCCTAAATACTGTGGCTTAATTGAATGATTCTGATATGAATTATTAGCTGTTAAAACAAAAACAAATACTGGATCGTTTTTCCGAACTTGTCATTTGCTTTCGTTTTCGCTCAACCACCAGTTGATGCAGGTTGAAGATTCACAGCTCAGTTTCACACAGCTCTCGGTTTTCGGTAAGTTCAGATTAAATTGCCATTTTGTTCTTATTTTTTAATGATTGTGTCAGTATTTTTGCCGATAGTGACCTACATATGATCCAGAACTAATATTCTCGAGCTGCGCTGATAATAATAACAACAATATTGACCGTCACTTTGATCATCGACAGCCAGGCTGTCAGTGAATATAAAACTACGTGTGTGTGAAGACGAGTTTACATGAAATGTTTGAACGTGTTTTTTTTTCACAGCTCTGTAGACACTATACGAAACGAAAATGAAACTAAATGTGCTGTTATTGACAAAAATGCGAGTTACGATTTAACGTTGACATTTTAGTGTTAATTATAGCGCATGTGTTTGAAGTTCATGATAATCTAAGTTTCTGTTTGGCGTTAACTAAGTTTCAATACTTCCTACATTGTCTTACATTTTAGAAATATCAGCCAGCTATAGTCTTTGAAACTTTTTTACAATTTATTTTCCGTTTGTTGTTTGTAAAATAAATAAAACCCTTTTCCTTTTTTATTTACTTACCTTTATAATGATTTACTCAAGGCTAAAGTTGCTGATTGGAGATTCACTCGCACTGATATGTCCCTGGAACAGACAGTTGAACCAATGGAGATTTACGAATATGTGAGTCATTTTAGTATTTATTTATTAATTACACACATTGACATTGTACATTACACACATTTTCATGTTTTATGGGGACTTTCCATAGACATAATGATTTTTACACTGTACAAACTGTGTATTCTCTCCCCTTACACTAAAGGTGATGATACACAGGGCAACTTTTTGAGCAATGTTGCTGGGCAATCTTGCTGAGTGATTGTTGCTTGGACACTTTCCCATTGAAGATGGGCAAAACATTTATATCTGGATAATTTAGATTGGTCGTGGGCCCTGTGTCTCATCTGGTTGCCCGTTGACAGCAACATTGCCCAGCAACATTGCTCAAAAAGTTGCCCTGTGTATCATCACCTTAACACCCCTAAACCTACACTTTAAAAAATGCTGGGTTGTTTAAACCCAAATTTGGGTCAAACATGGACAAATCCAACTGTTGAGTTAAAAAATGTATTTAAAAACTTAACCCAACAGTTGTGTTTGTAAATTTTTTACCCAAAATTGGGTTGAAACAACCCAGCATTTTTTTGTGTGTGTGTGTGTGTGTGTGTGTACCCATCACACAAAACATTCTGCATTTTTACATTTTCAAAACACACACACAGCCTTTATCAATTCACAATGTTATAGCCTAAACTAGGGTGGCCGAGAGAGCTCAACGCGCTGCAACTGAAGAAAGCACATGCAAATAGAAAGAAACACATGAAAATAGAAAGAAACACATGCAAATAGAAAGAAACACATGAAAATAGAAAAAAAAAACATGCAAATAGAAAAAAAAACACCCACAAATCGAACACTCCTTTTAGTTTTTTCATATTAAACTATGTTATTCCCTTAACTAAGACGATACATACGTCTCTCGTGTCAGTGCGTGCACTCAATCGCTCTGGCGCGCGGCGACACTTTGATAGCACTTAGCTTAGCCCCTTAACTAAGACGAGTTGATTCATTAGGATCCAAACAGAGATGAAGTTAGAAGCGACCAAACACCTCCACGCTTTCCCTATTTAAATACAGTTACACGACCAAGTATGGCGGAATAGCACCAGGAGCACTTCGACTCGGCGCAGTAAAAAGTCACATTGGTTCTAATGACAGAAGTGAGAGGGAGAGGATTTTTCAGGAGTGATAATGTTACTGCGCCGAGTCGAAGTGCTCCCGGTGCTATTCCGCCATACATTATAGTTATCCTTTTTACCCGCTTAGAAAAGCGCCACGTTTTATTTTGTGTCACCATACTTGGTCGTGTAACTGTATTTAAATAGGGAAAACGTGGAGGTGTTTGGTCGCTTCTAACTTCATCTCTGTTTGGATCCTAATGAATCAACTCGTCTTAGTTAAGGGAATAACATAGTTTAATATGAAAAAACGGTGGTGTGTTCCTTTAAGAAAACATCTTCATCAGTTTCACAACACACGTGTGCTCCAAATACTCACAACACAACCAAATACAGAAACACACTGCAAAAGTTCACAAAACAATCCAAGTACAGAAACGCGCTGCAAATAGCACAGACCACAACAGAAATGTTTCCAGGGGAACCAAATAAGTGACGAACCCGGCTGGGATGTGCTCAAGGGGGTAATCTTTCAGAAAAGCTGAAGCTTCCCCGGGGGCCGCCATTGATTAGCAGACCATCACCTGCTGTTAGCATTCCATTGACTCCCATTCATTTTGGCATCACTTTCACTGTGAATTTCTTTACATCTGAGGCGTTTAAAGACTCCATTTGTCCATTATTACTAGAAGACAGACGGGTTGCTCACGTCACATCTACGTCGTCAAGCTCAGTTTGAGTCTGCGCAGTACGCTCAGCCATCAGGAAGAGAGTGCTTCTAATTGACTTCACTTTTCTCCGTTGAATCCAATGGGGTCGCTGTGTCCATTTCTTTTACTGTCTATGGATGTGCTTACAGCTCAAAATTCTACTTTATTTTATTTCTTTTAACTTTTTTTGTTGTTGTTGTTGTTGTTGTTGCAAAACATACAGAGATTACATTTTTATGACATACAACTTGTATACAATATACAAAATGTATTAACAATATGTTCAATGTCATCAGAATACAAATGAGAAAAGAACAATGACCTGAAAACTAAAATAAAAAATAAATAAATTAAAAAAGATAGAGAAAAAGAACATGAGGGAAAGATATTAATCTATACATCAGTTACACTGTACCAAGCGGCAACCTCCCTGGCCGTTTCTCAATATGCGTTCTTGTCTGTTCTTGTGGACTTGTGAAATGTCATCAGTCGCTGAATAGAATAGAATAGAATTGAATAGAATAGAATAGAATCTTTATTGTCCTCATACATGTACTGTACAACGAAATTGGATGCAATCTAATCAGTGCAACATTAAACAAAGTACAAATATAATATACAAATAAAAAAAAAATTTCAAGAGAAAATTAAAACACATATCTCCCATACACAACAGATCAATACACGATACATCTCCTAATTCTGCATTTCAAATTGTGTTTAGTGCTGTTATCGCTTTTGGATAAAAACAGTTTTTTAATCTATTCATTCATTGTCCTGTAACGTCTCCCCGAGGGCAGCAGTTCAAACAGGGAATGTCCGTGGTGAGATGGATCCTTTAGTATGTTCTGTGCTTTCTTGAGGCAGCGTGAACTATAAAGATCCTTTAGGGAGGGGAGAAGGCCGCCAATAATCTTCTGGGCGGTGGTGACGACCCTCTGGAGCGCTTTCCTCTCTGTCTCTGTGCAGCTTGCGAACCACACACAGATACAATAAGTCAGTATGCTCTCTATGGAGCAGCGGTAGAAGGACATAAGCACTTTTTGGCTCAGGTGGTTCTTCCTAAGAATCCTCAGGAAGTAAAATCTCTGCTGTGCCTTCTTAACCAATACTGTGTAATATAGTCCAATTATGGATTTGCCTGCGTTTAAGATCGCTCCCTTGAGGACCACGCAAGGGACTTTTTATATCTGGCGTGCCTCACCCACAGTCTGGAGCAATATCAAGGCATGCCTGCCCGTGAACGTCTCCGCGTTTGTAAGCGGGTGCTGATGAACAACGGATAGGCGTTTACCATCTGCCCCGCTGAGGAGGACATCACCAGACCCACTCCAGACCTAGAGCCCAGCCACCCGCCTCCCGAGCCCTTCAGTAACAAAACGGCAGGATCCACCTCAGACACGGGGGTCAAGCTTGCTGCAATGCCAGCGCCAGAGACAATGCCTGAGCCAGTCCTCACCCTGGAGCCAGACAGAAAGTCTGACCAGGTGCGCGAGCCGGCAACATCGTCCATCCCAGTGCGTATCCTCGTGGAGTGCAAGGGCATGGAATGTAGCCCCGCTCACACTCCCGCCACTGAGGATGAGCTGCATATGGACTCTGGGAAACCCTATGAGTAAATGGAAAAGGATATTCCTCTGAGTCTCCAAGTATTCTGCGTCTCCTCTGGTCCCGCTCAGCTCCAAGTCTCCTACATCTCCAATGATCTCACCCAGCCTCCTTCTTCTATCTCTTCTTCCAATAACAGCCAGTCCTTCGGCCCCACCTCCCCTGGTTCCCTTCAGTCCCTCTGCTCCCCTTCTGTTGACTCCGCTCTACTGCATGGATCTGCCTCAGGTCTTCTGGTCTTCAGCGCCGCCTTGGCAAGGGGATCCCCTGACTCCAGCTCCAGCTCCAGCTGCCAAGCCCATCACTCCACCTCGGCTCGTTGACCAGTCGGCTCCGCCTTGGCTCCTCCCTCCCTCGGCTCCACCTGGGGCCGTCGTCCTTACGGCTGCACCGGGTCCCCTTGTCCCTCCAGCTCCGCCTTAGTCAGATGTTGCTCTGCCTGCGGCACGGACCTCTGGGCCTTCAGCTGCGGTTCCCCCCTCCACCTCTTTGTCTCCATCGGGCTCCACCTTCCCACCGGCTCTGCCCTGGTCCTCTGGCAACCCCTGCCTTCCCTTTATCCCCTATAAATACTCCCATTATATTCGTACATCTACCCTAATAATTTGTGTCAGTGACTCATCTACAATTTTTTGGTATACTCATTAAAATCAATCAATTAGAAACAATTTACTATGGCTCTTAGAGTTTATTAAAATACACCTGCTTGGTAATGAACTTTATGATTGTTGTTCCTCACAGTTCTCAGGTAGCAGAAACTCCTTTATAGATGGTAAAATACTCCAGATAAACATACATTTGTTCTTGGTTCCCCGCAGTATCATTTTAGCAGGGTGAATTTAACAAAAACATCTTATCCAGACATGTTGAGTTGAAATAATGTCACAATATCACCCTGTTTGGTCTCAGTTGCACCATTTCCTGCCACTAGTTTGTCATCGTAGTTTCTAATTTGATTTTGTCATCACTGTCAGCTGTGTTATCGTTAATCACCTCGTTTGTCTGTGTATTTAAGTCCTGTGTTTTCAGTTCACCTTTGTCCAGTCTTCTTGTTCAATTATTAACAAGGTTTGAAACCTTTATCTTCATCTTCCTGCATGTTCATGCAGCAGAACGATGACAGAAGACTGGACCATAAAGGGATAAAGATTGCGGAGTGTTTTTGTTTTGTGTCAGTGTTTTTTGTGTTTATTTTATTTTCGTCACCATAGACTCTCCCTTGTTCCTGTTATTGTGCCTTGAGCAGGGAAGTCGCTCCCTCGAGGCACATCACAGAATTCATCGACCTTGCCAATCTTTCACACTTCCCGGACATCTGCCTGTGTTCATTCTTCCATGTTGGACTCAATGCATGGACAAAGGCACAGTTGTTCGGGGAGGGATTTTGAGGGAGCTTTGCCACAAATGTGGAGTGGGTGCAAGCATCACCTTTGTGGATGAGGATCACCTTTCACCGTAGTACCCCAACGACGACATCAGTCCCAATCCAGTGCCCAGCCAGGAATCTCTGGATGGCGAGGAACGGCAGCATGAGCCCACCGCAGACAGAGACCCAACCTCTACCACGAAGCAGGAGCCAGTGATGAAAGGAACTCAGTGACTGAGCGAAACACTGCCACGAGTCTGACCATCATCATCCGACATCGAGGGAGTTCGATGAGGAGTTCAAGGATGGAGAATGGTGCCCCGCCCACACTCCCGCCACTGAGAGTGACTTTCTGGCAACCACTAGGAACTATTATTTTGATTTTGGAGAGGAAGATCCCCTTCCCCGTTTAATCCCTCCCGATTCTCTGTTCTATTTTGGACTCACTGGACCCGCCCAGCCTCCCTCTCGCACCTCCCACCAACATATTTTGGGGTGGAGCTGGAACTCCCTCGGACCATCGGCTCCATAGATATCATATATAAACGCTAGATGTCTTATGGCGCAGTCACTTCCGGCATCATCGTTCGGCCATCTTGTCACAGTGCTCTGTGCATTAAGGTGAATGATCAGCACGCACACAAATCCTCTTATCTCGCTGAAATCTTGACGGATTTACAAACGGTTTGGTTTCTTACAAACGTTATTAACGTGGCTATAATTCCGAATGCTTGAACATGTATGTTATAATTTTTCATATGTATGCAGTGTATGTATGCAGTGTCATAACTACATCTCTGACGTTTATAACAAACCAAACCGTTTGAAAATCGGTAGAAAAATGAGCAAGTTATGGTTATTTAAAAGTACATGCACCATTGAAGTAGTGAGCGAGTACACTGTGGCAAGATGGCCGCCACGTGTGGACGTCGACCTCCATTGGCCAGCAGTGCGCACGAGACATCTAGCCTTTATATATGATATCTATGATCGGCTCCACCTGGCTCAGACATCGCCATCATTTCAACACGGACTTGCAGGCCGTTCACTGTTCTCCGGCCCTCCACCACTATGTCTCATCCTCCACCAGAGCCTCCTCCATTCATCTGCCGACGTGAGGTCACACCTTACCGGGAGGGAGTGTAATGTCACAATATCACCATGTTTGGACTCAGTTGCACCATTTCCCGCCACAAATTTTTTCGTCATGGTTTCTAATTTGATTTATCATCACTGTTATTAATCATCTCGATTGTCTGTTTATTTAGGTCCTGTGTTTTCACTTCACCTTCACTGTCCGGTCTCATTCATGTATGGTTGTGTTTGCTTGCTGTTCTTCATGTGGATTTAATCTGTGGATATTATTAAATACTGTTTGAAACCGTTATCTTTCTCTTTGTTCGTGTTTATGCAGCAGAACCTTGACAAATATATAAATAGGATTTAGTTTTTAAATTTGTTACTGAAATTATTTTTTAAAAGGTGTTTTAAGATGGTGTTTTTTTCTGAATGTTAGGACTTATATACGGCAGGAGCTGAAGGTCAAGACTCTGGAACAACTTTGAATGACATGATGCATCTAAACTTCTCAATGGATCAAACACACAATTCAGACTCACTGCCAGAAAAGGTATTGACTAAAGTGTAAAACTTGAGCCTTCGATTTTCTGAGGGGCATTATCCAACCAGAATCTCTATATTTATTTATGTATGATTAAATGCCAAAGCATAATGTATCAATTGTGTAGTTGTGGTGTAGTTTATGGTCTGCACTTGCTACCCTTCCACCTAAAATAACTTTACGTAAACATTACTCAGGTTGGCACTAAGTTGGGTATTTTCTCACATAGAAATTCAGAATCTGCATTCATAACTATTTTCCCACCAACAGGACATTTATACAGCTGGTTATGAATGGCCACAACCTTCAGCACCACTGGATGTTGCTAAATGTATGATCAAAGTGGACTGGAGAGAACCATTTCCAGAGAGATGGAGAGCAACATTAGAGAAAGCTCTTCAGAGCAGGTTGCTCAAAACAGAAGGAAAACCTGATGTCGTCAGCCTTAAACTCATGGATGATCCGTCCTGTGCAGAGGTGCAGATAACACCATCAACAGGTGATATGATAATTCACTTAAATAACATTTCAACATACATCTTGAGTATGCTAGTTTCTGAATTAACTAAAATACAAACAGTAAACATGGGGATCATCTGTCAACGGTCTTAATTAACCAAATTCATAAGATGCTCAATCTGTATCAAACACACATCTCCTATAGCTCAATCTGCCACTTGAATACTTATTTTTATTATTTTTAAGTGGTTGTTGTACTTGTCATCAGTGATTGAAAGCATCAGCAATACTGTTCCCTCTCTCACACACAGATCTGTTAGAGTTTTCTGCTGTATCCATTCCAGTGAAATCACTTGCTACTGATCATCAACTGATTGATTTAATTTAGAGGACTTTTACATTTGAAATAAACTCCACATGGGTTTAAACCGCATAACAGCATTTTATGCATCTAAATTACTTTGTCAAATTATTAGTGTTATTTCTTATTTTTTAAGACTCTAAATTAAATTTACTCTTATTTTTATTTTGTGCAGCTGTAGAAGTGTTAAAAAGGCTCACACATATATCTTTGAGCTTTAAAGATTATAAGGATGGTACATTTAAGGAAGTGACTGCATGGATTGGTCTGGATAAAGCAGATTTTGTGACTGTTCCACAAAAGTCCATGCTAAAGGACAACGGAGCGCCTTCAACAAAGGTATCATATTTACTTTGTGTACAATCATTTCATAATTTTTCATGTGTTTTTTTTTTTTTTTTTTTTTAGTTTTCATTGCTGAGTGAAAAAAGCCATATGCATATAGCAAACAAAAAAACAAAAAAACTACAATACACACTAAATAGTTAGTAACTAGCAACTAAACTATTTCTGTTCAGACTCTTAGTATTGTAGTAAGAATAACACTATTACTAATCTATGATTATAATTGAATTACACTATAATTTGGTGTTATAATAATTAAAATATTTCCATTTTACTTAAGTCCTTTAATCAAATCCCATCATATGTTTTTAGGTGATCGGTTCTATGCCTGTGACTGCAGCATCAGAATACACAGATAATGTTGAGGACGTGTCTGCGATAATGACCCCTGAGACACCAGCTGGACTGACTGTCCCCCTCTATCAGTTCTGGTACATGCATCACGCTTACAGAAAGGAGTTAGAACAATTTGAGAAACAGCATGGAGTCTCTATTTGTGCCGAAGTGTCAGTCTCAATCAAACATATCCAGAGATCAAGCCCTGATTCTGTGTCTAAAACCACTGATGAGTTTGAAAACCTTGTTCAGAAATGTGTTGGTAGTTTTAGTGATGTTGCCATTAATCATAATCACATGGATTCAGATATTGTGAAGCAGGCCCTTCATCACATCCAGTCAGAGGAGGCAAAGATGATGTTCACCAAGTCTGCCAGTAACTGCCTGTTCTTTGGACCGAAGAATCTTACAGACAGGATTAAAAGAGAGGTTGAAGGAACAAGAATGGAAAGCCAATTCAATAACAAATCAAGTCAAATGAATAAATACAAGAACTTCTCTCCACAAAGCAGGTCTTCATTGGACATGGACACAAAGGACCTTCCAACTCATCTTGAGATGGACAAGGTTCATTGGGATCTGATGAAACTTTCCTATAAGGAGCAATTATCTCAGCTTGAAACAAAGTACGGAGTGTCATTTAAAGAAGAAAAACAGCAGAGAATTTTAACCATTAAGGTTCAAGCTCGATCCAAACGAGTTCAACATATTAATCTTGAAAGTCACGCCATCAGAGCTTTAACTCAACTCTACCAGAAACTTGCATCAGCCGCTGTCACCTGTGAACTCAAAAACCCTACAGACGCAACTCTTGTGGCATCAGCAGTAGAGAAACTTCAGCAGGAGCATCATTGTGTTGTTGCAGAAGATGTGTTCAGTCGCTGGAGGCTCGTTGGACTGCCAGAACATCTCGGTCCTGCCATTGCTGAAATTGAGAAGATGCTTCAGAAAAGAGTGTTTGATGACAAGCAGAAGAAATCGATCGGTTACTCCGAGGACGTTCCTCATGCAAGAAGAATCCAGTGGAATCAGACGCCTGATTATGGACAAGGAGCAGTGGGAGGATCAGTACGGGATGAGGGATTGAATCTTAGAGGACATAGTGAAACAGACACTAGATTCAATGAAGAATTAAAAGACAGTTCTAGACATCACACTAAATACACTTATGCTGAAGAGGAGACATGTCTCATTTGTATGGACAGCTTCACCAACAAGAGAAAACTGAAATGTGGGCATGAATTCTGTCAGGGTTGTATTCGCATGTCAGTGGAGAGTCTGGGACCCATCTGTCCTGTGTGTAAGGAAGTCTTTGGGATATTGGAGGGGAACCAACCGGATGGAACAATGCGTGTAGTAACAAACAGCAGATCGAGTCTCCCTGGACATCCAGATTGTGGCACTATTGAAATCTACTATAACATACCCAGTGGTGTTCAAACGGTAAGAACATGTAAAACTGAACTGTGATCAAAAATCTAAATCAAAGCACTTTGCTAAAGGTCTACAGACTGTGCGCTCCTAATAATCCACTCCTGGGCACATGGGCTTATCGGCTGTTCTGTTCCTGAAGGGCCACTGTTCTGCAGAGTTTAACTCCAACCCTACAATTAAACACACCTGGACCAGTTAATCAAGGTCTTCAGGATTAGAGAAAGTTCCAGGCAAGTGTGTTAGAGCAGGTTTGAGTTACAGTCTGCAGGACAGCGGCGCTCCGGGAACAGGATTAGACGCCCCTGCTGTTGAAGAAGCACAAACTGCAGAAAAACAAACACACAATAAAAATAAATCTGTGACCTCCTTGTAGATCATTTTCTATGTTTACATTGATTTGTTTAATGTTATGGTACATTAATACATCTTTTTAAAATAATTTTTAGAAGAAGCATCCAAACCCGGGACAACGTTATTATGGGACAACTCGTCAGGCGTACTTGCCAGACAATCGTGAAGGAAAAGAAGTGCTCTCACTGCTGCAGAGGGCTTTTAAACAGAAACTGATCTTTACTGTCGGGAGATCTCCAACTACAGGTGCAGATAATACTGTCATCTGGAATAATATTCATCATAAGATCGGTAGATACGGTGGAAGGTATGAGCTCATGTAAACTCTGCTTTCAATTTTTTTTTTATCATGTCCAGAAAAAAACAGTAATCAAACATTACATATTTATTTGGGTGTCATGTGAAAACAGCAGTATATTTGAACTTTTTTTTTCTTTCTCACTGTCCACAGTTTATCTTGTCCAGACCCTGACTACCTGAAGAGAGTGAAAGATGAGTTAAAGGCCAAAGGCATTGAATAAGGATTTTATATAGTATGCAAAAATGCAATCCCTCTGCTCTGGAGCTCCATGTTTACACGGCTGAAATACAGTATAAGAGCAAATTACAATACTTTTTTTTCTTTAATGGCTCTTTCATATTCAAGCCCTGGTGATATAAATTTGATTTTGAAAAAGGATAGAGCAAAATATACAGCAATACTGCAGGAGAACCTTCCTCTGTAAAAAAAAAAAACAAACTGAAGTTTGGGAGAAAACAGGGGGGGACCCCTGTCTCCCATCTGCAGACCCCCCTGAAGCCACTAGTGTCGCGGAGCAAGCGTGTTACTGTTACGTGGTGTAACATTTAGTAATCAAAAAGCATGTCTAATTAATTGAAATCATGAAACCTATACAATTATTAAACTTATACAACATTTAAAAAAAATTCAATGAAAAGACATTTAATTTAATTTATTTTAATCATATGAAATTAAACTTTTTTTGTCAAACAACATGAGCTTTACTGTTCAAATTAAAACATTAAAGAAAAATTGATTATTCCTTAAAAAGAAAGTTTTGATGATAATTTATTTGTATTAGTGCAACCGGACGCCAGTGCAGAGAGATAAACATTAGTGTGACATGGGCTCTTTTGGGTTCGTTGAAGACAAGTAGAGCCGCATTCTGAATCATTTTAAATGCACATGTTGGAAGTCCAGCCAAAAGGGCAATGCAATAGTCCAGCCTAGAAATGACAAGAAGTTGGGTCGCATGTTCAGTGAGGAAGGGCTGGATCTTCCTGATGTTGTACCGTGCAAATTTGCATGATTGTGCCGTTGTAGCGATGTGGTCTTTGAAGGTCGGCTGGGTATCAAAAATTTCCCCCAAATTCTTGGCTGGCTGAGATTATTGTTGCTGTGTCTCATTATGTGGATTATGTGCTGTGGCTGCATGGCTTTCCCTACACCGTCAGTGAGGTGGATGAAGACGACGGTGCCATTCGGCCATGTTGACCTTGAAATGGGCAAGTGAAGAGCTGTTAATAGACTTTCATGCCACCATAGTTTCCACCCTCGAACTTCTTCATCCTCTCTCGGCCCCATCCGGCTGGATTGATGTCCCAGTCCTGTCCGAAATCCTTCCTCTCCCGGTGTTTCTGTCCAGCCTTCAAGCTCCTTAATCCCAGCCACATAGGCTGGCCCAAGTTTCTTCATCCCGACACTAGATGTCAGCAAAAGCTCTCACTGGTTACGTCTAGCTCCTTGGCTCATCCCCTTCTGCTGGTTCCATCCGGCTCTCCGGCTCCACCTTGGGCTTCCCGGTCCTCAGCTCGTCCTAGGTGCTCGGATTTATTGGCTCCACCTAGAGCCTTAGAGCCCATGATGCCATCTTTGCCTGTTGACCCATTCCCATCTCCTTTGGTTCCACTGTGGTTCGTCATACCTCAGGCTCTGCCGGGTTCCCTCGTCCCTCTGGATCCGTCTTGGTCAGGTGTCACTCTGGCTTCGCAACGGACTTCCAGGCCTCTGGCTGCATCTCTTCCCTGCTCACGCTCCCTGGACTGATCACCCGCACCTGAACTTCAATCAAGTACTGCTTAAACAGGAATCAAATGGAATCAGATGGAAGAAAAAAGCCCAGGAGAAGATAAATGATCAACAACAACAATGTCCTTAACATTTATTCAGTGATTTATTTGTAATGATCTTTGACTTTTGTATTTGTATGATCTATGACTTCTGATCGTTGATTTACAATTTTTTTTTTTGTGAACTGTGTATTTATTCTTGACTTGAGTTTAGAGCAGAAATCGCCACTGTGCCTCAACAAGAATAGATGATATTCAGGTAATGTAATAGGCTGAAAAAACTGTGTGATTAATGCAGTGCAAATAATCAAGTTATACATGATTTTTTGTTTTTTTATAATGTTTTTTATTTCCTACTCTTCTTTCTCCTTGCTCATCTTTGGAAGATACTTAAAGGAAAGGTAAGAAAAGTGTTGAATTTATTCCATTTGTCAAGAAATTTTAGTTTTAAAACATTACAATAAATGTCAATAATGGAAATGTTCTTGGAGCCAAAATGTTTTTGATGTAATAAAACAAGTTCTTCTCTTGGGTTTTATTAGAGGTTTTTTGTCTTGGCTATGTTTGCTGCTCAACTTTAGGACATGCATGGGTTAAACTTATGCTGTACATGTATGTGTCACAACTGAAGTAAGTGTCCTGTCATTATAGTTACCTGTCAGGGCTTAGATGGAAAGAAAGTAGAGACGAGGATCAAGTCATAAACAGTACTTTATTAAACCAAACAAAACAGTAAGTCACTCTGAAAAATTAGCATAGACGATAACATACAAAGAACTGAACCAAATCGGAATATATAGTCATATACTTGAGATAATGTGAGAAAATACAAGGCACAGGTGGGACTGATCAATCACCAATGAGCAACCAAGGCAGAGAAGGACACAACACAGGTAATGAAACTGAACTCAAAGCCTGCCGCCGCAGTATTCTGTCCCGCTCCCACAAAAATACGTTACCTTCTCCAGCTCCCGTCTGCAACATTCATGTTTTGTCCCCCACAAAAGCCCACATAAAAGTATAAATAGATATTTTTCTGTACGTCCATGAAATAGTTTCAAGTAATTTAACATAAAAGCTTAGGGTACTGCGTGCATGGTTTGGCATGGCAGAATGCGTGCAAAGTGTGCTCCCTTAATAATTCCTAAAAGCTGATATCTCAGGTCATCGCAATCTCACAAAGCTCTGTTATTATCAATGCAGCTGACTGCACAATGAATCTTTCATAATGTCAACACTTTGTTTGGTATAATCAGAGGATTTGCCAGCATGCAGAATTCTGCACAGAACAAAAACTCAATTTGAGCAGTTGAGTGGATTCTATCTTAAATGCATCTGATTGGCCATTGCGTTCAAGAAATCAACACATATGTCTGTGATTGGCTACATTGCACAACGCTGCAAAAACACGTTATAGAGTAGCTCTTGTCCTATTAAACTCTGGACTAGACCAAGTCTAGAACTGTTTAAAACCATGACAGAGAAAGCAGATTTTCGGAAATATAATTCAATTTAAACAGAAATTCATTTTTACACCTCTGGATTAAAGCTCAAAGAAAGCTAATAATTTCTGCTATCATCTCTGGCTCTGCTGTGAAATCTAAACTTGCAGCACCAAGTTATTTCCTTATGTCATTGCTGGGGCATTACATCATGTCTTTATGATAACAGCAGTTTAACGGTCCAAAGATCAATGTTCTCAGCAGCTCTGTTCAGGTCTTCTGCAGTCAGGAGTGTGGTGAGCAATATGAGGTCTGTCTTCAGGGTAAAACCAAAGAAAGGTCCACCACCTCTCCAAATACCTTCACATTTCAGCCTCATTTTAACTAAAGATGTTTAAGATCCATTTTTATTTCTAAAAAAAAAGAGGATCAGTCTATTTTCTCAAAGGAGTATATTATAGTCCAACAAAATATGTGTGACAAATGAGCTCTGATATGATGCAGATTTTCTTGATTTTAGATATTAGTGTGTAAATTGAAAATTTTGCCAAGGGGTAGGAGATTAAGAATGCCAAGTTGTAGATTAAACAAAAAAATTAGTTTATGTACTTAACTTTATAGTTTTGAATTGTGGCATATGCATTTCATTCACAACAATACAGACATACAATCACTATTTTGTATTGGCACAAATGCTTTTATAACAACTAGTGTATGTTAGAGGCTGATAAACTCATGAATTGCATCAAATCTATCAGCTAATTAAACAAATAATAAAATATTTATTACATTATGAGAACCACACTGTTAATTATACATACAATTAAAATATAAAGACTTAATTGTATCTCTAAATAATACAAATACTTTATATATTACCTTTTTGATAACATAGTAATGAAATGCCACAACAAAATTAAATTGAAAGGTCAAATGACACTTAAGTCCCCCTGTGGTGAAAATCCAGCTTTTAATGTTGTTTATGTGTCTATGTGATGTTTTTAATATGCTTTAAGACAAAGCATGTGTAAGTTCATAAGTCGACACCATTGCTGAGTATTTCCTCCTTAAAACTGCAGTGAACCAAAGACAGTCTCAAAAACACGCTTTGAAATCGCTGGTGTTTCTGACGTCACAAACTACCTTGTAACCAATCAGATCAACCTGTGATCGTCAACAAGTGGATCTCTGAGCTGAGCGAGTGAGTGGAGGCGGGGCTCATTTGCATATTCGTTGAACCGCGCATACTAAATGAGGCAAGGGTGTCGAGTTACATTCAAGATATTTTAAGTCTGAATTTTGGAATTTTGGTGATCAAAGATGAGTTTTAAGGGATACAATTATTGCCTACAGGAGGACTTTAAGTAAATATTAAACTTGTACAGTATGGAGATTTATTTTTATTTTATTTAAAAAAAATTGTAAACCGAATTATTGCGAGAATGCATTAATCCATACATACAATTAACATGCTCTGCTATATGAAACCCAGACAATTTAATTCTACCTTCTGGAAATTTTCTCATGCAGCTGAAGAGAATGAGGAAGAGAGTTATTGAAACTCAAAGAACTAAAAATAGCCAAGTGGTTAAGTCTTAACAAATAGAAATAAATTCAACACTATTGTTACTTTACCTAAGACTGTTTTCGAAATATCAGCAAGGACACATCCTTCAAGAAATGATAATAACACCAGGCCAATAGCATAAGTAGCCTATAACTTGTGTTGTTCTTATGTTTTTATATGTTCTTCTGTATAGACAGCATGTGGATGTTTAATATGAGATACAATATGCTACTGGTGTATTAAATAGATGTACATTTCCCAGGGTCGTCTTTTAAACAAACTATTTATTTTTGTCATGTGATATGATATCATATGCTGCTTCACGTCCTCCATAACTTTCGCTTTCGTTCTCTGAAGTCCAGAACCAGTGGATCAGGTTGACTCGCGCAGTTCAGAGGTTCACAGCTCACACACACTTCACAGCTCACACATACTTCACAGCTCACGGTCTTCGGTAAGTACAAGATTAAAGATCAGATCTGTCCTTATATTTGCTCGATGTGTCGATATTACTGTCGAGTGACCGAGTAAAATCCTGGAACTGCGCTGTAAATTTAATAACCATATTTACCGTCATATCGAACATCGACAGCCTCTGACTTCTGCAGTCTAAAGAATAAAAAGCTTAATGCGAGCACATATGCGTGAAGATGTAGGCTACATTAATCTTCAAGACCTATCAAATTGTAACGAAATGTCTAAAAAATGTGTGTAGCGACGCGAAATGAAAATGAAACTAAACTCGATTCTCTTTAAACGCTTCAGTGTTTAAGACAACATATAGGCTATCAACGATACTGACAAATTGTGCATTTGACAACAATGCTTTATACATTTTAACATCGAATTTAAAGGTCTGATGTTTGCCATAATTTCCTCTCTTTCTCTCTCTCTCTCTCTCTCTCTCTCTCTCTCTTTGGCGTTCACCAAGATTTTAAACCACTGGTCTATCTTATACGCTACGTTTGAACAATAATAACAATTATAAAAATAGTAATTGTAACACTAATTTGTCACTAATTTGGGAATTAATTAATCAGAGCCAAAGTTTGGTTTCAGTTGCTGTTTGGAGATTCTCTCAGTCATGTCACTGGATCAGACAGTTGATGAAAATATGGATGTTGATGACCCTTCACCAGTGAGTAACTTTATTATCCATTTATGAATCACACAGATCTGATATAACCTATATCAATATGACAATGTCACATAAAGCAAATGGGATTTATAATTTAGGTAATTTTCAGTTTTGTTTTTTTTTTTTTTAATTAAACAGCACTTTTAAAAATAAAGGTTCTTTATCGACATTGATGGTTCCATCAATGGAACCTTTCGATTGCACAAAATGATCTTTATAGTGGAAAAGACTTCATTAGATTATTAAAATGTTTTTAGCATTAAGAAAAACATGGTTATTTTGTGGCATCACTGAGAAAAACCTTTTGGAACCTTTATTTTTAAGAGTTAAGGAGAGTAAAAACAATAAAGGGTAAAGCGAAAAAGAAAAACATAAGGGTTTATAGACTATACATTTCTCTTTCTCCACACTGCCATTTAGCAGAGGTTTAACACTGGATGCATCTTTTATATTAAAAGATAAGATTACAGTAGAACATGAAGACTGTCGGCAGAGTTCTCTGACTTTATCTCTATAGGTTGTACTGATATTTAAACATTAATCATAATTCAATAAAGACTCGCTGACCTATGCCAGACCCAGAGAGTTTTAGGGTGCATCTCAGTCAGCTCCCCAGTTTGTGAATCAATATTGTGAACATAAACTCGGGCACTGGTAAGGTCCCTGGCTCACTACTGGGACACCGATAACTCAACTTCCGTGACATGATAACGTCCGCTCATTGTAAAACATACTGCTGTTTATCAACAGTTATCGAGCATTATCAATGTTTTTAATGCTGCTTAAAGCACATTATGAAAAATACATAGAATTTTATATATGCATGCAATATTTCAGCCATAATTTAATTATAAATGTTAGTTAATGTACGATTCTTACTATTTATGTATGTTGATGCTGAAATAGATTTTTTTACCATATGTCAGATGATTTTTTTTTTTATAAACTCAAGCAAGACTGATTATGAGATTTTTCTGATTACACCATATCCAGCAACGAGTTTTGGCGCAGACGTTTAAAAAAAGCAATAGCAATATCCAGCCATAAGTCATATAGTGTGAGCTTGCCTTTAGTTGGCTTGTGAGATTTATATTCCACACTTCAGAAATGTGATGTATTTTCCAGTAAGGGACCATAAGTGAGCATTAAATGGACCCTTTTCACATTTCCGGGGTTTTCCGAAACGAAAGTTGTCATAGTTGGATAAACGTCTATAGCAAAAATAATTTTTCGATTTCCATTTGCTCCAATAGCAAAGTAAAATTTGTTTCCACAACTTTTCCCTCCCCACCCTCGCAGCAGCATGAATTTGTTTTAATGTGAGGTAATGTAACACAAAGTATAGCGTTTAATAAATACATATTAATAAATAAAAAAATGAAAATATGAAAAAAATTACTGCATTTGCAATACTGGTAAATGTGGAAACGTGTCCTCACAGTCTGTGTCCTTCCATAGTATTTTGTCCCATAAACTCATACAGGTTTAGAACCATTTGAGGGCGAGTGAATGATGACAGAATTTTCATTTTTGAGTGAACTATCCCTTTATTACTGAAGTACCGAGGTCCAAATTGCACTTTCTTTTGTGATGTACTGTGCATGAACTGTCAAATACACACAAAATGAGGTCAAAATGCCTGTCCAGCAAGTGTTAATGTAAATAGTCGGTTAGGGGAGAAAATCAATGTCAATATATTGGATCCATGCATTAGGCCTAGGTCTTAAAATAAAGGCAGTCGAATAGCCTTGCAGGTGTGACAGGTTTCCCCGTCCTCGTCATCAGAGAAGAGAAGAGATGTCGCTGCAAGACAGAGGGAAAGATTACAAGACACATACATTTTAAAACAATAAATATGTGCACAGAGAAATCATTTACAATAAATAATGCAATATTCCATTAAAAAACAAGAATTGTCCATTTTGATTTTATGGTGAATTTAAGATATACTGAGAATGGATGTTGTTGGATTGTGGCAAGTAAGAATGAATATTGATTTTATTGATATTAATATTAGGGGGTTCAGCAGACCGGTGATCCTGCAAGCAGTGATGATCCAATGGGGGATGAGGATACTAATCCGGTGAGTACCAGTCACTGCAAAGCACAGTAGCAATGTATAGAGAAAAAAAATGTTGAAATTAGTTAGAAAATAGAAGTTATAAAAAAAACAATATATTTAAAGTTCATTGTAATTTCACAAAAAGAGGTACTCAGGGTATCAGTGGCCCTGTAGTCATTGAACAGCCCACCAGCATCAGTGGACATCTCCTTTCCGAAATGGGACATGATCCCTGTTCAAACAGTAGCAGTCATGGGTTTGATCCCCAGGGAATGCAAGAACTGATCAAACGTGTTCCTTTAAAGCAGAAGTTGCTCTGGATGAGAGTGTCTGTAATGTATAAATCTAAAGGTCATTAATAAAACTTTGAAACAAACAAAATAATCACTTAAACTTGTTGATTCCAAAGGATCACTTGAGCAATGTAAAGTTTACTAAAAATTGCATTTATTATTTAAAATAGTTTTTTAATGGTGTTTTTCCCCTGAATGTTAGGACTTATATACAGATCCAGGCTCTAGACCAACGGATCCAACACACAGTTCAGTCTCACAGCGAAATGAGGTACTGAATAAAGAACAGAAACTGACCTGGAGATAATGAGTCCCATTAAATAGCAAAATACATTCATGACATGGTTGTTAGTGGTTGTAAGTTTGTAGCTGTCAATAAGAACAAAATACAGTGGCTATTATTGATTATATTGATATGGAAACGGAACATTTGTTCTTGATTCAACAGGCCCAACTTGTTCATCTGATGCAAAACAGTCCGTTTCTTACTGGTCAGGTGAGTACCAACTGAAATAAACAGTTTATCACCTATAACACATATTTTAGTAACATGTATGAGAAAGAAATTGTATTAAATGAAATATGTATGAAGTCGTTCTTAAAAAAAATCACTTATAGTTGTAATCCCACAAACTGAGTAATATTCTCACTCTCTCAGGGTATCAGTGGCCCTATCATCACTCAACAACCCACCGGATCCAGTGCACAACACCTTCCCATGATGAGTCATGATCATCAGGTAAATACTGCTGTGCATTTGCTCATTTAGGACATTGAAATGAAATGCAATGAAATTGTGATGCATTGTGAAGCTAGAAATGGGTTGGACTTGATTATGTTTCCATTCCTTTTGTTTTCTATCATTTATGACTTGAATCATTTTCAGTACCTGTCTGTCCTACAACAGATTACTAAATCAAATATGAAATGCACTGTATTTTAGTTAATATTAGGGGTAATTATTTGACCCCTCATCTTTAGATGTTTGGGCTTAATTTGAGGTTTTGAATGATATAGGACTTCTGTTCGGACAGAGTGTCTTTCCTTGTTTGTTTGCCACTGAAAGCTGATGTGACTGAAACTATACCATCAGACTTCATTTACTGACATATTTATTTTACCTGTAATATTTCATCAGACCCCACCTTCATCAAGCAGTGATGGTCAGTTTCCTAATGTTGAGGTCAGTAACAGAAACATTCTCAACTGAAATATACAGTTTAACACCTCTAACCCATATTTCAGTAAAATGTAGAGTTTATAGTTTATTGTAATTCCACATGCTTATTTTACCTTATTTTTTGTTAAATTGGTTGGTGGACAAAATATGCATTATTTGCTTTGAAGTGCAAAACACACAGTAACTTTTAGACATGCTTCTAGAATATCAAAATCTACTGAAATTGGTTATATTTATTTTGTTCATATTGTTTTTAATTAGTATTGTATACCTTGAATACAGGTCTAAATTTAATCATGTGGAAAAAAAATCATATAAAGAACCAACATTGTAGCATAGGCATTTCACAAGCTCTTGACATGTTCGAGTCATTATCTCTTCCTGTCTCTCTCCACACACACTAATATATCAATATTGATAAGTATTGATACTGAAAAAATGGTTCCAATTCTAATTTTCCACAGTATTTGATACCGTCTGCGTGTTCTCGTTCCCTCTTCTATCCGACGTGTCTATAGCGAGTGTGTTTAATCTGTTTTTTTCAACACACGGGCAATACATCGAACATAGGAGCGACTATAGTTGGAAAGAGGCATGCTTTGTTTCTGAATGCCCTGTCAGTTTTATAAACTTTTGTAAACCCAGCCAGTATAATCACAATGAAAGCATCCAAAAAAGCAATATTAAACAAATATAACAACTGCAAAGCATCCAATGTGTAACCAATATGTACGCACTAAATCCAGTATAAAGCTCAACCAGAGCCCGTCTACGGAGAGCCTGCCCACTCCCTATTAAGTCCTATTGTACCGAATTTTGGTTGTAGTTCCACCAGAGTTCCACTGGGGGCGATCGCCCATGAGTGCAGACTGAATGGGAGTCTATGGAGCTAGACGGCTAAATTTGTCTCTTTCACCCGATTGCCGTTGAGAAATCTCAGATTTGATAGTAGGTTTTGCAAGTTCAACATGGGTTATAGGTCGAAAGTTGAATGAACGAGTACTTATGTCCTTTCGATTTCTTACAGGTTGAGTTGTTGTTGCCCATAACACGCTAGCATTCTGCTAATGAACGCTGATTGGTCAGTGAAGGACTGATTACGACCAGAGATACCGCTTGATGGCATTGTGGCATCCGAAGCGGGACCAGAAACAAACAAAACAAAACCTCTTCTAGCACGTGTGTTTACCTGTGTCAGCTGTGTGTGTTTACCTGTGTCAGCTGTGTTGTCGATGCCTCGAGAGAAAAGAAAGTGCAGAGCGCGAAAGCACCAAAGTGACTGAAGGATTGCCGTAAAGCAGTATCTCTGGTCGTACGATGTGAATGACGTCATTGACACTTTAAAAGACTTTTTAAAGCAAATAAGTGACTCTAAAAAATCTAACACCCAGCGATGTGTGATTTCTTTGCATCTCCTTTCGAATACAACATTCAAATTACTAGACAAAAAATTATATCCTGAGAAAAGTGGATTTTGAGGGGTATAGCTCCATAGACCTCCATTCATTCTGCACTCGTCCTGTGAGCGCCCTCATGTGGAACCAGAGTGGAACTGCAACCAGTTCAGAAGCCGGAAGTTTACTGAGAGTGGAAGTTCTCCCCTTATTAGACATTCTCTGGCTCAATGCAACATAAACACTTAAAGGAGAACTCCGGTCAATTTTAACATTGAGCTCATTCTTTTGTACATTTGGAGTGCTGTCAGTACAGAGAACAACGACAAAAATCGGTGTTTCTTACACCGTGTTATCCTCGTTTTAACATTTGCACCCTGTTGACTTCAATGGGGCAAGTTTTAAACCTGCTTTTAGCCTCTTAACATCCTTGATGTGTCATTACAAGTGCCCAGGTCATGTGAGTGATTCCTTCTGAGTGAACGCGGGTGAATCTGACTGCAGTAGATGCGAAAGAAATATATAAAAAATGATGTTTATTCAGCCAGCGCACATACCTGTATTTACATCCTGTTTTTGGTCGAAGTCCACAGTAGTCGATTGTCGAGTTCACGCGCATAGGTTTAGTACCTATGATCACGCACGTGAACTCGAATGTACAAAAAAATGAGCTCAATGTTAAAATTGACCGGAGTTCTCCTTTAATACAGACGTCACTACCTCAACCTCACAGCGATTGGCTGCCGTCTGCATTTTTTGCTTGATATTTGCATAAAGTTGAGAACTACCCAACCCCACCCTCAGCGCTTTCTCCGGTCCACTGTCAATCCCACAATTCACAGCGCGAGCGTGAAGCTCAACTTCCACACTCACTCTCGCACCGTCGCAGGGCCTGAATTTCAGGATTGTGGGTATGCACATAATTTGGCTCATTTCCTCAGGTTTCGCGCTCACACCCAAAGCGTGTGCACATAAAGCTCATAAGTGTGTAAGCTACTGCACAACAGAATTAAATGGATAGAACAAAAAAATCATGAGATAATATTAAAAATATCAGTTACACTTTATTTTAAGGTGTCATTATTACAGTGAAATTATATATTTAAGTACTGAGTAATATTAAGCAACTACATGTACTTACTATTACCTATGGGTTTGGTTAGGATTAGGATTTGGTTGAGGGTTAGTTGCATGTAATTATACATAATTTACTGTTATTACTATGGTAAGTACATGTAACATATGTAACAAGAACACTGTAAATAAAGTGTTACCAAAATATCTATATGGCAGTTACGAAACTGCTCAGAGACACGAAGGTTGAAGATCCAAATGCAGCTTTATTAGAATAATCAACAGGCAGGGTAAATCAGGGGCAGTCAGAACAATGGAGATAATCTCAAAGCAGAAACAGATAACAGGCAAGGGTCGAGGCAGGCGGCAGGAATCACAGTCCAAAGAACAATCCGGGTCGAGACAGGCAGCAGAAGAATCAGAAGTCAGTATAAACAATCCAAGGTCAGTAACAGTTCAGCAAACACAGGGAAACCGCTCAGAGATTGTACGCCAGGGCAAGGCAATACTTCGCAGTGAACTGAAGAGTGACAGATGTTTATATGGGTGTATGTGAATGAGCTGCAGGTGGATGAGATGAGTGTGGATGAGCTGCAGGTGTATGTGCTATCAGTCACAGGTAAGCGGCATGATGGGAAGTTGAGTTTGTGATGTGATCAGTCTGGTGTGGAGTGCCCTCTGGTGATCGTTACAATGGCAGTTTTTCCACGTAATATAGAAATTGAATATTGATATTTTTCAAGGTAAAGTAGACATTCCAGTATCATGACAACACTAACAGTTCAAACAGTAACTGCATTTGATTCCCAGGGAATACAAACCTGATATAATGTGTTCTTTCAAAGCAGAAGTTGCTTTAAAAATTTGAGTAAAAATAAGATTTAAATTGCATTTTAATTTTAAAATGTATTATTTAAATAATTTTAAAATGGTGTTTTAAAGAGTTTTTTCCCCCTGAATGTTAGGACTTATATACATCTGGTCCTGGAGATCAAGGATCTAGACCAACTCAAAATGACATGAAGCATCAAATCATCCCAACGGATCAAACACACGGTTCAGACTCACAGCGAAATGAGGTACTGACTAAAGAACAGAAATTGTGTCTTGTGGCAGAGAACAAAATAAGAACAAATTACTGTTGCTATTATTGATTATATTGATATGAAAACATGGAACATTCCTCTTTTTTCAGCAGACCCCACTTTCATCAAGCAGAGATAGTCAGTTGTCTAATGATAAGGTGAGTAACAGAAACTTTCTCCACTGTAATATACAGTTTATCACGTCTAAGGGCCAAATTAAAATAAGGAGAAATGCTAATAATTTAACACTATTTTATCTTATTCTAATGAAATAGACTCAAGTGCTGAATTACTACTCATACGGGTCACTTTATTAGACGAGTGAAAATTGTGGGGTAAAGCAGTGCTGTTTTACTTGGTCAAACAATCATACTAAAATACATTTGAGTGTGTTGAAAGTTATGTTATAACGTTACTCGGTGCTGCTATGAGACACTTGTTGCACACCTCAGTAAGTTAGATCGATATGAATTCTTTTTTAAAAGCTAAATGACTATATAAGTGTCTGTATAATATGTTCTTTTATCAATTTTCAGCACTAAAAAAAGTATTTTTTGCCTCTTGTTAAATTTAATGAATTAAAATAAGCAAAAGTAATATTTTGTCACAACTTAATTTAATTGTGTTCAATCAACCTAATATATTTAAAACTGAAGTTTACTTAATTAATTTGTGTGAAAACTACATGAATCATTTTTGTTGACAACTAACTGGGCAGTGGATCTGTAGTTCCCAGCATGCTTTGCAAGGGATTGCATTAGGAGGGTAAATTTAGGGATTAAAGTGTTATTTTATGTGTTTTTCTGTAAATGGAAAGATGTTGTTAGTTAATGTTAGTGTTTAATATTCAGTTATGTTAGAAACTTAGAGGACTTTCTGTAATGTTTTTGAAATTTTGTGGTTACCATTATGCAGAAGAGCGGCGACTGTGTTTAGTTTAGGGCTGTGGGCACTCAATATACACTATACATGCATTAAACCTCTATCGCAGACCTGCATAAGTAATATTCAATATCACTCTATAAAAAGTAGTTTAAATTAAGTTGAACACTAGTAGCCTCTATCATTGGAAATAACTGTAGAGTCAAATTAGCTAAAATTATAATGTTGGCGATTTTAGGCAGGGCAAAAATTAAATGTAGTCAACATGACAAAACTTTATTTAGCAGGAATGACTAAATTAATTTAAGTTCATACAACAAGATTACAATAAATCATTTCAAACA
The DNA here is from genome assembly GCF_951802725.1 of Rutilus rutilus. Taxonomy (NCBI): domain Eukaryota; kingdom Metazoa; phylum Chordata; class Actinopteri; order Cypriniformes; family Leuciscidae; genus Rutilus; species Rutilus rutilus. The sequence continues at coordinate 2,687,897 of NC_140227.1, forward strand.
AATTAGATTATGTTGGAAAAATGTAATTCATTTTCGTGGAAAAGTTTTCCTTAATTTAATCAAGTTCGTTCAACAGCTTATTTTTTTGAGTGAGGGCTTGTTTTGTTTGTGCTATGGATGGCTCCGCTAAACAGGCCAATAAGAGACAATTAACTACTATTATTTCCTCTTATTATTATTCTATTGTTCACAGACAGGGCTTAGATTGAACCAGGATTAGGCCTTAGGTCAATTAGGACATTTAAGTAGCTTTTTAAAGGCGCCTTAGAAAAAACTTTACTGATTTACTTTTAAGATACGTCAGTGCAAGTTGTTTTCAGTTAAAACAGCTGAAACATGCATTTTAGTCTTGGACTAGGTTTAAGCCTTGTCTGTGAAACGGCCATATTTTATACAAATGTTTCAATGCAGTTTTTTTCAACTGCTTACACACATTTCCAAAACTTTGCCTCTTTTATCTCTCCAAAACTTTACACACAAATCCAAGAATTGCACAAACAAAATGCAAAGTGCCTCACATCTCTTCCAAAACGAAGCACCACATTCAGAATATCACACACATAGAGAATTGTGTGTTGTGATTTGCAAGAAGTGTTTTATGAAATTGAAAACTGAGTCGAAGGCCTATAATTAGTGTATGATTTTGCAGATTTGGTGTGTGGTTTTGGTGTTTAAGTGTCAGAAATTGTGTGACAAGTAAGGATTTTGTGTGTAAGCAACTAAAACGTCAACGTAAACTGATCAGGTAAAGGCCATAGACGCTTGATCAGTGGTTGGCCGCTGGGGGGCGATCTCAGTGAATCCGCATGATTCTTGTTCTGCATCTGAAACTGATAGTGTGCTTCAGAGGATGATGCATGCACTCGCATTTCAAGGTAGGAAAGCGTCAAGTAAGTAGGAACTTTCAAATACAATGCTAGTTTCACTTAGTGTTTGAAGACAGCATAAATGCGTATATTCTATGACAGTTGAGGTGAGCTAAAGATGGTGTCTGAAAGTAGCGGTTGCTGGTCAGTTTGTGTGTAAATGTTCGTTTTTGACCAACGTTTTCCACTTCTGATGTAATTTCTAGCGAGAAATTACTATTGTAGTAATTAAATATTCGCTTAGTTATCACCAAAGCTCTCTCTAAATTTTGCTGTAGATCATTAAACTGTTCCGCATGCCTCATGGTTTCGTGAGGTGTCTTCGTGCTATAAAGTCACAACGAGGTGACAGGTCTGCTGTCTAAGTCTTCAGACGCATAGATCGATGGAACATTGATTTTTCGAAACAGTAATGACGAAGCATTGTTTTGTTTGCTGAAATCACGTGACTTTGGCAGTGCGTGTGATAGAACCTCCGAACCGAACCACTGATTCTAAACAAAAGATTCGCAAAGGTTTCGAAACTTTATGAAACAGTGTTTCGAAAGCGCCCATCACTAACGTTAGTCCTACTGGTTCTGGATCTTTTAATGATTAAAAATCTATAATATTGTGTCTTTAATGCAGAAGTTGGTCTGGATGAGAGTGTCTGTCAAATGCTTAAATCTAAAGCTCAATAAAAAAAAACTTGTAAACAAACAAAACTTGGTATTTGATTCCAAAGTAGCAATTGAGCAATGTGCATTTCACTAAAAAATATCTTATCCAGACCTACTGATTTAAAATGTATACATTGCATTTTAATTTAAAAATGTATTATTTAAATAAAAATGGAATGGTGTTTTTTTCCTGAATTAGGACTCATATACAGCCAGCGCTGGAGATCAAGACTCTGGACCACCTCCGTATGACATGAAGCCTGTAAACTCGAGGAGCACAACGGACCGAAAACACAGTTCAGACTCACAGCGAAATGAGGTACTGACTAAAGAACAGAAATTGGCCTGAGATAATGAGTCCCATTAAATAGGAAAACACATTCATGATATATTGAGAATGGTTGTTATTTTGTTGCAGTCAATGAGAACAAATTACTGTTATTGATTGCAATGATATTAAAACATGAAGCATCTTTTTAATTCAGCAGACCCTACTTTCATCACACAGAAATGGTCAGTTTCCTAATAAGGTGAGTAACAGAAACTTTCTCAACTGAAATATAGTTTATCACCTCTAACCCATATTTTATAATGTAGAGTTAATAGTTTAGTGTAATTTCAAATGCTTCTTTTTGCTTGGTTGGTGGAATAGGAATAATTTTTTGTTTATAAGATTTTTACACTCGTGTTTCTTCTAAAACACACCCAAATCAATTTTGCCCCTATAGGAATAAATGGGTAATTGTGGTAAGAGGGATTTGTTTACTGCTGACCTCATCAGTTGTGTCACATGACTTGAGTCAACCTGTCAGTAGACAGAAAAGAGAGTCAGCCTCTTGCGATAAACTTCTATAGATCATCCAATATGTTAATTTCTTTCTTTCTTTAGTCGAAAAGAAATGAAGGTTTTTAAGGAAAACATTTCAGGATTTTTCCCCATATAGTGACTTCAATGGGGTCCAACCAAGCGTGCCGCACCAGCCCTGAAAAGTGAATCTCGATCGTCCCCCGGTGACTGGTCCTAGTATAGGTCATAAGCCCCACCTCCCTGTGTTATTCAACGAGACTTGAGACCAACTAAACAATTTAATTACACTTTGAATATCTTTTTTCCAAAGATGGTTTCTGTCATTTACTGTATTTTTATCATGCTGATGTAAGTTCAAGTGTCTGTTTTTAAAATAAGTTTGTTTTTAGTTAGTTATTTGATGCAGTGGTGTGACGTCATGATTGACAGCTGTGATTGACAGGTTCTCTGAGCGAAGTAGTCACTGAAACACCAACAGACTTTTTTTCGGCATTTTCGGAGGACTGAGGAGATTGGAGCTTTAAATTTAATATCTAAATTTCTATAATTAATTTAAAACAAGTGCAGGAGCGTGTGCTTGCAATTGATTCTGCGAGAGTGAAGGCGGGCCTTGATTTTGTGGCTTTACTTCCTGCTCACTACTGCGCAGACTCAGGTCCCGAGTTCGCTACTGTGCAGACTCAAGTCCCGATATGTCAGCGCCATATAGGGACACTGGCGGCTTCAGTTCTCACCAATGGAAGAGAGCAAAGGGGTGTCGTCCATCTTTTTCTATGGGTCCAACGGGTTGAAGGTCCAAATGTGAGTTTCAGTGCAGCTTCAAAGTCTCGACACGATCCAGCCGAGGAATAAGAGTCTCATCTAGACAAACCATCTGTCATTTAAAACAAAACAAAACGTTTTAACCACTAATGCTCGTCTTGCACGTCCACATCTTCACGCATTATGTAATCACGTTGAAAAACAAATTTTCTCCTCCAACCTTTTTTTTTTGTTTTTTTTAAGGGTGTTTGACTTAGTCTTTGCACGTTCGCTTTATAAACACTAGGTCTGAACCTCTGCCTACGTCATGCGTGAGTGACCTTTCAATGTGATTACGTAATGCGTGGCGCATCGCAGAGCTAGTGCAAAATTTTGTGGTTAAAAAGTATATAAAGTTTTTTTTTTTTTTTTTTAAATAAAATAACGGATGGTTTGTCTAGATAAGACTATTATTCCTCGGCTGGGATCGTGTCGAGACTTCACATTTGGACCTTCAACCCTTTGGAACCCATTAAAGTCACTATGTGGAGAAAAATCCTGGAATGTTTTCCTCAAAAACCTTCATTGCTTAACGACTGAAGAAAGAAAGATATGAACATCTTGGATGACATGGGGGAGAGTAAATTATTAGGAAATTTTAATTTTAATCCTTTAAGTCAGGATCTTCCTCTTGAAAGATGATGCTTCTCTCATCACCAAGTCTGGATAAAGTTGATTGAAAGTAGGAACCGTGTTGAAACGATGTACGATGTAGTAAACTATGGTGATAGCTGTTCCTTGCAACTCTCAAGTAGCAGAATCCACTTCATAGATGGTTAAATACTCCAGCTGGTTTGTTGGTCAATTCATTTTATTTATAATGTTTTCTATGGAATGATAAAATACAGGTCTAAATATAATGGTGGGAAATGCCATATCTGTTTGTTTTTAAAGAACCAACATTACCTCTGAGCCATGCTGCAGTGTCAGTACGCAGACTCATGACTGTGACACAGAGAAGCTCTAATCAGGCAACACAAAGACAAAGAATAGTCCAAACAGAAAGCAAGAATCATAAATCCAAAGTAACAGGAAAGGGTCAGACATCTAAGAACTGTAGCTCAAACTCTGATCAAACTCCCTCATGTGACGGGAGGGGGAATAAACAGCTCAAAGAAAGAAACCTAAAATTCTCGGGACAGCAGCATGTGTCCAACTTTCAATCTTAACCGTTCTATTTCATCAGAAACGATCTGTAAACAGGGCTTTAAGTGTAAAATACCGAACTTGTCCTTTAAACTTTTTGTTGATGCCAAAACATCAACCTCCTTTCCACACATATTGATTTGATATATTTTACTTACCATTTTATTTTAAAATATAAAACAAATGTATTATTTAAATGGTAATACTTTACAATAAGGTTTCATTTATTGACATTGGTTAATGTATTAACTAATATGAACTATGAGCAATACATTTGCTACAGTATTAATCGTTGTTAATATTAAAGGGGCATTTCACCCATTTGAACATTGATTTTTATTTAAAGTGGGTCATATATGTAGCCGAAATGTAAAATAAATTTTGAATTTGGTGCCTTCGTGACCGAGGAAAGACAAAAAATAACTTCAGGACGCATTTGTGTGAAAGACAACAACTCCCACAATGCACCACATTGCACAGCTCCGCAAGCCACTCCCACTAATCCAGAAAGCGCATATCTGCCTATAAGAGAAATCACTCTTCCGTCTACAAGGCTAGCTACCACCAGAGCTTGAAATTCATTTCACACAAAATGTCTAGTTAGTTGGCGAACTCATTAGTGCATTACTCCTCGTTTGTATTTCTTTCGAAAAGGTGAATTATTGCATGGTACCTGGATGTTCAGTCAGAACATATGCGGTGCGAAACTAGGATAGTTCTCAACACAAACGTCCGTGTCCTCGTCTGATTCAGAGATTTCGTCCAGGAGAAATTGTCATCGTTGAAATTATTTGCCGCAGACGGACTCTATCTCTGTGTTCGTAGTTGCATCTTACAGTCTATGTCTATGAGTTGCATAGTGAGATCACCGGCGCCACCAGTCCGCCCTAACTCGAGCCAGTCCGGGCTCCTCGTCCGCGGCAAGCAGGTCTTCTGCCTCGGCTGCTCTTCGCTATAATGCGGCTTGTAAAGGTAGCCACAAACACCTGATTCAAGCATCAGACTTCCGAAATCCTCTTCTTCTATATCATATTGAGCACTCTCCTCCGCTATTGTCATAACTTTACATCTGTCTCCACAGCGCCTGTTAGCTTAGCTTCCAAACAAGATGGAGGATATTGCTTTCAGTTTCAGAGAGTAAAGTCCCACCCACTGATCTGTAATAGGTCTGTAGCGTGAGCGGGTCCCGCCCCCTGGGAAAGATGAGGAACTAGTGCTTGTAGTCTCAACAGAAATCCCCCCCTCTTACACTTCCTCCTACAATGACGCAAAATGACGATTTTTGCGTCATTGTAGGAGGAAATGTAAGAGGTAAATAACGGATTTCTCCCATCTCAGGGGAAAATGAGAGAGTGTTGCACGACCATTCAATAGTATGACTGGGTTTCTAACAATGCAAAGCTTAATGCAAATGGGTGGAGTGTCCCTTTAAAGGTGCAATGTGTGATTATTCTGAGGATCTATTGACAGAAATGCAATATAAGATCCATAACTATGTTTTCAGTGGTGTATAAAGACCTTACTTAATGAACCGTTATGTTTTTATTACCTTAGAATGAGTCATTTATATCTACATAACCGCAGCCACCCCTTCTATGAAGGTCGCCATATCGTGACGTCATGTTTCTACCGTAGCCGACAGCAAACAGACAGCGCTACAGAGCGCGTTTCATCACTAACTTGAATGAGAAGCAGCAGAAAAAGATGCAGCAGAATACTCAGGTTGTCCCTGACTCTGCAAACGTGGAGAAAAACATGCTGTCTGAACGACGCCTCAGACATCGTAACATTAGCTATTTCCCCTTACCTAGCTGCTTTGATGCTCTTATCCATAGCTCTTATCTTAAACTAACTAGCATGGAAACTGGCTATGGTAAAGACAGTGAATAAAAGACTAACACAATGATAAACAAGTAAAAGTAACAATCGCAATAACATGTGGTTTTACTGAATAATTAAGTAAATATAATTTAATATAAAATATAATATAATATAAAGAAACCTCATTGGTTGACTTGCTACTCTCTGCTGACTCAGACGACGACATCTTCCGATCCTATGTCGGCCGCCGTAGCTTCTCATTCGAGTTTAAAATTTGAGGGATGTGAAGTGAGTGAATATCTGTTTGCAATTCGCAAATCTCACCACTAGATGCCGGTAAAAATCACACACTGCACCTTTAATTCACAAAAATACAGCTGTTCATGTTATTTCACAGTGCATTAACTAATGTTAACAAATACAACATATGATTTTAATAATGTATTAGTAAATGTTGGAATTAACATAAACTAAGATTAATAAATGCTGTAGAAGTATTGTTCATTCTTTAATCTTAACTAAAGTAGTTAACTAGTGTTAACTATTGAAACGTTATTGTAAAGTGTTACCATTTCAATTATTTTTAACATGGTGTTTCATGTAGATTTTCTCTGAATTGTAGGACTCTCATACAGCAGGAGCTGAGGGTCTAGACTCCAGAACAACTCTGAGTGACAAGAAGAAACAGAGCAGGATCGGCTCAATGGATCGAACACACAGTTCAGACTCGCAGACAGAAGAGGTACTGACTGAAGAGGAGAGTGTATAGTTATTTATTATTCAGTTATCATGGACTACTCTGTCTGATTTAAATGTACTTTATTTCTTTATTATTGCAGCCAGCTGTACAATTAAAAACTACAAAATTAAATGCTCTCATGATAAAAACAAGATAAAAAAATGAAAACATTAAGTACTAATGCTATGGTGTAGTTTATGGTCGGCATCGGGGCTGGACTGGGACAAAAAATCGGCCCGGGCATTTTGGCCCAGACTGGCCCACTATATGATCATAAACACCACCCATCTTTGCACGCCCTTAAATATATGCATACCATCTCCTATTCCTTAAAACCACTAATGCCAGGTAATGAGTGAGTATAGGAACAAGTGAGAGTTAACAGATGAAATAAGTAAAAATGTGACATTTATTACAGTTGAACTATACTCCACAGTGATGAATCCTAAAACAAGCTATAAGCTGCACTGGCATAGCAATACCAGTGTTTCTTACAGGACTTTTGGTAAAACTGTGGTGGGTGGACCTCGGTCCTTCTAGGGGGGTTCGGGGGCATGCCCCCCCGTAAGAAAATTGAGATGTATCGGCCCAAAAAGCACGTCGGCCCACTGGGAAAGTGCCCGGTATGCCCGATGGCCAGTCCAGCCCTGGTCGGCATTTACTACATAAAATAGTTTATAAACACTTCTTGAGTTTCTTTTTACATAGAAATATGACTCTGCATTCATGACTATTTTCCCTATAACAGGACAATTATAAAGTTGGTAATGAATCACAGTCTTCAGCACCACTGGATGTTGCTCAATGTATGATCAAAGTGGACTGGAGAGAACCATTTCCAGAGAGATGGAAAGCAACATTAGTGAAAGCTCTTCAGAGCTGGTTGTCCAATCTGGAAGGAAAACCATCTGTTTACAGTCTTGAACTCATGGATGATCCGTCCTGTGCAGAGGTGCAAATAATACCATCAACAGGTGATATTATGATTTATGATAACTCACTTTAGTATCTTTTCATTTTAAATCTTATGGATGCTAGCATCTGAAATACAAGCAATTACAGGTTACATCCTTAGAAATAATGAGTAATGTATTAGGTAAAATGCTACTTTTCAAAGTTATGAATAACAACAGTTTAAGGCCGTTTCATACCAAAAGCGATGACTGTAACAATAACTATAATAATAAGTATATTAGCATCCACACCAAAGGATGAGAATGTTGTGTTTATTCCTAGGCCGTGTGTCCACCAAAGCGTTTTTAGCCAGCTGAAAACGCTAGCCGCTCTGCTAAAGGCCTAGCTGTGGGCGCTTGAGAGCGTTTTTGCAGCGTTGCGTTTTTTCAGTTGAGACGCTTCGCTTGTTATGATACAAAATATCCGCGAAAGTGTTACTAGTATCTCTCATTTCACACATATTTTGTTTCTGTGTTGATTCTATATTAAAATGTCAATACAATGTAATGTATTTTCTCTGGCTGTTTTTTAAATTATTTTGTTCTGTTATTATCCTTGTTGTCATCTGTTGACGTTTAACAAGCAATAAGTGGCGGTTGGTCGGTGTGGTATTAGCCCCGCCCCTCCTCCACTGTGATTGGACGGTTGGGTAAAAAGTGACAGTGATGAGCGCTGCGTTTTACCCAAAGTTGAACATTCTTCAGCTCTCTGTGACCTGTAAAAAAAAGTGGAAAAAAACCGCTCAGCGCCTCGTTACGTTCATTGCATTTTAAATACGCGGGGTTCCCATTGAAAACAATTGAAAAAATACTCCAGCCGCGTGAACAAAACCGCTTTGGTGGACACACGGCCTAAGCATGCGCTTCAGTTCCATCTTGTGAACATAACTGCTTTATAGTCAGATAGACTTTGATTTCTTGTCAATGTTTTTATCATTTATTAGCTGGAAAAAGTAGCTCTGAAAGTGACTCCAATATCTTTCTTCTGTGCAGTTATCGTTATAGTTGTGTTGTGGACTCTTCTGTTCTCTTAGGGTTCAAATGATTTTTAAAACTTTATTGCTATAGTTATCATTACTGTTATTTTTCTTGGTGTGAGCATGATCCCGTCTAACGTGATCTCATGAGTATTCATGTATATTTTTATGCAAGGCCTAGCTCTATCACACGTACATTACATTTACTTACTTTTCATAATTACTGAAACATACAATATTGACAGCACTAAAACGTAAATTGTGTACTAAATGTAAATTTAATTTGAGCGCTGTAATCCAATTTTTTTTAATCCATACGATTGTGAGGAACAGACCCAAATGCAAGACTTTATTAGGCAATTTTCACCTCTATTCTCAGCAGCAACCATTAACGTCAAATCGTTATAAATTAAAAAAATTGCGAAAGCCACTTGAAGGAAAGCCTGTAACCTAATGCCTAGTTCACACTACAGGATTTTAAAGGGGTGGTTGATTATGATTTCGCTTTTCTAACTTTAGTTAGTGTGTAATGTTGCTGTTTGAGCATAAACAACATCTGCAAAGTTACAACGTTCAAAGTTCAAAGCAAAGGGAGATATTTGCTTTTACAGAAATCTCTTTTTAAGGACTACAACAAACAGCTGGTAGAGACTACACAACATTCCTCCCGGGTTAGTGACATCACTAACCCTAAAATTTACATAAACCCCACCCCCGGGAACGTGATTTATAGATTATCATGACAGAATATGCTAATCAATGACTAGAAGATCAGCTTCATAAATTCATCAGCTAACCATTCAGAAATGTCCTGTTGCTTCTACATGTTGTCACTTCTTCTTGAGTCTCTCCATCATTGTCTGACTCCGGTTTGAACATAAAAGGCTAAAAGTTTTTTTTTATTTCCAGTGCATGTGTGTGTGAGGTAAAAGGACACAAACTGTTGAAGCTCCGCCCCCTGTGCCGTGAGCAGCAGCTCATTTGCATTTAAAGGGACAGACACAAAACGGTGCGTTTTTGCTCACCCTCAAAAAGTGACAACTTTAACATGCTATAAAAAAATATCTGTGGGGTATTTTGAGCTAAAACTTCACACACACACTCTGGGGACATCAGAGACTTATTTTACATCTTGTGAAAATGGCATTATACCACCCCTTTAAGCCCGATTTGCAAGTTAACGAGCTCGCCGACAGGTTGGGCTGTAATCGCATGCAAATCTGCGGGTGATCCGCACTCGCCAATCTCTATGTGTGAAATACTAAACGACGCATCAGAAACGCTCGCTCACGCCTCGCCGACGCCTCGCTGAAGACAGACAAATATCTAGTATGCTAAATATCTGGAGCTGTCGGCCAACCCGATAGCCTTTGGTGTCACGTGTCGCAACGAGCAACAGCCAATGATCAGCTTGTTATCACATTACACAAGCCTTTTGTATTTGGAACCATCGTTGCCAAACCACAACACAAGCAGGCAACTGCTTTCTCATTATAAACATGTTTTACTCACCTCCAACAATCCCTGCTGCCCATTTGCTTATCCATCCTTACACCCATCATCTTTTTTTTTTTTCAGGGTTCTAAACAGATCATTGCACAAACAAATGTTTTTTGTTTTTTTTTGCACCGTCAATTTTGTCCGGCGTCCATTTTCAAATAGACAACTCCTGTTTTGCGTAATTTCCCATTCCACTTCTCGCGTGTGTTTTCGTTACGCGCCGTGGTTTGGGGACCGGATAGAGTCGTTGTGTTGTGAGCTCGTGTAGTGTGTGACCCCCTGTTGCAGATCATCTACGCAGTGTCACGTAGTGTGAACACCACAACGACTTCAAGACTCCAGAGCAAGTCATGCAGTCTGAACAGCACAGCGATCCGCGGACGTCTAAAGTCGTGTAATGTGAACTAGGCATTAGCCGAAGAAAGTGTAACGTCTGCCAGCACTGCGGGACACAGGGAAGCAGACCAGAGGTCGTTTTTATAATGAATGTCAATGAAGGAGAGGCTTAACTACGCTGAATAAACCGCTTTTGTGAGGAAATAGCTTATCATTTAATGAATAAACAGTCCATCGACTGATCTTAAAAATCTATATTTAGAATTTACACCGAAAAAAATGCCATTTTATAAGAGAAGTCATGGACTATTGCACAACAGGTATGATGCAGTTTATGGCATTTCTCATTCATTTCTGGTATCCGCAAACAAGTGATTGACTGTCACGCAACAGTTAAATGACGTCAAGGCTGTGATGTGATTGGTTATCAAGTCACACATAAGCAGTTATTCTCCAATGGAAATGGAAAAGGATTCGATTATAACTACAAATACGAATAAAAAGTGTTAAAAAAACAAACAAATATGGCCGATGTGCAAGACCGACGGTTAAGTAAAGAGGTAAATAGGTAATAATGTTTACGTTTTAAATGCTGTCAATATGTCCATATTGTACGTTTAAGCAACTATCCAAACGTACAAAAATTTACGTTTTGTACCTGTCAATGTTACGTAATATGTGGGTATTAACAATGAGACCAGGCTGTCCAGTCAGGTTTTTTTTGTTGCATTTAATAGAGTTAACAGTATCAGATGTTCTCAAAAATATACACTGCAATTCATGATTGCACACATCAAAATTCACACATTTACAGTTTGTAAAATAGTGTAAGCTAAAAACTCAAGTATTACATTTCTAAAATAATCACAAATCCTTTATATTGTTGTGCAAATTTAAGTTGAGTGATATTTGTTATCGTGTCCTGCTTCACTAGTTTTGTTACGAGGTGTTCTTTTTTAGTTCATATAAGTCATAGTATACGTAGTCCATGCAGTAGTCCATGATTTCTTTTCCATTTAAATGTATTTTTGCCAAATTTTTATTATCACTGTTTTTAAGACTGTGCATTAAATGTACTCTTTATTTTTTTCTGTAGCTCTGGAAGTCATAAAAAAGTTCACGTCTATACCTTTGATCTTTAAACATGAAAAAAAGCAAGTAACTGCATGGATTTCTCAGGCTAAAACACATTCTGTGACTGGACAACAAAAATCCTCCATGCTGGACAAGAACAGATTTTCATCACCACAGGTATCATGCTTACTTAATCTAGAATTATGGCAAAGGGCACAACCATCTGATTGTCATGTTCTGTCTATGCTATTTTCAGCGTCTCAGGGTGGCTCGGTTCATTATAAGCGGTTCGGTGCGCATTATTAACGAGACAAACCTGTTTACTCCAATCACTGCTCAGAACATGAGATCGCATTACACCGGAGAATTCCAATGTCACGAAAGGCTGATTCAGGTCTGGGCTGCGTTTCCCAAAAGCATCGTGAGCTAAGTTGATCGTAGAGACTAGGGATGTCACGGTACCAAAATTCCAGTAGTCGGTACCGATACCATTAAAAATGTACGGTTCTCGGTACAAATTTCGGTACCACAGCAAAATGTGTTGGAACTATGTTTCTATTTTATTTAACTATTTGAATATTTTTTATTAAATTCAATTCAATGACTTTATTTATGACGGTAATCATAAGTAAATAATACATATAAGCATTAAAGGCTACATGCTGTTTAAACGTAAATATTGCTTATAACAAAATCCCATGGAGACGTAGCTAAATCTACTGTACAGTAGTCTAATTATTTCTGTCAATTTCTTCAAGTTAAACCGAACTTTTATTTTGACGGGTTGCCGTGAAGACCTTTGAGTTTCTGTATGATATGATGATAGTTTATTCTCAAAGCAGAACATGCAGAGTTAATATTACATTTTTTTGCAGAAAGTCTTTTTGCAATTTAATATACACATACACTGTATATATATATCGTGGTATATATCGGCTACAGACAGTGCTCCAAGTAAAAAAGTTAGTCTGGAGCCGCGCTAAGATAAAAACACGGAAGCGGCATAAAGCAGCTGCCGATTAGTGAGTACCGAATATACCCGGTACTACAGAAATGCTGATATCGTCACATTTTCAGTACCGACTTGGTACCGAAGTACCAGTACTTTGACACTAGTAGAGACCATTGGTGGCAAAACGCATTCATCTCTGTCATCTGTTCAACTCAGCGCTGTTGTCTTTCAGAGATATGGTCAACCTAAGAGTGCTTTGTTTGCGTTCCCTCGCGTGCATTTGGCCTCCTACCAACACATAAGGAAAATATTTATTTTAAAAGTATTTCACATGTACACACACAAGCTCGAAAGCATTTTCTGCACTGAACAATGTAATAATTTTAACAACACTTGCATCATAAATATTAGTATTGAAATTTTACAGTTCTAGTCTATCATTTTTTTATATTCAGATTTTTTGTCATATCAAACTTTTGGTTAAGATTATGCTTACAGTAGGCTACTTTTTCATTAACACACACTGCAAACGTGGATACACACACCCAGAGCAGCGGGCAGCCTTTGTGTGGCGCCCGGGGAGCGATTAGGGGTTAGGTGCCTTGCTCAAGGGCACCTCAGTCATTTCCCACCGGTTCTGGAATCGAACCAGCAACCTTTGGGTTACCAGTCCAACTCCCTTTTGATAATACCTCCCGCCCCATATTCATGCTTTAAAGGGATGGTTCGGAGTAAAATCAACCTAGCGTTCTTTGCACCATGACCTCGAGCCAAACACCCCCCAGAAGCCTTTTTTCCCTTGGTTGAACATTATTAAAGTTAGAGCTTATTTAGAGATATCAGCCGAATGGTTTAGTGCAGGCGCTAACGGATCCTAGGATGTATCTGGTAAATTACCCCACTAATAATGCCCAGAATGGCACCAAACTTCTACAGTAGTACAAATAGGTTCTGTACTCATAAAACGAGGCATTGGAAAGTTTATAAGTACATCAGGAGTTTATTTAAATAACACTTGCCTGATGGCTCATGCTAACGCTAACCCGGATGTCGACGTCACTTCAGTGATTTGGGAAAAGCACGTAAAAGTCCTGGGAGAAAGCGATGCATAAGGATGTAGTGTAACGACGCCAGGACCAGGAATGCACTAATATTTTGTTGGTAGTACCAGTTTGCAACAATTGTTAGTTAACACTAAGTTGTTAACACTTCTGAAAAAAATTATAATTCGTTGTTACGCTACATCCTTATGCATTGCTTTCTGCCAGGACTTTTACGTGCTTTTCACAAATCACGGAAGTGACCTCGACGTCCAGGTTGATTTTACTCCGAACCATCCCTTTAAAATTATTTTGGTGGGCCTTGAGATGGATTATACTTGTGTAGGTGGTTCCTGGAATGGAAAAGTTTGGGAACCCCTGCTCTAGAGGACTTTTATGCTATTTTCATTTTTGTTTTTGTTTGTAAGACTGGAAAAACTGGAAGAGAGAGCTACTCTCTGAGAGAACAAAGGAAATTAACATTTGAACTCACCCTTGTGCACTATCGAAGTCGCCCAGTCCATATATGTAACCCCCACATGTTACCTCCCTACGGCAGGATGTTGCTTCCGCAGCGTATTCCTTCTAACGAAAGGGGAATGCTTTCCCAGTGGTCTTGTGGAACAGCAGTGACTTCCCTGGTCTAAGCCCTGTCCTATCTCCGCCTCAATAATGCGGGAGGATCAGAAGGCTTTTGTCTAGGCACTGGAAGGTGGCAGTTCTAGTGGCGTTTTAATAGAGGATCCTAATCAGTCGACATGGAGACGTTGTCCCGTCGCCACTATTGCTGGACCACCGCTGGCTCCGCTCAGCTCCTCAGCGGAAAAACAAAGGGGCGGAGCGTGTGATGCAATTCTCGCAGGCCAATGTGCATTGGCTCGTTTTAACAATACTCGAAGATAACAGACTCCCTAAGCGTGATCCCAATCAGTCGAGACGTCAACTATGTCTCCGTTCCCCCCTTCAGGGAATGAGGGTTACATACGTAACCGAGACGTTAAGTTGCTCATTTTCTTTGTGTATTTGGAGCCCTCATTTTCAGGTGATCTTGGTCAGTATTGCCAACTTAGTAGGCTCAGTATTGCCAAACCCTTTAATGACTTTTTTCAAAAAAGCAACTAGTGACAAATCTAGCGACTTTTTGTACTACTGACTAACATGTTGTCAGTCATTATATCATGCTCTTGCCCGTAAAATATGTCATGAATATCCGGCTATATTGTTTTAAAATACAGTATGTGAGCATGGATTAGGAGTGAAAACAGATGTAAAGTGCCAACAGTTGGCACATTATGTCATATAGCAACATTTAACTACTTTTTCAGCAGGCTTTCGCTACTTTCCACTGAAAATAGTTGGCAAAACTGGTCAGTTCTTGTCAATGTTCGTTTTGGCAAATGCTGTTGCATTTCGCTTTTGTTTATACTTTATTAGTGTTTCTATGCATTTTTATTGTTTTATTGTCCAATAACATCTTTCCTGGGCTGTTATAATTATATAGTTGATGGATTCAGCTATTCTCTTAAAAGTTAAAACGATTTTTAAAATTATATGGCTATAGTTCACTGATCTATATAAATGACTGGATTGCTCATTGCGTTCCAAACTGTTATCAGGCGATGAAGCCACCGGAAGTGTTCGAGCGGCCATCCCTACCGACAGAGGGCACCATTGATTTACAGCCAAAACATTGACCTAAAATCCCCCCGATTTGCAGCATCTCAGTTTCACAGGATTAGTTTTACGATGTATATATGTGAATTAATTGTCACTTCAGAAGTTATCTGTAATGTTTATGGTCTTTTCGGAGAGGATAAGTCATATATTTAAATCGTTAATATGGTTGTGTCTACAGCACACTTCTGACACATTCAAATTGAGGCTATACAATAAATACTAATACAAGCCACTGTAACTTAATTGTACTATATTGTTTTAAAGTTAATAATAATAATAATCATTTTTATTTATATTGCGCCTTTCCAGGGCTCAAGGACGCTTTACAATAAACAAACAACAATAAAGGCAATTGACAAAGACAGCAGACAAAACAACAGTAGGTAGATGAGAGAGTGTAAGTACAGTAAATGAAAATTAGGTAGATGGGGCGGCAACCAGCAGAATACAAACAGATATAACAAAAACAAAAAACAAAAAAAACCCTTAAGAATTATGACATTCAGAAAATAGGTGAGTTTTGAGCATGATTTTGAATTCAGAAATAGTGTTAACAGAACAGAGTGATCGGGGGAGAGAGTTCCACATTTTGGGTGCAACAACACTGAATGATCTGCCCCCCCATTGAAGCAAGGCGATGCCGAGGGACGACAAGAAGGCTAGAATCAGAGGATCGTAAAGTGCGAATCGGGGTGTAGGGGAGGAGCAGGTTACAGAGATAGGGTTCAAGGTTTACCATGCATCATCCTGAAAAATAAAGCGCAGACTCTTAAAGACAGTGCAAGTTCTATGGCGTTTTACTAGAATTACAGTTTCCATATAAGTAATGTATATGTTGTTGAATTAATTAACTTATACTGCTGAGGCTGGCCAGACACTTGAAGATTTTAAGCCTGAATTTGAGCCTGATTTTGAGCCCAATTTGCACCCCGAAGCGATCAGGGGGCATGGCCCAATTCAATGCTTGTCGCAAGACTTTTTGTCCAAAAAATCCTCAATAGGCTTTATGCCCAGCTCCACTACTTCCTGAACTTCAGCCAGCTCCTTTGTTTCCTGTCTGCCATTATTGGACAAACTGATTAATCCAGGTGTGCCTGACCTCAGTAACAATAATCAGACACACCTGGATTAATCAGTTTGTCCAATAATGGCAGACAGGAAACAAAGGAGCTGGCTGAAGTTCAGGAAGTAGTGGAGCTGGGCATAAAGCCTATTGTGTGGTGTCATTACATTACGTTATTGTACTGCTCCCGATCGCATCTGAGCCCTCACAATCCCAAATCGTAAATATTACAAAAACAACAATATCCGACTCTTGATCGGGCTGCCTCTAACATAATAACTTGGAAGCCATTAAACATGCCACGAAAGAGTATTGAGAAAGAAGATCACCCATATTCTTTTTTTTCTCCTTTGTTTTTCTTTCCCATAAAACAAAGCTCACAGGAGAACCAGCTGACGACGGCGAACGTCCTCTATTTGTTTTTCTTCTCAAGTCACGTTTGATCTCGCGAGTATCCGTGAGGTCTCGTCTCACTGTGGAAATGTTACTACAATCCACAGGTGTGGTCTCGCGGTCCAGACGAATCTTCTAGTGTGTGCATTCAGAGGATTATAATGCTAAAAATCGGTTGAAACTGCCCTTTTATCTATTAAATCTATTAAGATTTGAAAATTGTCTAGTGTGTCCCAGGTCTTACCTTTATATATA
Source organism: Rutilus rutilus (assembly GCF_951802725.1). Taxonomy (NCBI): domain Eukaryota; kingdom Metazoa; phylum Chordata; class Actinopteri; order Cypriniformes; family Leuciscidae; genus Rutilus; species Rutilus rutilus. Next base: position 2,704,957 of record NC_140227.1, read on the forward strand.
TTATACATTGGGATACCAAATGCAGGGGTGGCAATGCTCTTTTTGTCACCGCGGAAGATCCTCTCCTGGAGAGAACTCATTTATGACATGTAGTTTGGCATTTTAATTCAGTTATTTTAAATGTTACTGTGTGTAGATTAAATAAAATCCCATTACATGTTTTTAGGTGAACAGCGCTGTATCATCAGGAGACAAAAACAGCGTCAATGAAGTTGCTGCAGCTAACAGTGGACTCCCTGTCCCCCTCTATCAGTTCTGGTACATGCAGCACGCTTACAGAAAGGAGTTGGAGCAAATTGAGAAACAGCATGGAGTCTCTATTTGTGCCGAAGTGTCAGTCTCAATCAATCCCACCAAGAGCCCAAGCCCTGATTCTGTGTCTAAAGCCACTGATGAGTTTGAAAAACTTGTTCAGGGATGTGTGGATAGTTTTAGTGAAGCTGCCATTAATCATAATCACATGGATTCAGATATTGTGAAGCATGCCCTTCATGCCATTCAAACAGAGAAGGCAAAGATGATGTTCACCAAGTCTGCCAGTAACTGCATGTTCTTTGGACCGAAGAATCTTACAGACATGATTAAAAGAGACATAAAAGGAACAAGAATGGAAAGCCAATTCAATGACAAATCAAGTCAAATGAATAAAGACAACAACTTCTCTCCACAAAGCAGGTCTTCATTGGACATGGACACAAAGGACCTTCCAACTCATCTTGAGATGGACAAGGTTCATTGGGATCTGATGAAACTTTCCTATAAGGAGCAATTATCTCAGCTTGAAACAAAGTACGGAGTGTCATTTAAAGATGAAAAACAGCAGAGAATTTTAACCATTAAGATTCAAGCTCGATCCAAAGGAGTTCAGCATATTGATCTTGAAAGTCACGCCATCAGAGCTTTAACTCAACTCTACCAGAAACTTGCATCAGCCGCCGTCACCTGTGAACTCAAAAACCCTACAGACGCAACTCTTGTGGCATCAGCAGTAGAGAAACTTCAGCAGGAGCATCATTGTGTTGTTGCAGAAGATGTGTTCAGTCGCTGGAGGCTCGTTGGACTGCCAGAACATCTCGGTCCTGCCATTGCTGAAATTGAGAAGATGCTTAAGAAAAGAGTGTTTGATGACAAGCAGAAGAAATCGATCGGTTACTCCGAGGACGTTCCTCATGCAAGAGGAATCCAGTGGAATCAGACGCCTGACTATGGACAAGGAGCAGTGGGAGGATCAGTATGGGATGAGGGATTGAATCTTAGAAGACAAAGTGAAACAGACACTAGATTCAATGAAGAATTAAAAGACAGTTCTAGACATGACAGTAAAGATGCTAATGCTGAAGAGGAGACGTGTGCTATTTGTATGGACAGCTTCACCAACAAGAGAAAACTGAAATGTGGGCATGAATTCTGTCAGGATTGTATAAGTGCGTCAGAGAAGAGCATGGGATCCATCTGTCCTGTGTGTAAGGAAGTGTATGGGATATTGGAGGGAAACCAACCAGGTGGAAAAATGAAAGTAACAAACAGCAGAATGAATCTTCCTGGATATCCAGATTGTGGCACTATTGAAATCTACTATGACATACCCAGTGGTGTTCAAACGGTAAGAACATGTAAAACTGAATTGCGATTGACTTGTCAAAAATCAAAGCACTCTGCAGAAGGTCTATAGACTGTGCTCCCAATAAACCACTCCTCTAGGCTGAAAGACCTGGCAATTTTACACTCTCATATCATGATTTATAAAATAAATAAATAAACAGCATCATTTAAATATAGTATTTATTTTAAAACAAGACAAGGATACTGACTGATTTTAGCAATGTAAGATGATGGCACTTAATGCATTAATAGTCTGTATCTCATATTTTCCTAATGTCTTATAGCCTACCGTTAAACGTGGTATCACATGGATGGGAATATGCTTATGAAAATGATATGCAGATGACGCTATGCATAGTAAAACTAGGCTTTGTAAGCTCCATATATGGAGCATATTCGGGAAGGAGATGGGGTGGAGATACATGTACGCACAATCTTTTAGGATGAAATCTACGGAAAGTTTTATACATGATGACACCCCTGGGCTTTATAACACCAGTTGTTCTGTTCCTGAAGGGCCGCTGTCCTGCAGAGTTTAACTCCAATGCTAATTAAACACCTGAACCAGATAATCAAGGTCTTCAGGATTACTAAAAACATCCAGGCAGGTTTGAGCTAAACTCTGGAGGACAGTGGCCCTCTAGCAGAAGGATTGCTGTTGAGGAATCTCATGAACTGCAGAAAAACAATGAGGAAACAAAACACTCAATAGAAAGTATAAATAGCTTCTACACTTCTCACAATTGTATTTTATATTTTTCAAAAAGCTTATTTTATAAACCAGAATCCTATTTTTAGATAGTTTTGTTTAATGTTATCTTTTTGAAATAATTTTTAGGAGAAGCATCCAAACCCGGGACAACGTTATTGTGGGACAACTCGTCATGCGTACTTGCCAGACAATCGTGAAGGAAATGAAGTGCTCAAACTCCTGGATCGGGCTTTTAAACAGAAACTGATCTTTACTGTCGGGAGATCTACAACTTCGGGTGCAGAGAATGTGGTCACCTGGAATGATATTCATCATAAGACCAACACATTCGGTGGGCCTGAAAGGTATGAGTTCATTTAAAGTGTCCAGCAAAACCACTATTTCATATTTAATTTGGGTTTCATGTCAAATATTTTTTCTGTCCACAGGTATGGCTATCCGGATCCTGGCTACCTAAAGAGAGTGAAAGATGAGTTAAAGGCCAAAGGCATTGAATGAGAATTTTATATAGTCTGCAAAAACGTAATCCCTCTGCTCTGGAGCTCCATGTTTACATAGCTGAAATACAGTATAAGACCAAATTACAAAGTAATTAGTCATTAGTTAAATTAAATTCAAGCCCTGGTGACATAAATTTGATTTTGAAAAGTGATAGAGCAAAATACAGGAGAACCTTACTCTGCTAAAAAATCAGAAGTTTAGGAGAAAATTCTCCTTTCAGCAGTACAATGATCTGAAGCAAAAGTCAAAACCAACTGTGGAATGGCTCAATCAAAAGGTGGATATCCCAACCAGTTATATACCCAGTAGCCCAGTCAATGTCCTGATCAGAGTCCTATTGACAATCTGTGGTGCTATTTTAAAATTGTAGTCTACAACCAACCTGAACTTCCATTAGCAAATCTGCTGTGAAGAATGGGAAAATATTACAGTCAGTGAGCAATACTGATAGATACTTAACCAAAACAACTTGAAGTTGTTGTTACAACAGAAGCGGGCTAGATCGAATATTAATATGGGTTAATTAGGGTTTAAATACTTATGCAAGTTGAATATTTCAGGTTTTCTTTTTCTTTTAAATATCTACTTAAAAACACCTCATATTGGCTTCACTTAGAGCAGATGAATATGCTATAAAAAAATGCTGAGTTCAGTTTTTCAGTGGGTCTAAATACTTTTGCCAGGCACTTTATATGCTTTTTATTTAGGTGATGGGCTTACATGATGTTTAATTTGTAATAAAGTCCTTAAGCCTGGAGTGGTCTTTTGATTTTCATGCTTAAGTTATAACGCTGCAAATATGAACAGTTAAGTGAGCATATGTAGTACAAGTGAAGGCTCCTGTGTTTTTGTCATGATTCTCAAATAATAGTAAAACGTGTTCAGATCTTATTTTAATATGGGACAATGGAAAACCTTACATTAATATGATTTTAATTAATTATATAAGAAATTCATATATCAGTGTAATAGTAAAATTCATAAATTATAAAAAGTACAAATTAGAGGTGGAAGATTTGATTAATGGTGGTAAGTTGGTTCAGTCTGGTGTTTCATCTTGTTTTTTGTAAGTTGTCTTTGAAGTTTAAAAAAAAAAAAAAAAAAATTCCCCTGTAAATCTCTCCAAGTCTTTAGCTCTTGATTTCAAAAATAAAAAGACAATTGCATCTCAGATCAAATTCATCTGATACATCTTGATTTTTGTTCATTCATGATGAAAATGAGACAACTTCTATTGTACAAACTGATTTAGAGTTCTAACTGTTGAAAAATAAAAATTTGTAAGACATTGTAAACATATTGTCACATATAAAACAGCATAATCTTTTAATCATTTACAAGTTGTTACAATTTCTATCTCTTCTAGGAAATAAAATTAAGAAAGATGTTGGTATTCAATATAACCACCTCTTCCTTACCAAACGGGCCATTGGGAATTCCTGATCAAGACCTAGACAACTGTAAAACACTGTAAAAAAAAAGACACAGTTTTAGCCATCACTCAGGAAATAACAAGCTAAGGATTAAGAAATAAACAAAGTGATATTGTGAAGTAGATAGTGAAAGCGATTTTGTGCCTCTGTGATGGTACCACAAGATGTCGCTCACGACCGCAGGCTCCTGGAGGGCATGTTAAGTCATAAGAGAGAGTGGAGGTATGAGGATGCTGAAGTTGGGTTGCATGTTCAGTTAGGAAGGGCTGGATCTTCCTGATGTTGTGCAGTGCAAATCTGCTTGATTGTGCAAGTGTAGCAATGTGGTCTTTGAAGGTCAACTGGGCATCAAAAGTTTTCCCAAAATTCCTGGCTGAGCTTAATGGGATATTGTTGCTGAATCTGGCTCATTATGTGGATTATGCGCTGTGGCTGTATGGCTCTCCCTTCACTGTCAGTGAGGTGGATGAAGACGATGGTGCATTCGGTCACAGCCCCCCCAGCCCACTCCTATCCTTCTCGTGCGAGTACAACATCAGCTCAAAACTTCTCCCTAGTCCTTCCCCTCTCCTCATCATGTCTGCCATTGGACCATGAACCGGAGCCCATGCCAGCCATGGATCCAGAGCCCACATTTAATATGGAGCCTGAGCCTGCTGCCAAGCCGACCTTTAAACGGCCAAGTGAGGAGCTGTTAATAAACTTTAATGCTGAGCCAGTTCCATCCATAGTTTCCACCCTCAAACTTCTTCATTCTCTGCCGGCCCCATTCGGCTGGATTGATGTCCCAGTCCTGTCCGAAATCCTTCCTCTCCCAGTGTTTCTGTCCAGCCTTCAAGCTCCTTAATCCCAGCCACATAGGCTGGCCCAAGTTTCCTCATCATGACCCTAGATTTCACCAAAAGTCCTCACTGGTTAAGTCTAGCTCCTTGGCTCTTCCCCTTCAGCTGGTTCCATCCCGCTCTCCGGCTCTACCTTGGGCTTCCCACTCCTCAGCTCGTCCTAGAATTCTCAGCACGGTTAACTAACTTGATGGTAGAATGTATCGTGGAGAAAAGTCTTCTCTTTCTTGCAAATTAAGCTCAAGAGACAGACTTTATTGGACAAAATGCCTGCAGGACATCTGAATTTGTCTCGCTATTCTTATACTTTTTTATTATCTGTTGTTTTGCAATGACCAAACAACTTAGTCTTCTTCTAAGATTCACCCCTCCTGTTTCCCACAGTTACATTTTACTTCTCTCGACTTTCTCTCTAATTGTGGAATCCTGCCAATTGATGGTCAACCCTTTCTCAGAGGCAAGATGTAAAAATTTTCCAAGGACAATCAACTCTTTCCCAGAGGCAAGAAGCCTCCAAGTGACATTTTTATTTCACACTCTTAATAATGGTTTGATATCTACTTTGGTCTTTCACAGCCATCTGTTGTTTGAGGGAAATTGATGTTTGACTTTACAAATTCTACTACAATTGTTTCCTATAGGATTAACAAAATGTTTCATCATCCCCCTATTATTAATTCCCACCCTACTCTCTTTTCTCAGAGTGCAATTCCACAAGTCTGCCCCTTCCATCTTCTGTCTAAGGACCACAGTGGTCGTCTTTTTTTCACTAACAAATAGTTGCCTTGTGTAACTGCATTCCGGAAGAGGTCGCAGCCCAGCAAGCGAAGACACCGGAGCAGAATCTGGTACCGGCTAGTTGAAGCGAGTACATGAGAAGAAACTGGCTCCACTTGGAGATTGTAGAATCTCGCAAATGTCTTGGGTGGCACCCAGCCTGCAGCTCCGCAGATGTCTGTTAGTGAGGCGCCATGCGCTAGAGCCCAAGAGGAGGCCACACTCCGATTGGAGTGGGCCGTCACACCAAGGGGGCACGGTCGACCTTGCTGCTGGTATGCCAAAGCAATGGCGTCCACTATCCAGTGAGACAACCTTTGCTTGGAGAGAGCCTTTCCCTTCAGCTTCCCACCATAACAGACAAAGAGCTGGTCTGAGGTCCTGAAACACTGCGTTCTGTCTATGTAAGCATGGAGTGCAGTGCCAAGGCTGAGTCTGCCTGCTCCAAGGGCAGCGATTGCAGGTTCACCACCTGATCTCAAAAGGGAGGGGTGGGAACCCTGGGCACATATCCAGGCCGGGATCTCAGGATCACGTGAGAGTTAGCCGGCCCGAATTCCAGGCACGCTTTGTCAACCGAAAATGCCTGCAGGTCCCCTACCCTCTTGATGGAGGCCAATGCAACCAGGAGCGCTGTCTTCATTGACAGGAGCTTAAGCTCCACTGATTGCAGAGGCTCAAAGGGAGCACTCTGCAGGGCAGTTAGTACCACTGAGAGGTTCCAAGAGGGAACGAGAGGAGGGCGAGGAGAATTCAGTCTCCTCGCTCCTCTCAGGAACCTGATGATCAGGTTGTGCTTTCCCAGAGACTTACCTTCAACTGCATCATGATGTGCGGCAATGGTGGCAACATACACTTTCAGGGTGGAGGGAGACAGCCTTCGCTCCAACCCTTGCTGCAGGAAGGAAAGCACGACACTGATCGGGCATTTCGTGGGGTCTTCACGAAGGGAAGTACACCAGTTGACGAAGAGGTTCCACTTCAACGCATAGGCATGTCTCGTGGACTATTCTCTAGCGGAAGTGATGGTAGCCACCACCGCTGGTGGTAGGGTACTCAAACCTGCCTCATCCCGTCCAGGAGCCACACGTGGAGGTTCTAAAGATCGGGACGAGGGTGCCATAGGGTGCCCCGTCCCTGAGAAAGGAGGTCCTTCCTCAGAGGAATTGGCCAGGTAGGTGCTGTCACGAGGAGTACTAGTTCTGGGAATCAGGTCCGGTTGTGCCAAAACTCCCTGATCTTGTGCAAAGTCTGCGCAAGAAGGCTCACTGGGGGAAACACTTACTTGCAGAGGCCCCACGGCTAGCTGTGCGCCAGTGCATCCGTGCCGAGCGTGCCCTTGGTCAGGGAATAAAACAGGTTGCAATGGGATGAGTCGTGGGAGGCACACAGATCTACCTGTGCGTCCCCAAACTGACACCAAATCAGCTGATCCGTCTGGGGATGGAGTCTCCATTCTCCAGGGAGAGGCCGAAGCCGAGACAGCTCGTCGGCCATGCGGTTCAGGTCTCCCGGGATATAAATGGCTCGAAGCGATCTCAGATGCTTCTGACTCCATATGAGGAGGTGGCGGGCGAGTTGCGACATACAGCGGGAGCGCAGACCACCTTGACGGTTGATGTATGCTACTGTCGCGGTATTGTCTGATCGGACTAGTACGTGCTGACTCCTGAGCAATGCACGGAAGCGGTGCAGGGCGAGACGTACAGCCAGCAACTCGAGGCAATTGACATGCCAAAGACGCTGGGGTCCTGTCCAGGAGCCCACGGCAGCATGTCCATTGCACATGGCGCCCCAGCCCGTGGTGGAGGCATCTGTTGATACAACAACATGCCTGGAAACTCATTCTAAGGGCACTCCGGCCTGTAGAAAGCTGAGGTTCGTCCATGGGGTGAAGGTCTGACGGCAGGCTGGAGTCACTGGGACTCAGAGCGTGCCGTGTTGCCGAAGGCAAGTTCGGCAAGAACGGGTGAGGCATCTTTAAAAAGACGTGCCGTGTGCAATGCTCTTTTAGAAAGGAGAATTCTCCGCAGAGTGTTGAAGCGACCAGGGAGATGAACTCACTAACACTGGCAAATCACTGCACAGATAAGCAGGGAATGTGCACTCGCTGGAACTCGCTGTCACACCAACACCTGGAGAGAGGCTTGTCTCGAAGAGAATAGAGATGATACTCAGATTTGGCTTGTGGAGTGAAGTGAATAACTCGGCTCCGAAGCGAAAACATATCTGCATGTTGCCGGTGTACTTCCTTATATACCCACGAGGTGGGGCGGAGTTACACTATGCAAATTCCGCAGACCCATGGCATTTCATTGGCATTGGCTCGTTTTGTATACTCGGAAGATGACAGGTTTTCTAAGCGAAACCCCATTTGTTGTCACTGATGTAACTCATAGTGACCACGAAAGGGAACTCCAGACATTTCCAGTAGCCTGGAGCGCTATCTGGGGTACTCCTGCGTTGCCAGAGGTACCTCATCTACTTTTATTTATTTATTTATTCATTTATTCGGGACAGTACACATTAATGAACAATCTTGCACTTCTGTACAGACTGTAAATGAGCCAGATTATAGCATAAATGCAAATTTTCACCTGTAGTCTCGAGGCAGGAAGAGAACACCACAAAAAGATAATATGACAATATACAACACAAAAGGATATTCAATTCAGTTCAATTCAAATTTATTTGTATAGCGCTTTTCACAATACATATTGTTTCAAAGCAGCTTTACAGAAAGTGCTATGATATGACAATATACAGTATCAGGTAAGAAACACATTAACACGCATTCAGACAGATTACATTACATCAATAAAATGTCAAAATGAGGACATAACTGGGAACTTTTAAGAAACTGTTAAGGTGCTTTTTAAATGTGCAGTAAGTGGGACATTCTCTAATGTTTGTTGGGAGGCTGTTCCAAAAGTGACTTCCTCTGATAGACAGAACAGTTTGTCTAAAGGTGGTTTTTCTGTGCGTGATCTCTAGGTCTCCTCTAAATGAGACTCTGGTGCAAAAACCTCTGTCAGACCTTGGTTTAATGTATGTAGAAAGTGAAGGTGGGGCTAGTCCGTGAAATTTTTTTTATAAATTAAACAGCTATTTTTAAAATGAATAAAATTTTCAAAACTGAGCATATTGTATTTTCCCAAAATATTACACTGATGGAATGACATCAAATATTTGTATAGATTTTTTTGAATAACATTTCTATGGGTTTTAAAATTGTATCTCCAGTGAGTGACCAGGTTGTGATGCAGTAATCTATATGTGAAAATATCATTGAATGTAGGAACATTTTAGCAGAAGTAATTGTCATTGATGGTCTGATTTGTTTAAAGTTATGTAAATTGAATTTGATTGTGTTCGCTGTGAGTTTGATGTGTTTTTTAAATGAGAGTGTTGGGTCCAGTGTGACCCTGAGGTACTTGAACTCTTCTACAATGTCAAGTTCCACTCCCCCCAGGAACACATTGGATTTTTTTGTGAAAGTCATAGCAACAGTTTTCTTTTTGTTCAATAATAGGCAGAATTTAAGGAGCCAATACTGTATATTCTCCAGTGCTGATGTGAGGATGGATGATGCTTCCTGTGTGCTTTTAGCAGGTGTAAAAATAACCGCATCATCAGAATACATTTGGAAATTGGCTTTTTGACAAACATTTGGCAGATCATTTATATATACAGAGAACGACACTGGTCCCAAAATAGAGCCTTGTGGGACCCCTACTGGACATTCAAGGTAAGACGACATAGTGCCACCAACAGTCACAGATTGTCTTCTGTTGGACAAGTAAGATTGAAAGCAAGAGTACTTCAGAGTAGTCTGAGGTGCTATCTGGTGGAGACCCCTCGTTGGAGCAGACAGCGGGATTTTAATCCACCAGTAAAGTCTGCTCTTGCTGCTAAGCACTGAGTTTGTTGGTTCTTTCCTTCTCAGTCTCTGGCCATCACACTACACTTAAAATTGATCTAGCTTCTAATCAAAATAGACTCAGGCAATAAATGATATTTATTATGCAAAATAAATTCAAACATTGTTCTTTTCGTCCCCTTAAATCCGGTTCCATTATCTAGTAAAAGAGCCAATGACCTGCTTCTTACCCTCATCGTTCCCTTACTTTCACATATCTTGATTTGAACAAATTCTTTATTAATATGAGTTGAAGGGGTACACAAAATAACAAACATGACACCCTCTAACTTCCTGCTTATGCTACCCAAAGACTAAAATACTATCTTCAGATTATAGAAAAGAAAACACAATGGATATACTGACTCCCTTACTTAAAAAAAATACAATAAAAGTTCTGAACAATGAAATGTAAAAATAAAAGGCACCCCTTTCCTACCACTTTTTGCTTAAGGGGTTTTATTCAACCTCATCCAGTCCAGGACCCATTGGTTACATATTGGTGCATCATCTCCAAATCTCATCATAGACACATTGATCATCTGCTTAGGCCATCAATGATCTGTGGGAAGGCACAGGACAAAAAACAACAACACAGAAACAACAACTACTATGGCTATTATTATTCCCACTTTAGTAAGCCATTTACCCCATGATTCCCAGTTTTAGATAATTGTTGAGTTAAAGGACAAGTTCGGTATTTTACACTTAAAGCCCTGTTTTCAGATCATTTCTGATGAAATAGAACGGTTAAGATTGAAAGTTGGACACATGCTGCTGGCCCGAGAATTTTCGGTTTCTGTGGTAGCACCCCCCACCTCCATCTCCACCTCCACCTCCACCTCCACCTCCACCACCTCTTCCACAATGGTTGCATAGGTGCACTGGAACAATCCTTCCTAAAACGCATTAAACTTGGGCAATTCCGCGCAAAACTGTCACATCCATAACGCCAACTAAATACCATGGCATTGTGTTGGCGTTATGGATGTGACAGTTTTGCGTGGAATTGCCCACTTTCGTTTACAAAGACGTGAAACTCACCGAGTGGTCAGGGGTGTTCACTGGTATGCTCACTCAAAAATCGCTGCAAAAGATGCTTTCCAACAGGTTTTATCGTAGTTTTTGTCCAACTCCATTGACTTTGGAGTCATTGCTCGGCATTGGATGTGCTGTGAGGTATGGTATTACTCCGCCGCCGGAAACGGAAATGGGGTTGTTTGTATTCTTTCTGTAGTCTTATGCATAACTCAACGGAAGAATGTACGGGTGTGAGGCATTTGGAAAAATAGGTCCACAGTTTTACAACGTATGGTAAAACACCTGTTGGAAAGCATCTTTTGCAGCGATTTTTGTGTGAGCATATCAGTGAACACCCCTGACCACTCGGTGAGTTTCACGTCTTTGTAAACGAAAGTTTAATGCGTTTTAGGAAGGATTGTTCCAGTGCACCTATGCAACCATTGTGTAGGTGGGTGGGGGGGTGCTACCACAGAAACCGAAAATTCTCGGGCCAGCAGCATGTGTCCAAATTTCAATCTTAACCGTTCTATTTCATCAGAAACGATTTGAAAACAGGTTTTTAAGTGTAAAATACCAAACTTGTCCTTTAAGCAAACACTCAACTTTCCCTCCTTTTTTCTTTTTCTATAATCCTTACGGCTGGACTGATGTCTGTTAAAAGAAACAGATAGAGAGTGTTAGCCTAACAGAATACAAGAGAACTGCTGTTGGACCAGTGAATAATAAAAATGCAATTAATATGGCCAATCAATAAAATTTAAAGCAGTCTCTGTAGTGATCATTGAAAATGTATCACCTGTGCCCTCTTGGGAAAGGATGAAGTCCTTCTGCTTGGATCAGCGATCAGTTCATCTTGTTGGGCTGAACTCCCTCCTCATCCAATGCATTTGGTCTGATGGCTTTCAAGGGCCTGGCGTCATGATGTGACAAAGTGGTTTGACTCTGGATGCTGTCGTCTCTCTGCCTCTCCTCAGTCTGGTTTTTGATTGAGCATCAAGCATCTTTCTTCTTTGCAGAATGCAGAAAATAGTAGTGTTTCAGTATGTCTTGGTTACCTTATTTTCCCTCCCCTGATCTCAAGAGGCGCACTAGCGACCGATGCTAAAGGCTGCGGTCTATAGCCTCCTTGTTAGAGAGCCCACCTCCCATACCTGAGACCACGGATTGAGTCCCGCTTGGAGCGGGTTGAGTAAAACCGAGTACTACCACAATCCAAAAATCTAAGTCCCGGTTTCACAGACAAGGCTTAAGCTAGTCCCAGACTAAAATGCATTATTGAGCTGTTTTAACTGAAAGCAACTTCCACTGACACATCTTAAATTCAGTAATTTTTGCAATCAATCTGTTAACAAAATGTTAAATGAATTGAATTTGAATTGAATTTGTTCTTTATTTGTCATTGTTATAAATAACAACGAAATAACATCAGAGAATCCTACAATATAAGTGCAGTAAAAAAGTCTACAAAGTGCAATCCGTTATATCTTACACCCTTTGGCTCACCAACTTAGTACCAGTTGACAGGGACATAAAGGTTATTCCATAACATTAGTCCATATTAATATACTATGGATTGTGAGATGTAGTATAAATACTACAGCAATGCATACACCAGTTCCCAACTATTAAAGTTGTGTAAAGAGAGAAGTATGTTATATGTGGTGGGCTGCTTGTAAATTGGAGGAATGCTCATTCAATAGTCTCACAGCACTGGGATAAAAGCTGTTGGCCAATCTATTATTAGTTTATCCATACGGACCAGGCACCACGGTTCGGCACACATGTGATTCGCGAATTAACTGCTAAGTTTAACATAGAGTGAACGTTTTTGGACGCGTTTTGTCTTGCCAATTTACACATTCAAACGATTTTAAACGCAGAAGAAGAGGCGTAAATCGGGACTCGTGCGCTGTTTTCTGTGCGCACACCCGAAGCGCACACATCCAGAGCGAGAGAGGTGCGTTTCAGACAGCGCTCGAACACCGAATTGATTCCTCTTTCACGTTTACTTGCGCTTGAATGGACACATACACACAAAAGTATGTCAAAATACCCATCTCGGCAAGTATTCTCTCGGTTATGTCATGAGTGAACAGTTGAGAAAGAAACCGGATGCGTGTCAGTATATTGGTTCCATGCATTCAGTCTTAAAGTGACAGCAGCCTAATATTCCTGTTAATATTCTGTCATTAATATTAATAAAATCCAAAAATCATCATAATCATACCATGTTCGAGAGAAAGATGATAGTGAGGAGAGCAAGAGAGTCAGGAGGAAAGTGATGACGTCAGGTTATAGGATAAGTGTAAAGTGTAAAGTGTGTGTACCAAGCAGCAACTCCAGGTGCTCCCTTGAGAACCAGACCAAAAAATTATGTGCACACCTGCATATAATTATGCAACACTGTAAAATATTAAATATTGAAAAACTTATCAAAATTTGACAACTGAGAAGACAGCCACACATTAGCTCAACAAATGACCTCAAAACAACCATCCGCATGCAAAAAGACGCATTGTACTACCATTCACAGCCCGAGGTCCTCATTCAAAACAAAAACCTGTATTCACCGAACAGTCAATCCATCAACTCGAAGTGAAAAATCTGTGCTTTTAAAATAAGGTATTTTCACCAAATATGCTGTGTTGGAATAGATCTGTCAACAAAGTGATGTGATAAAATGTAAACCTTGTTATCTGTGGTCTGTATTTTGCTGAATGTGTTTGTTTTTCATACATTTTTCTTTTGGGACAGTGACAAAAAAAATTGCTACTACAATTTAAAATTGGACCAACAACACGGTTTGGTAAAAGCATGTTTTTTGTTCTGGGGGTGATTTTTCTAATCTCTTTTACATTCCCCTTATCTTAGTTTTTCTTTTTACATTTTTTTTAATAGTTTTTTCATACCACAGAATCCTTAAAGGGATAGTTCACCTAAAAATGAAAATTCTGTCATCATTTACTCTCCTTCAAGTTGTTCCAAACCTGTATGATTTCCTTTCTTCTGCTAAACACAAAAGAAGATATTTTAAAGAAGGTTGGTAATTAAACAGTTGCTGGTCCCCATTGACATCCATAGTATTTTTTTTTTTTTTCCTACTATGGAAGTCAATGGGGTCCATCAGTCGTTTGGTTACCGACTTTCGTCAAAATATCTTCTTTTGTGTTCAGCAGAAGAAAGAAAGTCATACAGGTTTGGAACAACTTGAAGGAGAGTAAATGATGACAGAATTTTCATTTTTAGGTGAACTATCCCTTTAAGCAGTCACAAATATATTTGCTCAACACACTTAATTGCACACACAACACAACACAGCAAGCGCAGTTAGTACTTTAGATAAATGGTTAATACAACACATTTAACACCCTACACTAAGACAACTAATGTCACACACACAGCACCCAACATTAATACACTCAATATCACACACTTTTTCAACATTTAAACAAACACTGGACAAACTCAGCCCATAGACTAACAGATCAACAGATAAAGGACATGTCGTGAGGCCACAATTATCACCTACCAAGGGCTTTCTCACTTCTGTGTCCGTTCCCACATTGGAAGTAATATTCGCAGGGGTTTTTTTTTTACACCTAAACTTCAGTGTTTTTTTTTTTTTTTTACACCTCTCTGCTGGGGTTTTCACACATGTGAGTCAGTGTTGCCCACGAGACAAAGAAGCAACCGCAACTTCAAAAACAAGCCCGATATTATTATATTATTTAGTATCATCAATTTTATTTATTAGCAATAAATGAGCCTGCAACATATTAAACCACTCATTAAATCATCAAATTGCAACAAAGCTGGAGGTCACGCACTATCCTGCAGTCACCTGTGAGCAGAACAGGTTTGGAGATGGAAAAGGAGAAAAAGTGACGTGAAGGCAAATTATGGTAACACATAGTCGGAATTTGTCCAAGTTAGTGCACACATATTAGCAGCACTAAGTCGTGAACATACACACTACAAAACGTGAAAAAGACAAGCACTAAGGGAGAGCTGTAATATAGGCACATATTTATAAATATATATAAATATATATATATAAAAAAGGGACGACATTACTCCAGTATTATCCTCTCTTCATTGGTAGCCGGTTCAGTACAGGATCGATTATAAGATTGTATTAATGGTTTTTAAAGCACTGCATAACATGTTCCCAAATTACATTGCTGACCTTTTAGGATCTTACATATCAGGTAGGACAATATTTACAATATATAAGGTGGGTAATGTTTCATTGAAGGTCTATGGGCCTATGTTTAGCTAATATGTAAATGATAGCTACTTTTAATGATGCAACCAAAAGTCTTGACATGTAAACATTTTATATTATCGTTTAAAACAATAGCCACATTTGGACATGCCTTCAGGGAGGGGGAGCTACTGTAATATGTATGTTCTGTCTCTGCTCAGTTTCTGTGATTCTGTTTGCCTTAGTTCACTAATTAGTCTCATTGGTTGTTAATCAGTTCCCCACACCTGTTCGGTTTCTACTCTGATTATCTCTGTGTATTTAAGCCCTCAGTTTGAGTTTGTGCTCTGTCCGGTATTGTTTGGTTAACGTGGATGTGTTTCTTCACTGTTCTTTTATTATTAAATACTGTTTATTCTTTTGAAATGCCTCCATCATGTGCTCATTACAACCAGAGCATGACACTTTAAAAAAGCAGGTTCTTTAAAATTGTATTTTAATAAAAATGTATTTTGATAATGCATAGCACGCCTCATTAATCCAATTAAACCAAACACTTGTGAATTTCACTTTCATTAAAGTTTGTTAACTTTCTCTGGTGATGTCTTAAAATGAACACTTTGGGTCTGGCTGACAGTAGATTTTGAAATTTGTCCGAACTTGGTATTCAAGTTTCAATTTGTTGATTATTCATTTGGAACAAAAACCTGGCTTGGTTAATATTTTGGTGTCATGCCAACAAAATCCATACTAACTTTATACTCATCTTTCTTTAAAGTTGGAATTGACAGCTAAGGTTGGGGTTCGAGAGATCTCTAGTGTTTATTCCAAGCATAATGGAATGTTTGCCCAACGATGGAGTTTGATGTAAAGACAACATTAGGTTTTGATATTGATTGATTGATTGATTGATTTTTATTTAAAAGGGACCATGTGTAATTAAAAACATAAATGTAAACATTTGATGCATTACACCAGAGTTAGCCTTAGGCTAATTTGCATCTGCAGTCCCCAAGTACAAATAAATACAGCACAGAATAAAATATCAACATTATTGAGTAATGTGACATATCAAACATAAAACGTCAGACATTGTTCAAGAGCATATAACATATACTTTCACACATAAAGTGGCCCTCACTGGCGCACACACACACACACACACACACACACACACACTATAATCACACACACAACCCCTTCTCAACCCTTACGCCCTTCTCAACCCTATAAGGAGATAAATGTGACTGAATAAAAAGTGATATTGCCCACTAACAAGTTAGTGGTTGCATTGTTGTGAAAGTTTTAAGTGTTTTTTTTATGTTAACTTTAAAGGCACCAAACAAGTCACAAGTTTTTATGTTGTCTGGAATTGTGTTCCATTGTATCACTGCTTTGACGGAGAAAGCTGCCTGCCCAAATGCTGAATAGCGAAAGGGTACAGTGCAGCTATGTACAGAAGCTATTCTAGTGGTCCTTATAGAACCACGGTAACAGACAAACTCACTCAAGCAGGTGGGGGCCAGGCCTTTTAGGATTTTGTAAACTGTGCATAAATTTGAGAATATTCTAAAATTTTCAAAAGTCAATAGATTGTACTTATGTAGTATGTCACAGTGGTGGTACCTAAATGGCTTTTTATCAAAGATTTTCAGGGCCTGTTTATACAGGGATTCTAATGGCCTAATTGTTGTTTGACTAGCCTGCCCCCAACAGGTGATACAGTATGCGATATGTGAGAAAATAAGAGCATGTAAGAATATCTTAGCAGCCTCTGTTGATAGAGAGGATCTAATCTGTCTAAAATTTGCCAAATTGTATTTAATGATTTTTGTCATTTTCTTTATGTGTTTTTTAAAGGTCAGGCTTGAATCAAGCAGCACTCCAAGATATTTGAATTCAGAAACAGTCTCAATCTGTTTACCTTTAAAGCAGATGTTTACGTCTAAAATGTTCTGCTTGGAGACAAATAAATCAATCAAATCAATATTAGCTTTTGACGTCTGTCCAACGTTGGAGCTTGACATCAAACAAACTTCGGCATTTTACGTCTGTCCAACATCTTCCTGACGTTACACTTTTCTATTTTGGGTTAGTTCAATAATTCTTTGTCAGAATTCTCTTTTTTTACATGATTTCAAAGTAATGAAATAAAGTTTTTGTTTTAAGTGACCCAATTCAGTGGCCTCAAAGTGGTTTTATTTGTCTCCAATTCCTGTCTTCATTTGTACTTACATTTTTTGCATATTACTGCACAATTTCAGTGCTTTATATCTAGCTACCTGCCAGCAATAGCTTATATTAACTGCTAAATTACTTTTGAGTGCCGCTTGCAGCGATAAAATATTATCAATACACTAAAACATTTGATTTCTTTCAATGACCTTTGAAAATGATTTTTATTTCTTTAAATTTTCATCATATTTTTTTCATCCTAATCTTAATCATTCATGCTGAAGAGCCTCTGTCGTGTGGGAGATTTTGATGTTTTCATTGTGAAGAAGAGTGAAGCTTGTGGGTTTTGTGGATGGTTTTACTAACGTCATGATGCTTTACAAAATGACTAATCGCTCTGCGGATACCTGAGGAATTATGAGTCTCTTCTTAAGTCTTCATCCCATTACATGAAGTCAAATATATCGTTGCTAGCTATCTGATAAATGAAAAAGATTAATCTGACTAGTAAATCATTTAGAAGATTAACTTTTTGGTATCACAAATCTGAAAATGTGAATCAGAAAAACAAACAGGTTTGTTTGAGCTGATTTGTATCTCTTTGATTGATCATGAAGTAGCAGAAAGTTTTGGAAATGCAACTTGAAAATAAGCCGAACTGAAAAAAGTACTGTTTTTTTTTAACCATAATTATTACCCATTACTACCATTATTACACGATCTGAGGAGATCAGGTGGAAAAAAATGCCCTTCATCTCAGACAGACAGGAACTCAGGTTGGTAGTGTGAAACCACATTGACCAGATCTTCACAAGTAATACACAGATGACCTATTAATGATCCTGATGCATCACATATAAAGGCATCTTCTTCATCTCTTAGTTTGAGGAGTCGTTGTCGTCCGGCTGTGAGCGAATATACTTTTGCTGATCTTCTCCTCTCCTCTGACAAAAAGAGACATCAGTATTCTCAGGTAAGTTTCTGGTTAAGGTACAATATCAATATAACACTTCCATCTATGAACATCACAAGCTCAAGTGATTATATATGATTACAAAAACTTCTTCTGTCTGTCAGAAAGTACCATATTAATTTTAACTTGTATTACATAAGTTGATTAGCACAGTTTAATTGAACAAATTAATGTACATATTCCTTTCCATTATATTTTGATCAGCATCTGAGGGATTTGACTAAATCAAGATGCTGCTGATCATTGAAGCTCTTCTCGTTGTAGCTGCTCTAGGACAGGTAAGCTTGTGTTCCAGTATGAATATTGCAGACATTAATAATGATGAAGTGATCATTATGATTCCTGTTGCTGCAGGATCGCAGAGCTGCTGTTGAAGAAATGATATACCCATTGGATAAGGCAAAAAACTCTGTTGATGACCAATATTACGGCTGTAGAAAGAACATGGCACATCTGGTGGAGAAAAAATATCTGACGGAGGAATTTGAAAACTCACCTAATTTTAGAGCTGCTTGGAGAGCAGGTGAAAATGCTATCAGTAAATGGAACATTTTCAGCAAACTACAAAGAAAACATAAAATTGCCATGTATGTGTACACTGATGATAAAGTATATAGTAGATTCAATGGTGACACTCGTATTGGCAAAGAAAACTTCATAGGCATGACATACAAATGGTATTCTCTTCACTTTCTGTTAACAGAAGCAATAAAGATTCTGAAGACAAAGCAAAACAGGTGCTTTGACACTTTTCGTGGTACAAATGCTGACTTTAATGGGCGTGTTTTTAAAGACATTCGTTTTGGCTCATTTACATCAACCTCTCTTAATCGCGCCAAAACAGAAATTTTTGGAACTAAAACTTGTTTTGTAATCCACACTTGTGAAGGTGCTAATGTGACTAAATATTCTAAGTATCCTGGCGAGGAAGAGGTGCTGATTCCTCCATATGAGAAGTTTAATGTCACAGAGGTCAAGACAAGAACTGATCAGCCAGATCTCTGGTGTGAGACAGTGTTTGTGTTGAATAGCACTGGAGTAAGAAGTGACCTGAACTGTGCTCTATTCAATGAACCAACCAAGACCAAAAATGTGATAAACATCTCTGGTGTTCGCTTCGAGAAGATCTGGAAAAATAAGCGACCTGAACTGTACAATAACCTTCTTTAATGTTGTACACATTTTCTTTATATTATTTGTTGTGTTTACTTAACCTGTAGTTACGGCATGTTTTTTGCTGTTATTGAGTCTTGATTGTCTTGTTTCTTTAAATCGCAGCATTTGGTCTGATTGTTTGATTAGGTTCACAATGTAAACTTCAGAAAAATAGAGTGCTTAGGTCTTTTTTTTTTTTTTTATATTCAACTTGTGTCAACCAATAAATCTCTCAAAGCATCTTTTCGCCTCTCATAATTCTCTTTGATGAACAAAACATTTTATGACTGTAGCGATTTTTCCAGCATAAATAGATATTGAAAATGTTGCACTAGTTAATGTGATGCAACTGATTTGAGCCCACATGATCCATCACTGCATCTTGTTAGAGAAGTTTCAGAGGCAAGATGGAGAAGTTTATTTTAGCTTATTGAGAAAACGAAAAAAAAAGTAATTTGTGGTTAATGAGGGATATATCAATTATTGTCAAAAATCTGTATATACATCTTTATCATTAGATGTGCCTCTTAAGGTGATTAAGGAAACTTTATGACTTTATATGGAGAAAAAAAAAAAGTCACATTATTTAAAAACAGGAGGTAGTTTGTAACAGCAAAGAGCAAGGGGACTTTAGGTCTTAGTTTATAGTACACGTAATGACACTTTCAAAATTAAATGGTTGATAGAGGTTATGGAGAAACGTGGGGGAGAGCGGGGCACAACACTTTTTGACTTTCTCAGTTTCAGAGAATTAATTTTTTCCCACATTAATTACCAACGTCTAGTACAGTTATGTGGTTTTGTTTCATTAATATACAGTAGTATATACTTTTTTTCTTGATATACCCTGAAAGAATGGAAGTGAAATGTGACAATATGCCCCACAGTACATTGTACTGTAATATGACCATATATGTTCTCTGATCTAATAAAAAAATATAAAAAACAAACTAAAATATTGTCAATAAAATACAATTATTCACGTTTTCAAATTACCATTAAAAATAAACACATTTTTGAGTTTGACAACAAACACACTGCAAAACACAGCTATAGCCTACAGCACAGATCAAAACATAACAATAAACTATTTCTGAACATTGACTCTCAGTCTTTATTCACGTTTATCTCATGGTTTCTCAAAACAATTCATAAAAGTATAGAATAGAATATCATAGTTCTAATAGGGGCACATTGTAACACAGTGTGACAACATGCCCCACCAGCACAACTGGGATTTAAGCCCTGCGAGTGCCTTCTGCTGGTTATATCTGCATTAAAGAACTACTGTATCTCAACTGTTCCATCCATCCATCTTCTTCCGCTCGTGGAGGCAGCAGTCTAAGCAGGGATGCCCAGACTTCCCTCTCCCTAGACACTTCCTCCAGCTCTTCTGGGGGGACACCGAGGCGTTCCCAGACCAGCCGGGAGGCATAGTCCCTCCAGCGTGTCCTAGGTCTTCTCCGGGGTCTCCTCCCGGCAGAGATGGGCATAAATACATGGAAATGTATTTAAAATACAAATACAAAATACTGTGTGGAAAAATGTATTTAAATACAAATACAGTATTTTGTATTTTGAAAATGCACAAAATACATGTGAAATTGGCCATCCAGTGCAGGTATAGGTCACAGTGAATGAAGAAACCACATAGGCCTACTGACTTATCATTCCTAACCTCATCTCTGCCCTCTCTGTCATTCTTTCTTTCTTTCTTTCTTGCTGGCAATTACAAATAAACTTATGCAAAAATAGCAGACATTTATAAACTTATTTCTGGTTACAATGTAGTCTATTAATTGTGGTGAACACTATTAAAAAAAGGTTTTATTCAACAGCATAAACTGAATTTCAAACTCTGATTTTTTTTTTTTTTGCAGGTAATGCTTTTTTAAGTAATTTTACTTAAATTAATTTGATTCTATTTACCCCTTTTTTATTATTATTTTTTATGTACAATAAAACAAAAAGCTGAAGATTTTTGTGGAGTATCATTCATCAGTGCTTCTTTTTCCACTCCAACGTTCCAATAATTCCTAAATTGCCCACTAAAAGCTGCACGGATAAATTTGCTTACCCCACAAATAGGCCCATCTATGTAAACGATTTAGAAAAAGTTCCATAAATTCACACTTTATATCATCGATATGTAGAGTCATATCACCCAGCCCTAACATGCAGTAATGCTTTAAAAACATTTGACAAGTTAGTTGATAAAAATCAACAACCGCTCAAGACTGATTGGCTAACGCTATTTTCCCACTTGTCTGTGCTCTTTTATTCTTTCATGTTAACTTAAGTGAATAGTGCACTTTAATTTTATTTAATTTAATTTTTAAAAATTTTTTTTAATAGCAAATAGAATTGATTATGACATTCTCACCTAATTCCAAAAAAAAAAAAAAAAAAAAAAATCGCTGATCCAATGCTGAGCTAGTGAATGTCTGAACTAGTTGATGCACAAAATCAATACCCTGATAAAGAGGTTGACTGGCAAAAAGTATTTTATGTATTTTGAAAATACAAAAATACTCATCTTAAATGTATTTAAATACAAATTACATTTGATTTTTTCCAAAGGCTTTAAAATACAAAATACAAAATAGTATTTTGTATTTCAAATACGTATTTTAAATACATGTATCTGAAATACTGCCCATCCCTGCCTCCCGGTCGGACACGCCCGGAACACTTTCCCTGGAAGGCGTCCAGGAGGCATCCGGAACAGATGCCCGAGCCACCTCAGCTGGCCCCTCTCAATGCGGAGGAGCAGCGGCTCTACTCTGAGTTCCTCCCGAGTGACCAAGCTCCTCACCCTATCTCTAAGGGATCGCCCAGCCACCCTGCGAAGAAAGCTCATTTCAGCCGCCTGTATCCGGGATCTTGTCCTTTCGGTCATGACCCACAGCTCATGACCATAGGTGAGAGTAGGAATGTAGATTGACCGGTAAATCGCCTTGCCTTCGCCTTGCGGCTCAGCTCTTTCTTCACCACGACAGACCGGTACATCAACCGCATTACTGCAGAAGCTGCACCGATCCGTCTGTCAATCTCCCGTTCCGTCCTTCCCTCACTTGTGAACAAGACCCCAAGATACTTGAACTCCTCCACTTGAGGCAGGACCTTTCCACCAACCTGAAGTGGGCAAGCCACCTTTTTCCGACTAAGAACCATGGCCTCGGATTTGGAGGCGCTGATTCTCATCCCAGCCGCTTCACACTCGGCTGCAAACAGTCCCAGTGCATGCTGAAGGTCCTGGTCTGATGAGGCCAGCACGACAACATCATCCGCAAAGAGCAGAGATGAAATTATTTCCATAAAAATTATGAACAGAACCGGCGACAAAGGGCAGCCCTGCCGGAGTCCAACATGCACCGGCAACAAGTCTGACTTAGTGACGGCAATGTGAACCAAGCTCTTGCTCCGGTCGTACAGGGACCGGATAGCCATTAGCAAAGGGCCCCGGACCCAATATTCCCAGAGCACCTTCCACAGGAGGCCGCGAGGAACACAGTCGAATGCCTTCTCCAAATCCACAAAGCACATGTGGATTGGTTGGGCAAACTCCCATGAACCCTGCAGCACCCTGGAGAGGGTATAGAGCTGGTCCAGTGTTCCACGACCAGGACGAACCGATACCCTGGCATAGACTTTCACGGGGAGGCTGAGAAGTGTGATCCCCCTGTATTTGGAACACACCCTCTGGTCCCCCTGGACGAGTCCACCTCCGAGCCCTCAGCCTCTGCTTCCTCAATGGAAGACGTGTCGGTGGGATTGAGGAGATCCTCGAAGTATTCCTTCCACCGTCCGACGACATCCCCAGTTGAGGTCAACAGCTGCCCACCTCCACTGTAAACAGTGTTGGTAGGGCACTGCTTCCCTCTCCTGAGGCGCCGGACGGTTTGCCAGAATCTCTTCGAGGCCGACCTGTAGTCCTTCTACATGGCCTCACCGAACTCCTCCCAAGCCTGATTTTTTTTGCATCCACAACCACCCGGGCTGCAGTCCACTTGGCCTGCTGGTACCCGTCAGCTGCCTCAGGAGTCCCACAAGCCAGCCAGGCCCGATAGGACTCCTTCTGCAGCTTGAAGGCATCCCTTACTTCTGGTGTCCACCACCGGGTTTGGGGATTGCCGCCTCAACAGGCACCGGAGACCTTACGGCCGCAGCTCCGAGTGGCCGCGTCGACAATGGAGGTGGAGAATATGGTCTACTCAGGATCAATATCTCCAGACTCCCACGGGATCTGATCGAAGCTCCACCGGAGGTGGAAGTTGAAGATCTCTCTGACTGGGGACTCTGCCAAACGTTCCCAACAGACCCTCACAGTACGTTTGGGTCTGCCGAGTCTGTCCAGCTTCCTCCCCCACCATCGGATCCAACTCACCACCAGGTGGTGATCAGTTGACAGCTCCTCCCCTCTCTTCACCCAAGTGTCCAAAGACATACAGCCAGAGGTCGGACGAAACGACCACAAAGTCGATCATCGACCTCCGGCCTAGGGTGTCCTGGTGCCACGTGCACTGATGGACACCCTTATGCTTTAACATGGTGTTTGTTATGGACAAGCTGTAACTAGAACAGAAGTCCAATAACAGAACACCGCTCGGATTCAGACAGGGGGGTCATTCCTCCCAATCACAGCCCTCCAGGTGTCACTGTCGCTGCCCACGTGGGCGTTGAAGTCCCCCAGTAGAACGACGGAGTCCCCAGTCGGAGCACTTTCCAGCCGGGTACTCTGCACTGCCGTTTGGCCCATAGGCGCACACGACAGTGAGAGGGAGCGCAGGGAGGCGACCCTCTCATTCACTGGGGTGAACTTCAACACATGGCGGCTGAGCTGGGGGGCTATAAGCAAACCCACACCAGCCCGCCGCCTCTCACCATGGGCAACTCCAGAGTGGTAAAGAGTCCATCCTCTCTCAAGGAGTGTGTTTCCAGAGCCCAACCTGTGCGTGGAGGTGATCCCGACTATCTCTAGTCGGTACCTCTCAACCTCACGCACAATCTCAGGCTCCTTCCCCACCCGAGAGGTGACGTTCCACGTCCCTAGAGCTAGTTTCCGTGTCCAGGGATCAGGTTGTCGAGGCCCCCGCCTTCGACTGCCGCCCAATCCACTAAGCACCGGCCCCTTACGGCCCCTCCTGCAGGTGGTGAGCACACGGGAGGGTGGCCCCACGTCGCTCCTTCGGGCTGAGCCCAGCCGGACCCCATGGGGGGAGGCCCGGCCACCAGGCGCTCGCATACAAGCCCCAACCCCAGACCTGGCTCCAGGGTGGGGCCCCGGCTGTGCCATGCCGGGCGACGTCACAGTCCTTGTTTTTAAATCCATCATAAAGGGTTTTTGAACCGCTCTTAGTCTGACCAATCACCTAGGACCTGTTTGCCTTGGGAGACCCTACCAGGGGCATATAGCCCTGGACAACATAGCTCCTAGAGTCGTTCGGGTACTCAAACCCCTCCACCACGGTAAGGTGGCAGTTCAAGGAGGGGTGGAATGAATGTATTGGAATGAACACAATACATTTAACTAAATTTAGAGCCATGGATCAATTTTAGTTAATGCAAAAGAATTCTATTAAACAAAAATCATATTGATCAAGACATCATCAAAGTTGGTACAGTGTCATTTCCTTTAGAATTCCCATAAAACAGATCAACTTCCTGTTTGAATCTCTTTGTCACTAAGCTGGTTCATTCCCACAATACACCAGGTACTAAACATAATTATTTTTTATTTTATTTATTTTTTTACAAAAAGCACAGGGGATACAGTATCAAGCACCAAAAAAAAAAAAAAAAAAAAAAAAAAAAAAACTAAACATTACCTCTTGTAAATGAACTTTAACACTTTGAGCTGTTTTTATGAATCACATTTTAGCCAAAGAGGAATTTTAAATGTTTTTAATGTTTTTAACCTTAAGCCAAATAACTGAGCCGTGCACTGACTCAGTACAATGACAAAAAAAGATCTTAAGCCACACCAATATAGTAATGTCCTTTCATTTATTGATCAAATGCAAAGATGAATATATAAGAATTGTGTGGCTTAAATCCTGGCAATCACAGTATCTCCTTCACTCCTCTGGAAAGGTATGTTTTGTCAACTTTGAGGCTCATAGACGGGAGGGAATTATAAATTTTGAATGTGGGTGTTCGTGGGAATTTAACTTAATTCATATTTTTGATTAATGTGCTTGTTTCGTGTAATTTTAGATTAGTCGTGTACATCCAGGCATTGTTAGTGAGCATGTAAGTGCCGTGCACATGAAAGGTAATCTTATTTTTCCCTTACCCTAGGTGTGTGATAAATGTTTGAGAGGAGAAGAGTGGGGAGGGAGAAGAAAGCAAACGAAAACATGTATTTTTGTTGTTTTGCAGAAGTAGCCAGCTGCTGCTTTGCTGTGACTTAAATAGCGTTTTGGGACGCAGGATTTTTGCTTGCACGCGATTGCATTGAACGTCTTCAGTTTGCCTGTACACCGCTGCGCTGTAAAACCGCGGCCTTTGGTTCTGGCGCCACCTGGTGTTTGCTTGTGCAATTTCATTGATTAAATAGGCCTCCTACTCACTTAAGGAGCTGAGAATTTGTGGCTTATTTTCATTTTTTCATTTGAAAAATGACTTTGGTTGGTGTATTTTTGAGTGGGTTTAAATAATTATTTGGTTATTTGGTCAATTTGTATCTTACTTTTTTGTGATGTTTTTTTGTTAGTATATCATTTGTTGTTGTTGTGTGGCCAGGGGCTGGTCCATGTGATCCGATTAAAACGAAGCCCATTGGGCTGATTTACTCAGTGATTTAAAGTCTTGTATTATCGACCTCATAAGTGAAGTATGCCAATGAATGTTTGCTTTTAGTTTACGCCTACTGGTTGAACTTTTAAGTGTAAAGTGTTTTTTTTTATTATTGATGTTGAGCTCAATGTGTTTTAGTAATTATTTGATAACCTTGTGGCCTGTGGCATTACGTTTCTGCTTGTCCTTTTCATTTAGTTGAAAGCCTGTTATTGGGGAGGCTTGAAAATTTGGTGTCCCGAGTACGGGCTTTATTAGTGTAAGTTGATCGGGTCACGATCACACAAGTAATACTGGTTTTAAAACGGCACTTAAAGGGATAGTTCACCAAAAAATAACAAAAATAAACAATTGTCATGATTTTCTCACCCTCAAGTTGTTCCAAACCTTTATGAATTTCTTTCTTCTGAAAGATATTTTGAAGGACTATTCCTTTAACTACACTCACTGAACCAATAATCAATTAAAGAACAAATGTAAATGGCATATATTTAATTAAATTGCCTTTTGTTATCAAACAATAGCTATTCTCTTCTCGGGGCTCTGACATAGGCCTATTCAGGTAGGTTACAGCTGAAAGCTACCAACACAGATTCGTCAATCAGACTATGCTGTCTGCTTTACCTCCTCTGTCCACTGGATGGCAGTCTCATATACCAAGAGTTTCACACAAACACCATAACTAATATACTTCAGACAGTTACATAATCCTAATGTAGTAAAAAAAAAACAATCTTAATACAAGTTTTTGTTCCATTGCTTTATTATTAGGTGAAGATGCTTCATGGACAACAAAGGTCTGCTCTGTAGGCTGCCATAATTACAATGATTTTTTTTTTTTTTTAAGGGTCATCAACATTGAACTGAATTCAAAGGCACTTCCCCACTTTTTGTTGCATCTTGTAGACCCTGTATCCTGTTTTGACAAGGACTCACAAAAGCCTAACTCAGGGAGACAGGTAGCACTTTCCAAAACCAACAACTCCAAGGGAGTTTATAGTTGTTGAGACAAAGAGTGCATTGTGCAATTTCCCATGCCTGAAACATCTCACAGTTTGTAGTCAAATAAGGGCGATAGAACACGTTGTACTCATAACATGACATTTTTCAGTACTGTGAACTATCTGCCCCAAGTAATATTGATGACCATAAATGGACTTTTATCAGGAGCTTGAATACAAAACATCTCAAATGTGTTCATTTCTGTATTTAATTAAGGAAAAGGTATATCCGTTTTCATTAGATTGAGATTCAGAGAAGTCTAATCAGTCTGAACAGCAGGTTGTATCTCAGCTAACAGGGATCATTCTCAGATCTTTGGCTATAACGTCCTGGCAAAATGTTCTCAAAGGTACGAAAAAACGTTGTTCCAGTAACACTAACAGAACATTCTTTCAAAGTTATCTGGTCTTTCATTGTCTCAAAACTTCAGCACAAAACCGTTATTTATTGTTCATAATATTGTTTCTTTACTGTTTTTTAAATGTTACTACTTGTTTTCAGAACGTTCAGAGAACATTCAAAAGTAACGTTCCCATAATGTTTTCAAAATGGAAAACTCCCTTAAATGTTCATACAGTACAACAAAGAAAAAGAAAAAAACGTTTTAAAACATTAAAAACCCTAAATCTTATTAAGTACATGTACTGTAGTTATTTAATGTAACTCAGAACTTAAATGTATAATTACTGTGTAACAAAGACACCTTCAAATAAAGTGGGTTACACTTTATTTTAAGGTGTCATTGTTACAGTGTAATTATACATGCAAGTAGTGAGTAATAATAATTAACTATTACATGTACTTACTATAGGGTTATAGGGTAGGATTAGGATTTGGTTGAGGGTTAGTTGCATGTAATTATGCATCATTTACTGTTATTACTATGGTAAGTACATGTAACATATGTAACAAGGACACTGTAAAATAAAGTGTTACCATAAAGTGTAACCTAATGTTTTACTTAAAACATTAACAAAACATCCTTAGAACATATTTTTGTGAGCTGGGATAAATCAGCAGCAATAAGTCAGTGTATAATACTGATATTTAATGTGCTTAATCAACAAATATAGTCTTCTTCACCATTAACGCAATAGTTATATTCAATTTCAAATAGCAATTCAACAGCAAAGTTGCTAAATCTCCGCAGTGAGTGTGTGTTTATATTAACATTTAGGCATTATATATCAAACTAAACAAGAGAATCTGAGAGTAAGGTGACACTTTTTCAAGGTAAGACATCAGGTATAAGTACATTAATGTGACAGTTGTCTCTGTGAGCTGTTTCTCTTGCACAGTTTTTACTCCAGCATCCAGCATTGCTCACTGTTCTCGCTCCCTCATTCACTATAGGACATTATCGCGCTTCAGAAGACAGAAAAGCAGAGTTATACGCTGCATATCAGTACTGTTGCAGGAACAAACTCAAACAAGCTAACAGTTATGTGAGTGAATAAATAAATAAGACTAAACATTTCTGGTTACACTTTAGTTTAAGGTGTCCTCCTCCTTACAGTGCAATTATACAGTTAAGTACTGAGTAATATTAATTAACTATAGTGTTATGGTAGGATTAGGGTTTTGCTTAGGGTTGGTTGCATGTAATTATGCATAATTTTATAATTTATACTTTACATGTGCACTAGCAGAGGATCCACAAGTGTAGAAATGTTCCACTAATGCAATAGATACACTGTTCAAAGTAATGCACAAAAGTATTGTTCCACTTTGTGTAGTAACTGAAGTAACTCTCGTGACACATGATAAAATTAAACCCAATTGCTGATTTGCTGAACAAGTAACAAACAAAAACTACATTAATAAGAAGCCAGAAACACGACTTGACCAAAACGTCTAAATTACGTACGTAACCTTGATTCCCAGGGAACGAGACACTGCGTCAGTAGTCGATGCTATGGGAACATCTCTGGTGTGATGAATGTCTAAAGCCCGTATTGAATCACGTCGATTCATTGGCAGATAGCACTAGCTCCGCCCACCCTCAGTCTATGACATCACGAGCACAATCCTATGAGGCTTCAGTGAAGCGATGCTCACGCTTACATTGATGTATTGTTAGATGGTCCGGTCTGAAGTTAGATGTTCCCCCGCTGAACATGATACAAGATCCGGCACGAGATCCAGCGCCGCTACGGTGGAAACGGGACAACAGAAACTGGTCTATTACAGTTGAATTACTTATGTTTAATTTTTACTTCTAATATTTGTTAAATGAGCTTAAATGTTGGCAATATGTATTAAAAATTATATAAAATATGGTAAATTGTAAAATATGATTGAAAATAAAGGAATTATCATCCAAGCCAGTGGTTGTATCGAGTATTTTTAAAAAGTTTAGAGGATTTAAGTTAATCCCTAGACATTAATTCATGTATGAAAACAACAACAACAAAAAAAACAACAACAACAACAACAACAACAACAACAACAACAACAACAACAACAACTTAGTATTATAGTAAAAATGAATCAACTATGCTGGGTTAAATAACCCAATTTGCTGGGTAAAATTAACCCAACATGTGTTCTGTCCTATATTTACCCAGCCCTTGGGTTGAAAACAACTCAAATTGGGTTGTTTTTAACCCAGTGTTTTTTAGAGTGAATCAAGATTACTTACGTAACCTAGGCGCCCCCTTTTATAAGATCTCTTCGACGCTGCGTCAATACCTGACGCAAGGGAACACTGTACAATCATGGCATACTACGAGGTAGCCACTGATTCATCAGTCATGAGAACAAAGTTGCAAAGACTAATGAACATAGTGACAACACTGGTTTAAACCACTAACACCAGAAGTTGAATCAACATAAAGATTGTAAAATCTGATCAAAGTGTGCAGAGAGGCCCAGCCTGCTGCTGATCCAATGATACTTCTCTGGCCAAAGCTTATGAAGACGCAAACCTCCTACAAGAGTGTGTATGAACACTTAAAGGCGAAGTCAAGCCACACACCTCATAACAAGCCTCCAATATAGCATTCCTCATTCAATGTGACATCCTCCGCTTTGTAGCTGCAAAACCTTTGTTACGGCCACCAAAGCAGACAAACAACGGCTCAGATTTACACCACTGGCTTGTGCGGTCAACGTAAATCCTTAAAGCTCTAACTGGACAAAGTCTATGCAACTTCTCTTTCTCCTGCGACTCAAAGGGAGGAGGAGAGAAAGACTTCAAAACAACAGCCTGCAAGCTAAGCAAAAAAGAAACCACCTTGGGAAGATAACCAAGTCAAGACCGTAACTAGACAGGGATCAAAATCCAAACAAGAAGGGCTCGCCAACAAAGCTTGCAAGTCCCCAATTCTCTTTAGATAAGTGAGTACCACAGATAAGTCCCAAGATGGAATGAATACAGGACAGAAAGGCTTTAGCCATCTCATCCCAAGCATGCATGATGCACCGAAACACGAGTGAGTGTCTTCCTAAACATACGCCGTTAACAGGAACATGTTTATTAGTAGCAGCTTTAAAGCATAGAGACAAAGCTTAGAGGAGGCTCTAGCTGTCAGGGTTCTGTCAGTCTTGTCTTTAGCCCTATTCGGACGGGACTAGTTTCACAGGGGGACGTTAGAGGAATTTCTGTTTCACAGATGTACTTTGAGATTTTAATCCTGTCCGAATCTGCCATGTCCGTCTTTTTCTCGCACGACCTCTGTAAAAATTCCAGAGCAAATGACCTACTGTTTTTCGTCAAACTCGGCGGTCCTCAGAGAAATCTAATCCCGTCCGAATGCGAATGTCTGTGATTGCCGAAATGTTTTTTTTTTCAAAACGCTTTTTCTTGTGTGTTTTGGTCAACGTGAACTACCGTACAATCTCTCGCTATCGCGCCGGTATTCAAGTTTCTGCTTTTTGCGCACCGATAATGGATGTAGATGTGTTCGGTACACTGCGAAGAAATAAACAAATGAAATCAACAAGAAGAGCCAAATCACGTAAACTGTTAAGACTGGCTACTGTAATATCAGTTTCAGGTAAGATCACTTTCATTTCTGCACTTAATTACATAACGTGTAAATTATATAAGTTAAAACTTTTTATTCCAGTGGGTTTATTTTAAGAATAGTTCTATTAAATCATGATGATAAATGTATGTTTAGTTTTTTTATACTACAATTTTTATTAAATGTTTACAAAAAACTAAATACGTTAGGACGTTTTACTTTATAATCTCAAAGTGCTTAATTTTAAAAGTACTTAATTTCAAAATACATTTGATCAAATTTCACACGCAATCCACGCATTCTGAACACGTGATCTTCTGCAATGCCCACATGTAAAACACAGACACTCCTACCTCGGTAATAAACACGGAGATGTTAGTCCCGTTGTGTGAGTGTGTTCACCTGTTCCTCGTCTTAGTATTATCACCTGGTCCTCGTGTTTTCTGCTCCCTTTATAATATGTGCTCTTTCCCTCATGTTTTGCCGGTTCGTTAAACATTGTGCACTTTCCTAGTACTTTTCTTGTTGCTAAATCTATAGTGTTATTTGTACAAGTTAATTCATTTTGCAGTGCATTTGTTCTACCATCGGTCTAGCCTGGAAATCCAGACCTAAATCTGAAAGATTAATGGTCTGGCGTCGACTAATGAAAATCGGCCAGCTCGAGGGGCGGCACCAAGCATGCATTTGAAAATCTCACTGCACACAATAGGTTACGCGCACAAGCGTCGTGACGAACTTCCGCTATTGTCAGAAGTCGGCATATCAGTTTCCGGTTTACGACTGTCTTCATCGGCATCCGCTATAAACGAACAAGATGAGTGCTGCTGTTGTACGAAACAAAGAGTTATAATGTGCGTGACACAGCTAAGTTTATAAGAACTGTAGGTGGATCTAACGCCCGTTTCACACATACTCCGTGTGCAGTGTGTGTGTGTGTGGTGCAGGAGCAGTACGCGCTGTAGTGCTTCACATATGATGTGTTTGCAGTGAATAACTGATTCACAGCTGTAACACAAACACTTACTTACTATTTTTATTTCAAATCCAGAAGTTATGCTGCAACTTTTATTTAAAAAAAAAAAGTTTTGTCAGCATTGCGATTCTCTTTGTACACATATAGCCTACACTCTTTAATGGACGCATGCACGTTTAAACACAATTTAAACAACGTAGGCCTATTATTCCATGCATTACTTATATTAAATTGCTCCAGCAAGTGGTCAAATATTTAACTGTAAATTGACAAAAACAGCCGACTCTCATGCCTTTTCTTTTGCATTTAAATTTTAATAAAATAAATCTTGCATGTCACAAAGAACTTGTTTTTCCACCTCCACGAATGAGACGAGTGTTGTTCATTATGTCGCCTTGTTGAAGTAAATTGTAGTTTAGAGATCAGAGATCGTTTCCGCACCGAGTCTATTTTTGCTGTGCTGCAAACGCTGAATTAAATTGTGACAGCGCATGTTTCGTGTGGTCAAAATGAACAAAGATTGACCTGGAAATGTATTAATTTCACCATAAATGCGTTTTATTAAATAAAATGTAGTAATCTCACACCATAAATGCATTTAATTATATACTACCATTTTTCACAGTCATCTTTTTACTTTTAGAAGACCGGGGTAAAGCAAGGAAAACTACAATTTACTTCAGCAAGGCGACATTATGAACAACACTCGTCTCATTCGTTTAAATTTAAATGCAAAAGAAAAGGCATGAGAGTCGGCTGTTTTTGTCAATTTACAGTTAAATATTTGACCACTTGCTTGAGCAATTTAATATAAGTAATGCATGGAATAATAGCCCTACGTTGTTTAAATTGTGTTTAAACGTGCATGCGTCCATTAAAGAGTGTATATGTGTACAAAGAGAATCGCAATGTTGACAAAACTTTTTTTTTTAAATAAAAGTTGCAGCATAACTTCTGGATTTTAAATAAAAATAGTAAGTAAGTGTTTGTGGTACAGCCGTGAATCAGTTATTCACTGCAAACACATCATATGTGAAGCACTACAGCGCGTGCTGCTCCTGCACCACACACACACACTGCACACGGAGTATGTGTGAAACGGGCGTTAGATCCACCTACAGTTCTTAGAAACTTAGATGTGTCACGCACATTATAACTCTTTGTTCCCTTTCAAGGCGGTCACTTCGACATTACGTCACTGACGTATATGGGAACTCCTTCCTTCTCCATTTTCACTGAAATCTTATAGGCTAACGCCAGCTGGAGACAGCTGGCCAATTGACGCGAACATGCAAATGCTGACTGGTCCGCGGGCAGTATAAATAGCATGGGCGCGACAATACGTCAGAATCTCTTTCTTCACGCTAGAAGTCTTATCTGAAGTCATCGTGGAAGTTGCAATAGAGGTTACTCACCATGTTTCCTCCCCGCATCCGATGGCTGCTAACCTGCATGCCAGAGATATGTGCGGGTCCTATTGACTCGCTCTACCCTAACAAGGATCAACCGAGGCCGCACTCACGGACGACAAAGGCTGTGCCGGACAGTGTGCGTCCTCAGGGGAATAAACTCGGGCATCAGCGGGGATGAGGCCCACTGCCGCCAGCAGGCCGCGGGTGGGCCCTCTCCCGCCCTAGTTGACGCTGCCCGTCGCCACTCCGGTCCTCTTCGCGGGCTCGCTAGAAGGACTCGACGCGATAGGCTCTGTTGATAATACTTAGCCCGGTATATCAGCCAGGCTACTTCAAGAAAGACTCCGTCTTCCACGACGTCCTTGGTAACTCAGTCGTGCGCAAGACGCGCGTCTAGATAGACGAGGCAAAGGCCATGGCTCCGTGTCTAAAAGAGAAAGTGCGGATGCTATGAGTCTCTAGACGCCCCGCTCTGACAATGGAAAGTGCACAGCCGCAATCCGGTGAGTGTTTACCCCCCTTCTAGTCAGTTTTGACTACGGGGTTGCGCAGTCGTTACCGCTTATGCTGTTGACGCTGGGCCTACATAACATTACATATTGATGTGCTTACAGCTTATGTTGTCAGGCTGCCCTGTATCCTTCAGTGCAACTGGCCATGCTGATTTAACTACGTATTCACAGTTGTTGTCGCTACGCCACTGACGCTGTGTTTATGTACACACTGCACACTATTATGTGCTATGATTTGTGCCGTTATATATTGCCCTGTATCCTTCAGTGCAAATGGCTATTCTGACTACTACGTATTCTACGCAGTGCGTATTCACAGTTGTCGTGCGATGCAACTGACGCTGTGTTTATGTACACACTACACACTGATATGTGTTATGATTTTTGCCGTTATATATTGCCCTGTATCCTTCAGTGCAAATGGCTATTCTGATTACTATGTATTCACAGTTGTTGTGCGATGCAACTGACGCTGTGTACACACTACGCACTGATATGTGTTACGATTACGCCGCTATATATTGCCCTGTTTCCTCAGTGCAACTGGCTACTCTGATTACTGTGTATTCACAGTTGTTGTGCGATGCCACTGACGCTGTGTTATGTACATTGATATGTGTCTATGATTTATGCCGTTATATATTGCCCTGTATCCTCAGTGCAACCGGCTATTCT
Organism: Rutilus rutilus; assembly: GCF_951802725.1. NCBI lineage: Eukaryota > Metazoa > Chordata > Actinopteri > Cypriniformes > Leuciscidae > Rutilus > Rutilus rutilus. The sequence continues at coordinate 2,739,616 of NC_140227.1, forward strand.
GATTAACTACGTATTCACAGTCGATGTCACTATGCCTCTGACGCTGTGTTTTGTACACATTAATGTAACTATGCTATCACATTGCCCTGTTTCCTTCAGTGCAACTAGCTATCCTATCTAACTGTGCATAGTCACAGTCGTCGCTACGGCGACTTGCGCTGCATCTGTGTACACACTAAAGCGTTATGCTGTTATGTTGCCCTTCAACAACTGACTATTATGTTTGAACTGCGCATATTCATGCAGTTTCGGTCGCTTCGACGACTTGCGCTGCATTATACACACATGTTTTAAATGTGCACACTGATGTGTTATGCTGTTATGTTGCCCTCTATCCTTCAGTGCAACAACCAGCTGTCCTATCTAACTGTGCATATTCACAGTTCTGTCGCTACGGCGACTACACTGCACTTATGTACGTACAAGGACGTGTTTTTGCTATTTTGTTGCCCTGTTTCCTTCAGTGCAAAACTAGCTATCCTAATCTAACCGTGCATATTCACAGTTTCTGGATGTATGTACGTACACGGATGTGTTATGCTGTAATGCTGCCCCGTTTCCTTCAGTGCAGCTAGCCATCCTGATCTAACTGTGCATCTCAGTTTCTGTCTCTACACAGTTTCTGTCGCTATGGCGACTTACGCTGCATTTATGTACATACATGGATGCGCTATTCTTACGCACTTGTGTTATGCTGTCATGTTGCCCTGTATCTTAGTGCAACTAGCTATCCCAGTCGAACTGTGCATATTCACAGTGTCCGTCGATACGGCGACCTGCGCTGCTTTTATTTGCACATGGATGTGTTCATGCTGCGGTGTTGCCCCGTATCCTTCAGTGCCTATACTGAGCTACTGCGTATATTAAGTTGGCGCTACAGCGACCGATGCTGTTACGTACATGTGCTACGCTGTTATGTTGCCCCGTTTCCTTCAGTGCAACTGGCTATTCTGTACTAACTCGTATACTCATAGTTCTAGCTACGGCTACGACTGTGTTTGTGTACTTACTGAGGTGCTATGCTATTATGGGGCTATTATCTAACTGCGTATATTCACAGTTGTTGTCGCTACGGCCACTAGCACTGTGTTTATGTACATTCAGTTATGTGTTAATTTGCACTTCTGTACGTCGGCTACAGAACATCGGCTATGTTCTACAAGGGAGTGTCAGTTTCCTCGTGACCCCCTTACTGGCCTATCATCCCCGGTTCATGGACCTGAGAGAGTTATGGGGCCCCCCATGACAATCCCCCTCAGGAAGGTCCTGCTTCTACAGGCGATCGGCACGATTGGCACCCCAGCCCCAAGCTGTGGAACCTTCTTGTGTGTCCGCTGCTGGGTCCATAGTTGAGCAAGACACTTCACACTAATAAGTGCTGAGAGCTCTCCTTGAGATGGCCTTTCCACCTGCTCTCGCCCCAGCGAAGCACTTTGGAGACCTACGCTCATTCTAAGTGAAAGATTTTGCATTGTCTCGGACCTGGTGACTGCAGTGTCACTCTCAGTCCGATACCAAGCTGCGTTCCGAAGTCGCTTACACCGTTCAGAGCACAGATTGATCCCTGCCCGCCTTCTGCTGAGCCGTCAGCCTCACGTGATGCTGATGCTCAGAGTGCTGTTGGCCCTGTAAGGGCTTTGCAGATGTGCGTGGATCACAAGGCAGCAGTCTGACTAGCTGTTTGTGTGCTTGGTGGATGGTACTAGGGACGTGCTGTTTTATACTGAGACTTTCTCACTGAATTCGACGCTTGCAATGCTGGCTTAATGCCTACGGGATTTAGGTATGCTGGCTGTCTTCTCAGAACACGTTCGCCAGGGTTTCAAGTTTGATGCACTGCCTATAGCGTCTTGGGTTCGGTGAGTTTTATTCATGTACTCATGAACTGTTAACCACCAGCTGTGCAGTAGTCTGCATTATGCAGAGTTACCATTGCTGCTAACTCTGTGTTATGACTGTTACATAGCTGTTCCGCATTACGCAGTAGTTTTCAATGTCTGTTAACTCTGTGTATGGCTATAAGGTTATGCAGCTGTCACCGCTATTGCCGTCGACATTGTGTTAACTCGTGCTTGAGTGCTTATGGTATTGTGCTGCCCTGTCCAGTGCAGCCTTCGCTTCATTGCATTGGATATGCAACTTGGTAAGGTCGGAACAGACGTTCTTGGTCTAGTTTTGCCTATCAGTTCGAGTGCTCCTAGCGGCGCTGCTGGCTTAGAACTGTTGTCTCGTGGGAGTGTAGCTTGACCCCGTTCAGGGCTTATCTTCACTGCGCTCACGGCGGGATTCTATACAGTTCCCATATACGTCAGTGACGTAATGTCGAAGTGACCGCCTTGAAAGGGAACGTCTCCGGTTACTATCGTAACCTTGGTTCCCTGAGAGGCGGGAACGAGACATTACGTCAGCCGCCGTGCTCGCCGTTTGATCAGCTGTGCTAGCGTTCAGTCTTGATTCTGACGTATTGTCGCGCCCATGCTATTTATACTGCCCGCGGACCAGTCAGCATTTGCATGTTCGCGTCAATTGGCCAGCTGTCTCCAGCTGGCGTTAGCCTATAAGATTTCAGTGAAAATGGAGAAGGAAGGAGTTCCCATATACGTCAGTGACGTAATGTCTCGTTCCCGCCTCTCAGGGAACCGAGGTTACGATAGTAACCGGAGACGTTTCGTAGCCTACAACAGCAGCACTCATCTTGTTCGTTTATAGCGGATGCCGATGAAGACAGTCGTAAACCGGAAACTGATATGCCGACTTCTGACAATAGCGGAAGTTCGTCACGACGCTTGTGCACGTAGCCTATTGGATACAATCACAACCAGCCCCATACGCTTAGCTACCAGCGGAGCTAACTGGTAGATTAGACTCTTGCCGTATCCGGTCGGCAAAACAGCAAAAACGCCCTTCTTGCAAAGGAACTATGCGAACGCCGTCTTCTGTTCCTCTTTTAGATAAAAGCCAAGTCTAACTCGTTCATTGTAGCGGCCAAACAACTGGTGTTCATCCATAGCCATCTTGCAATGTTTACTAATGACTTTGACATCACAGCGCTGTCGTCATCTTTAGCTCACCTCTGGCCCGCCTATATCAGATAACCAAATGTGATTGGTGCAGCTCAGATAGAGGGGCATATTTAATGAGCATCATTACTCGACGCCAGAGTAACTCGCTGGAGCAAATTCAACTTGTGTTCTCGCGAGAACTCTGGATTTCTAGGGTACCATCGGTCCTGTCTGACTTGTCTTTTCCCTGTGTCTTTAGTTTCTGTCCAGTCCTGCAAGCAGAGCTTCCCTGGCCGTTTACTCTCCTTGCCTAGTAGCAAGCCTGGTGTAGAGCCTGAGATACTGGAGTGCATTGGTCGTTGGACTTGGGGTTCCTGCCTGGCCATCGCTGGTATCCTCTGGTCTTATTCTGCTCTCCAGCCTACCGTCATCTTGACCTAGTTACAGTGGTTGCTCTTCCTGCTTACCTGTCATCGTGCCCTGTTCCCTGCCTAGTGTTTGGACTGTTATTACCTCATCTTCCTCACTATCTTCTCTAGTCTGATGTTTTGTCAATAAACCCCATAACACGTATTCTGCATTTGAGTCTTCCCTCAGAGATCCGTGACACTAGCATTCAAAATGATTTGAGTGATATCAGATGAATAGGCCTGAATTCATCAAAGTACCCTGTTCACAGGCCAAACCCATAGTCTCCATATCTCTAGACAGTAGTGCCATAGCAAGCCTTGAACATGAGAGAGATTGTCTGTGATTGGGATTCTCCAAGGAGGTTCCTCCAGAAGAGAAATCAGATCTGAGAACCATGTATGATGGCCCAAATGGAGCCACTAAGAGAAGACGGACTTGTTCTTCGCGTAATGCGAAAAATCTCCAATAGCTTGTTCTACATTGTTGCATCTTCATGGATGAGATAACATGCAGATAAATACTGTAGTCCAAAGATTATTCAACCTTCAATGCGTTTGATATAATCAATGAACTATTCAACCAATTCTGAGTTTGTCAAAAAAAAGTTTAACTTTCTATATTAGTTGTCAAAATAAATAATTGCAACAGTTCTATCATACCTAAATTAAAAAGGAAAACAAAAGTTCTCTTTTGAAAATCCCCAAGTGCAAGAATGTGAACAAGGCGGAAGTCAACAGCACATAATGTAAAATGTTATGTTTTTCATGATGTAATGCCATAATGTAAAATTATTACAAAATTATGTTATTTTATGGATTTAAAAATGATCCATTTTTGTTTGTCCTTTACAAATGAACGCAAAATGAATGCCTATCGTCCAGTACAAATGCACAGTGCTCACACTTATTTGGACATGAAAACATTACATATCAGTTTGTGCATTATATTGTGATCTCACATAGCAGAATATTTTAATCCAGACACGTGACGCATATGTAACAAATACATGCATGCAGTTTTGACAGCTTTAATCGCCTTTTTGATTCTTACATGAGTTAATCGTGGTAAGCGTGATGTGCGCAAGCACAGTACAACGGCTGTCAGTCGTATGACAGAAAAGTTAGTTAGTTCTCCTGACATTTTGCCTGACAACATCTCATCTTACCGAAGATAGCCAACTGAACAAGGACAACGACCTTTTCTCAGCATCTGACATAAGTGTCACAAGCTCTCACACACATCTTCTAAAAATAAAAGTAGCATCAGAAAAAAAAGATAATTACGTTTGTTGTTGACTGCACACTATTCGACTTCCTCAAAACGGTCTTGCAACCCACCAGTTGAGGAAGATTGACTCTATATTTACTATGTGCATATGATATCACTGTCTGATGTTCTGCTGAAGCTCATTCGGCACTTGCACATTTCCGCACCCGTTTGACTTGCGCCTGGCGCTGAGGTGAAGTTGGAGTGTGCGTCTGAAAAGTCTCACGTTTTTTGTGGTCTTAAAGAGACGGTTCAGCGTTTTAAAAAACGCAATTTTTGTCAATAAAATAAGAGAGACAGAAACAGCAGTTGTGAGAGGGGTGGCCAAAGGGGTGGCCAAGCTTAGACCAAGGGTGGCCACGGCCACCCCCTAGGTCCGCCAGTGTTATAAGCATATTCGGGTTTTTGCCGGTGTTTACATGGCCGTGCGCGACCGGGTTATTGCTAATATCCCGGTTTTGAACGGGTTATTGTTGGCTGCATTTGGTCTCGTCGATTCATGACACACAGACCCTCTACATTACCTACCTGCATACTCACCGTCGATCCCAATCTTCTTCAGTCTGTCTTCATTCCTCTTCAGAGAAACTTCATCTTCATCTGCAAGAGAGAGATAGACTTGGTTATCATTCAGTTAAGCTTCAACTGATAATCTACTTCCTGTTTACTCACCTTTCATGCTGTGTCCAATCCATTCTGCTATTAAAATATCAAACCTACCATCTTGTCTGCTTCGTGTGTGCAAACCTGACATTTTTTATATATATATATATATATATATATATATATATATATATATATATAAAATATTGAATTACAGTAATCATCTGCATGAAGATACAACAGTGGAGAACAAGCTATTGCGGGTTTTTGAGAACCAGAAGCAAGCTGACTGAACAAATGTAGCTATAGTGTGAGCCCCTGAAGGTGATAAATAACACAAAAAATGGTTGAATTCACTATTTCACTACTTTCTCAATTAGAATAAACAAGAGGAGTAGCTAGCCGCACACTGATCCACTCCAGACTAGAAGTCTACAAAAGCATATTTTATTTTTCAAATTGCATCGTGCAAAGAAAGTGCAAAGTGCATGTGGATTAAAAACAGACTAGACACCAGCAAACGTTTCAGCACATTGCTATCTTCAGTGCTCATTTAGCAAACTACATTCAAGTCAGCAATTAAGGACAATCAGCTGAATGCAATTATCTCAATATCAATTGTCTCAAGTAGAATTACAAACAAGTATATGTTTCAAATGAACAGCTTCCAATGATAATACAGCATTATAGACATACAGAGAGAAAGAATGTGTTTTACAAAAAACAAGACAATTCAAGTTCTTCATTCATACCTTCAGGAAATAAAGATTTAAGTTCAAAGATCCAAAAAGCCTCCCTTTGCAATAATTTTCTATCTCTATCTCCACCTCTCCTGTGGGGTGGAATCCTCTCGATGTCCAGGAACTTCATGTCAGACAAAGAGTGGTTAGCAGACTTAAAATGGCGAGAAATTGAAGATGTATCATCCTGTCTCCTAATGGCACTTGTGTGTTCAATCATTCTTGTGCGTTCAATCATTCTTGTGCGTAATGCACGTGTAGTTTTGCCAACATATAGTTGTGGACATGGACAAATTATAATGTAAACAACATATGTACTCTTACAAGTAATCAGTTGTCTAATCTTATACGTTTTTAGTGTACGAGGATGTGTAAATGATTTACATTTGACATACTTAGTACAAGAAGAGCAATTGTGACATGGAGAATTCCCCTGGGCATCGACAAGTGTAGTTGGAGATGAGATGTGGGTGTCAGCATGGACAAGCTTGTCCCTCAAATTAGAGCTCCTGGAAGAGACAAAAAGTGGTTGTTCACTAAATACATTCATTAACTGGGGATCACCATCTCTTCTCTTAATGGTTCAAGGGCAAAAGATATATATGGGATGGACACAGCATTTATAAAAACCCATAAGGAGGCACTTATTCCATCTATTACGAAAATTATAAATTGGTCAATTAATGAAGGAGTGTTTCCCAGTTCCTGGAAAACTGCAATAATAACACCAGTATTTAAATCCGGTGATTATAGTGTCATCAGCAACTATCGACCGATAAGCATTCTTCCAGCAGTCTCTTCCAGCAGTCTCCAAAATTGCAGAAAAATTTATATCGGAACAGATTATAATGCATTTAAATGCAGGTTCCTTCCCATTACATCCGATGCAATTTGGATTTAGAAAATATCATTCTACGGAAACGGCTAATGTCTTTCTGTTGGAAAATATAAAGGCTAAACTGGAGAAGGGTGGGGTGGTCGGAGCTGTTTTTCTTGATTTAAAAAAAGCTTTTGATTTGGTTAATCATGGCGTTCTAATTAATAAGTTATCAAAATTTAATTTTTCATCAGATGTTATTAAATGGATAAAATCATATGTTACAGATAGAAAACAATGTGTTCGTGTGGATAATAACATAACTGATATTAATTTGGGTGTACCCCAAGGTTCCATTTTGGGTCCCCTGTTATTCAGTTTATATATCAATGATCTGCCTGAGGTCTGTCCACCTACTGTCACCTGCCAGATGTATGCTGATGACACTGTCATATATCTACATGCTACAAACAAGAGGCAAGCTGCAGAAGAGCTATCAGCTGCAATGATCAATATTTCCAATTGGTTAGCAAATTCGTGTCTTCAACCTTAATACTGATAAAACAGTGTGTATGTTTTTTTACGAAATCTACAAATAGAGATCTACGTAGACCCAGATATCATAGGAGCAGGGAAAAGACTTCCAGTGGTCCAAGAGCTCAAATATTTGGGAATAATAATAGATTCACGTCTTTCATTTAAAACACAGGTGAAAAAGGTCATAAATAGAATCAAATTTAATTTGGCAAATTTCAGACACATTAGGAATAATTTAACTACAGAGGCCTCAAAGTTATACATTAATGCTATGATTTTATCACATATGAATTATTGTCTTACTAGTTGGACACAGACAGGTCGAACCATATTACGACCAATTGAAATACTTTATAAACCTTGAAAACGTTGGATAAAAAGTTAAATTCATATCACCATTGTAAAATTTTAATTAAATATGATCTGTTAAATTGGGAAAACATGATTAAGTTTGCTGATATCTTACTTGTATATAAAAAATTTCATGGTATGGCCCCCCCTCCGCTCAATAAATTCATCCAACAAAATATAAACGCATCCACTAGAGCGTCTACAAGAGGGCACTGTAAAATACCATGTAGAAAAAGTAGTTTTGGACAGTCAGCTTTCTCTTTTCGAGCAGCTCATACATGGAATACCGTACCCACAGAACTAAGGAACAACACATCTATTAAATCATTCTCCAAATCCATAAAACATTGGTTATTGTCAAATCAAATATGCTGCCATAATACAGAATAATATATTTGCATTCATTATTTTAATGGTGTCTCTGTGTGCATATATGTTGTTGATGTATTCAAATGTGTGTTTATACACTTTGATCTGTGTCTACTGTTTCCCGGTACTTTCCTGTAGCTCAAACAGTAGAGCGTTGGTGCTAGCAATGCCAAGGTCATGGGTTCGATTCCCAGGGAAAGCAAGAACTGACAAAAATGTAAAATGTGTATCTTGAATGCAATGTAAGTCGCTTTGGATAAAAGCGTCTGCCAAATGCATAAATGTACTGTGTATGATACTTGTTTTTGTTTTTTGTTTTTATTGTATTTATATGTATTTATTGTATTGTTGAAGTGTATTTATTGTTTTCTCTTAACCATCAACCTGCTAGGGACTGCAGATGAAAATTAGCCTGTATGGCTAAATCTGGCACATTTACATTTTGGACTTTGTCCTCATGTTGATTAATGTGCGTTGTCCCTTTTAAATATATAAATCAAATCAAATCACTTTGAATAATGTGCCAATGATTCTTGATAATGGTTTTAATATCATTACTCAGTGGACTAAATGTGGATTTAAAAATGCATGAAATATTCTTATTTCTTTTTTTCATAGTCAAATTTCTCTCCTCCTGTTTTTGTAGAATGGAAACCTTTTCAAATGCAGTATCAAGCCACTGGTTGGGATAGCCTCGTGATTTAAAGTCCATATACAAGCTCTGGGCTTTAGACTCAAAGTCTTCTCTCCCCGAACAAATGCGGTGAAGTCTCAAAACGTGGCTGTAAGGTAAACCTCGTTTTAGGGGCGTTGGATGAGCACTGCTAGCATGAAGGAGACTGTTCTTAGCTGTATCTTTTCTATAAAGAGAAGAGACTATTTTATTGTCCACAATTGATATGGAAGTGTCCAGAAAATTGACCTCGGTGAGTCCCACATGGTATGTAAATTGAATGGAGGGCCTAAGACAATTCATGTACAAAACAAATGTTTCAAAATCACGTGCAGAACCTTTATAAATGACAAAGCAATCATCAATGTATCTCTTAAACAAAATAATATTGTCCAAGAAAGGGTTATTGTTGAAAACATATTGGTCCTCTAGAAAACCCAAATATAAATTGGCATAGTCAGGAGCCATAGTGGCCCCCATGGCGGTGCCCTCAACCTACAAATAATATTGATTTTCAAATAGGAAATAGTTTTTAGTAAGTACCATTTCAGCCATTTCAGTGATAAATTTAGTCGGAAGACCCTCATCATCAATGCGTAAATCGAGAAAATGTTCTAAAGCCAGTAGGCCCTCATGATGTGGGATGTTAGTATACAATGAGGTCACATCCATGGTTGCTAATATAGCATCACAACAAACATTTTGCAGAGTTGCTAGACATTGCAGGAAATCAGCGGTATCTCTCAAATAACTAGGAAGGGAAGTGACTAAAGGTCTCAAAACAGGATCAACAAAATTTGAAAGAGGTTCAGTAAGACTATTATTTCCTGCTACTATAGGTCGTCCCGGTGGATTGACCAAACTCTTATGTACCTTGGGTAAGATGTAAAAGACCGGTCTAGTCGGAGAACGATTCAGCAGATATTGCTTCTCTTTATCAGAAATTAATTGATGGGCATGTTCTTCCTGAACAAATTTCTCGACATCACCTTGAAAACGAGTCGTGGGATCTGATGGCAAAACTCGGTAATAATTAGTATTATTGAGTTGACGAAGAGCCTCATTATTGTAGAGTGCTCGAGGCATAATCACCAAACCACCCCCTTTATCAGCAGGTTTGATGACAATGTCTTTATTCCTACACAATTCATCAAGAGCTTCTTTTTCAGAATGTGTCAAATTTGACTTATGGTTCCTAGATGATGTCTGTTCAAATAAATTAGTCACATCCCTTTCCACTAGCCTACAATAGGTTTCAATAGATGGATTAGACACAGGTGGATAAAAAGTACTTTTAGGCTTGAATTTCTCCCGACCATTGTAATTGTACACATTCAATTGATCAACTTTGTCATTTTTGTACCAACATTTCAATCTTAATGTCCGAAAAAACTTAAACAGTTCAATTTTGGTGACAAAAGGATCTGTGGCTTTAGTTGGAACAAAGCTTAGACCTTTGTTCAGAAGACTTACTTCATGTGGATGTAATTCTTGACCAGTGAGATTGAAGATCAGATTGTCTTTAGGCGAGTCCCCCTCTTCCGAACTGGTTGTTGAGTGACTCCTCTTACTCCCACGTCTCCCACGACGGGTAGTGGTGGTCTTCTGCGAAGTGGGTATTTGCGTGGCGTTCTTAGATGCTTTTCTATCTCGCTGGCATGGTCTAAAAAATCCACTTCACTATCACCACTGGATGCAGAAGTATGCCGTGCCTCATCTTCAAACCGTACCCTCCTTGGAGATCTTGAAAATGTGCTGTTGCGATTAAGCCAGGGATAAACTCTACTTTCTTTGTAATCTAAAGTGTCTCTGCGGAATTTATGGATCTTCTTCTGTTGTATAACTTGTTTGAATTCCACCAAAGAAGTGTCCAGTAATTCCAGTTGTTGGTTAAAATTAACTTCACTATGAGATGCTATAATTGAGGCTTTGGTTTCTTCAATTTCTTCTCTCACCTTCTTTAGTTCCTTCGGTGTGAACTCAACAACAAGAAGAGTGAGGTCCAGTGAAGCCTTGTTCATGATCTCACACCATTTCTTGCAAAACTCAGGATCTCCACCACCAATAGTGGGTGCCTTTTGTATTCTGAGACCTCTGGGAATTCTGCTTGCTCTCCAGTATTTACTTAGAGTTGAACCATGTAGGGTGTACCGGATCTCTTTCTCCAAAAGGATACTTGTATACTTGTTTGTTATTCTACTTGAATCTACTTGTAATTCTACTTGTAATTCTACTTGAGACAACTGATATTGAGATAATTGCATTCAGCTGATTGTCCTTAATTGCTGACTTGCTTTAAAAGGGTGAATGTTGTTTGCTAAATGAGCACTGAAGATAGCAATGTGCTGAAACGTTTGCTGGTGTCTAGTCTGTTTTTAATCCACATGCACTTTGCACTTTCTTTGCACGATGCAATTTGAAAATTAAAATATGCTTTTGTAGACTTCTAGTCTGGAGTGGATCAGTGTGCGGCTAGCTACTCCTCTTGTTTATTCTATATGCCATTGGCTCTACGCACCTGAAGTACAAGGACCTGCAGTACCAGAACTTTTTTTCTGGCTACATATTTTTTCCACTACTTTCTCAATTACAATTAAGTACAAATTAATTGTTTTCGGCTGTGTTGTAAGCACTAAAACAGTCCAGCTATATAGTCAAACTCCTTTTTATGTTAAAATAATGAAGATTTCTGTGCTCCTGCCTGGTCACCACTATGAAAAAATCCTGGCTCCGCCACTGTTCGGTTGGACTATGTGCCAATATGTAGTTCATGCAGTGATATTTGTATATATATATATACCACGTATTATATGTCAGACCTATAGGTGACCGTTTGACCTGAGGTGGTCAAAGAGTTGAGTAGGGAACCTGATTTTATGCTAGGTGACCTATGTCCATCTCCCTAAGGAAGTCCTTCTACACCTGCAGAACCAACAGGTGTGTGTGTAGGGTTTGGACGGAAGAATCCTTGATTTCCACGAGGGGGTCGACAATGTGGAGAGTGTCTCTTATATCCCGGGATCTCAGTTTGAGGTGTTATACGTGGCTTGAGCATGAAACTGGGGCACTTATCACACTTATCATGCGTGTCTTTGCTTGTAATAATACAAAGACTCACAACTACTTGATGTGAACCACTGAATATGAAGAGAATAAAACTCTTCTGAAGAGAACGAATATTCTTCCTGAAGAAGGAGTCCTGGAGAATCGGGCTCATGGACTGCGGAAACATAGCACATGTATTGTGCACAAATGAATGCAGAACTACAGAAAGGTCATAGTGTGCTACATTTCTTTTTTTCAATGATGTGCTACAAAAGATTTCTAATGGCTTAATGATTATGGGTATTATGTAATCTTAGACTTATGCACTCTCAAAAAAGAAAGGTACAAAAGCCTTCAAAGAACAAATTTGCCCCTTTAAAAGTACATTAGAAACCTGCATTGAAAAACCTTTCACATCATTTTGTAATACCTTTTATGATTATGGTTAATATTACTGTTTTTCCTGTTTACATAAAGGTACTAAGCTTATCTGCTCTGTTTTTGCATCTTTAAAAAAGAGAAGACAAAAAAAAAAAAAAAGTTAATTAGAACTTTTTATCTGATTGAGATTTTGCTGTCACTCCTAATGGAAGCCCATAACGGAAGCCCTAATGGATACCTTCCTCTTATCTGAAAAGTGTTTCACTCAAATAAACCATTAAAAACTTTCACATTCATTGGAATTCACAACACATGATTTCTTGGTGCGATTACTTTTTTATGATGTTTTTTCTATATTGATGCACTCTGGAGAAAAAACAAACAAACATAAAAATTCTATTTTGTTATTCTGTTCCATTTGTTCCAGTTTTGCCTTCTCCGTTACTGATTATCTCCTCGTTTCTTTCTATAGTTACGTATAATTATCACCAGTCAGGTCATTATGTTTGTCTTTACATTTAAACTCCGGTTCTGTTCACTCCATTGTTGGTTCTCATCTCAGTATATATGGTTTGCATTTTCCTTCGTGTTATAGATATCTCCTAAATCTTTGTTGTTCTAAATAAAGACTTTGTTTATGCACTCTGTCGTCATGCGCACCATTCGTTACAACAGCAAGCCATTGCAAGGAATAGTTTACACACAGACTTATCAAAAAAAATGTTATGCCAAAGCACAGCCCAAAGATTTAAAGAATGTTATTTACCTGTGGCTGATCACATGTGATATTAATTGTTAGGCCTATGGTCTAAATATTAAAATATCTAGTTGCTGACTGAAACTAAAATGTAATGAAAGTTAAATATATTATTCTGTTTCTTGTTGGAAGCTTAAGCATTTTGGATTATAAATATCCTGAATTAGGCCAGTCTTTACCACCGTCACATTATGTGGTAAAATATGCACTTTAGGAGAAAAAAAAAAAACGCCTACTGGTGACACTGTCTGTTAACAGACATTTCTTTTTACCCGTGTAATTCAAAATACAAGTAATACACCTGTGAAAAAAATCTATACCTACAGAAAATTCCTGTTAACTCATTGCATTACACCCTATTTTTATGGACTTTCCTTACAGTGTGGATAAGAATATTTTCTCTATTGTCAGTGTCTGAATTATACAGTATTTTGTGTTCTTTATCTTCAGTTAGTGTGTTAGACTGAAAGTTGTTATTCACTTGCGTCAGTTGGTCACAGTGAGAATCTTGGATAAACTCATTTAGTTACACAACAGGATTTGAGCTGAGCTCTGGCAGCATTGTTAGCAGTTCTGCCCTCATGGAGAAAGGGAATAATTGCCGTAAATGTGGCCAGCTAAGTGTTTCCTTTTTGTTTGGAAGTCAGTCAGAATCTTTTCTATTTGTGAGCCTTGAGCAGAAGAAAGGCTGTTTCTCAACCCATGCACATGTTTATCCCTGTGTTTATTTGTGTCTTACTGTACCCTTGGTTTTAGTTTAGGTTTAGATGTAACACACACACACACACACACACACACACTGGGAGAAACATTAAACAGCTCAGATTTGCCTCACATTTTGTTTTCATAATGAAAGAATTTGTTGTTTATGTGTTAACTATTATTTAAATCCCTGAATAACTGATCAGAGCATGAACTAAACACACAGTATATGAGAATGAACTGTATGGCTACAGTAAGAGGATGCTAGAATCCTCATATTGCTTCAGTGTTTTGCAATGCAAACATCTCCCTAATTTAACTAAATACTATACCCAGTTCAATATAACTTCATGGGTCGTTCATGTCTCCACATTAGATGTAATGACGTCGTTAAAACTCTCAAAGTGGTCAGGTTCGCAATAATAAATCTTTAAGGCAGTTAATGCATTGTAGGTGTCGTATTTCTCGGCGTCGACTCAACGCATGCGTTGCTGATTGGATGATACACTTTGTCTACATTACATCAGCCAATCACGAAGCTCCGCGGTTCTCCATCGCTTTACACGGGGATGGAGCTCTCCTCCTGACGTCACACATGGCTCATGTTGGGAAGTCCGACTCATTCGCGCGAATCGGTTCTTTCGAACAGGTTATTTCATTTGACCAGTTCATCAGTTCTTTTACGTCCTCACGTGTTCCCAGGCGTCCCGTGACATTTTACATGCTTAATACATGTTAACAAATATATCTCAAGCTTCAAGAGTCATGTCACTTACCATTTATTGGCTCATTTTGTGTCAGACCTTAATATGTATTACTGTAATTTTATTACAGTAGCTACAATCAGTCACATTAAATGCAATAAAGAAATACATTTAATCTGCATTAATACACGAAATAACACAAAGATCTGGACAACGCGAATGTATAGCCACACACACGCACACACACACACACACACACGCACATGAATATATAATGTAGCAAATATTTGTCTACAGTCTCAAATACCAGACAAGTCGGATGTCTTGAACCAACTGATGTCCGACTCGCAACTCGCGGTTCATGGAAAAGTGAACCGGTTCAGGAGTCGAACATCACTAGTTCAGGATTGGACCACACATTTCGCCCAATCTGCGTTACCAGCAGCAACAGAGTGAATCGGGCTCACATTCAGACTGTGAGGTGTCATTGGCACACACCGGAGCGCTGGCTGTCATCCTCAACAAAGGAATGCTCTGAACGCACTGTCTCCATGGTGATGCCGAGTATCAGACATATATCATCCATAGGTTGTGCCATGCATTCAAGGAATACGTGAATCGTGTGTGCCAGAAGAAGCCTTTTGCGCCAGTGTGCGCATTTGGAGAGGCGCATCAGCCGTGATCAGACTGCAGCTTCTCTGGATCATCGGACGTTGCTTTTGCATTTTATTTGCTATTTTGTTCTTCTGTGAAATATAATGTTGCGCTTCGCGGCTGGCAGGCTGCTGGTCGGATTGTTCTTTTTGGGGGTTTTACACAGTTTGGATGTGGTGCTTCCTGCGAGGGCAATAGATGGTGAGTGGATGAGGATGTCTTTTCATTTGGTACATGTATCATCACACAACACCCACAATTCAGCAACTGTTGCCATGCATTTATCCGTCAAATCAAGACGGCCATCCTTTGATGCGTTGATGCACAGTTTCCTTTGCTATATCTTAGCCGAATATAAAATGCCACCACGTAGAGATAAAGGACCGTTATGTGTAATGTCCTATAATGCATTAGATAACGGTTTACCTTGAAGTAGCAGTGCGTGCATCACATAACCAGCCCAGGAGTGCAGATGCATTGATAATCTGTGGATGAACCATCACAGCGCACATGCCCAGAATACAACACGACACATGCAACTTTTACACATCAGCTTTGCGTGTTGCACCAAACAACATGTTAGAGATGCGAATAGGATTGGATTGCAGTTGGATTGTTGTGAGTTTTGTAGAGGTCCAGTCCTCCTTGAATGAAGGAGATTGTTAGTTCAGTGGTGTTGAATCAGAACACCTCTCATGAGTAGGCTGTGTGCATCCGCAGTCCAGCAGGCCCTTTCCATCAATAAACTATACATGTGTTTGGAAAGGAAAGGAAGGTTGGTGAACTCTGGACTGAAATGCATGATGGATTGTTTGAATGCATGCAGTCTGTATTGAAACTCTAAAGCTGAAGTGCATTGAGCAATCACATGAGCTTCAAGCCCTCAGCTTTGTGATCTGGACAGGAATAATCTAGAATTCACTGAATCACACTGTCATCTTGTCAAGGTGTATTCAGTGCTGTAGATGCTGGACTGAAGTCAACACACTGTATTGTATAATGTGTGTGCAACAAGTGATCCAATAAGTAAACTGCTTTGTGTGCAAGTACATCCATAACTCTAGAAACAACTACACACTTGTTTACGTAGCTCTGCAAACGAGGACGTAGCACAGACTTCTTTGTTTTATATAAAGCTCCGGATAATTACTACAGACTGTCCCTGAAACAAAAGGAATACTCTTTTTAACAATTTAAAAAATAACACACTTTATAATTTTTTTTGACATTGAGGACGTATTAAGTCTCTTCACACACATACTAACCTACATATGGTTGATTACATGGCCTTGTCATTAAGAATGGAGTAATAGCATTTTATTTCTTTGCGTAAGCCTAAAACATTCACAATTCTGTTTTATTTCCATGTTTCTCACAGGCTGCAGTGTTCAGTTTAAATTGCTATGATAATAACCCATCATTTTCTCACAATGGCTTTTACCGCAGTATAGAATATGCATTCTGAGTGAGCTGAAAGACTTGATGTTCGCTGAGCTCATCAATGGTGTTAATTAAGGGGCCTCTATCAGAGAACCACACAGAAGCTTGCTGTTTTCTCCTGGGTCTTTTGAGGTGACACTCACTGCCGAATCCCTCTTAAAGCAACCTCTTTATATAAAACCAGGAATTGCTTGAGTCCTCTGAAAAGTGCAACACTGTGACTCTGTAAGACTGTCTAAACATCCCGAAAGCTCTTCAACACCAACATTGGCTCAACCGTGAGTTTGGGGCCGGACCATCTGTGTGAGTCTTAGCAGATGGGGACCTTTTTGAAAACAGTTATTTTTTGCAGTTACACTTGGTGACAGATATTGCACATAATTGGTCATTTCAACAATTTAGTGTACAGTGCAGTTGCTCTTATTAAAATTGCTTTATGTATATTTTGCAATTATATAGGCCATGCTCTCAGGTCCACCAGAAAGTTTATCCTGACCAATGTGACTTTATAGTGCTTGTATTTTGTTGTAAATAAGAAGAGACTAAAGGGACAGTTCACCCAAAAATGACAGTTCTGATGATAACTATAATGATAACTATATTGGCATCCACACTAATGGACGATAACTTTGTGTGAGCGCTGCAGTTTCGTCGTCTGCCTCTTTAAATGCTCAAGCCTTTTAAAGTCGGATGGATTCTTCGACCCCCTGTGGAGAAAATCAAGTTTTTGATGTTGTTTATACAGGTATGTCTGTTTTTAACATGCTTCAAGACTAACCACGCTTCTGACGTCACAAACTACCTTGGAACCAATCAGGTCAACGTGTGGGCGGGCTTTAGCATATCGTTAACTGAAGTTTCAAGAGAAGCCAGGTTATCCCAGTATATTTTTGTGTTGATATAAAATCGGGTACATTTAGCAATATAGCTGGTGAATTATGTATATATCACGATGTTATGATGAACTATATGTTTTTCTCCACTGACGTCCTGAGTTGTTCAAAGCATTTCTAAGGATACTGATTGGACATTAGCATCACATTATTAGCTGTTTTACAACGTAGTCAAGCAATTTTAAAAGGCTAATCGTATTAATTACCGTTATGTGTCCGACACTGTAGAGAGCGATACATAAAACGCATTACTATTCTGATACATTGACTTGTAGACGAGCCTTCCACTTCTTCTGAATCAGTTCTGTTCATATATGGCTGAATTAAACCAGTATTTCCACTTGTCATCATGTAGTGTTTACTACAGTAAAGTTGAGAGAGTTGATTAGGTATTCTGAGCTTGTGTGATTGAGTGGAGGCGGAGACTAATTTGCATATTCATGTATCCACGTATACTAAATGAAGCAAGAGTTGCATTCAAGCTATTTTAAGGCATGAAGAAATTGTTTTCACAGGTAAAATCTTTTAATATGTCATGATGAATTTTAAGGGATAAAATTATTGACTTTAATCTTTTTTTTTTTTTTTGTCGATTGTTTTTATCAACTGGAAAAAACTTGGAGATTCCAATGATATCGTTCTTCTGTGTCATTATCATTGTGGATTCTTGGTGGATGTCGTTGATGTGAACTGGCCTTTACTCGCCCTCCTGTAGATCCAACCTTGAATGGCTTTTTGTATTATAATTACAATGAATGGCAACTAAAACCTTAAAAGTGGTCCATACGACCCATGTCCTGTATTCCAAATCTTCGGATGCCATTTGTGTGAGAAAACGACCAAGTGAGTAGATAAAGACACAATTTTCACTGTTGTGCTTGGGTTGAACAAACTTCCTCTTGAGTCCATTGAGCCAGTATTGTGTGCAACCGATGTCTTTATATTTCCTGACAGGTAACCTGCCCCCTGAGGGTTTGATATTTCAAGAGTTTGAACTGATGGGGAACTCTTAAGGAGAGCTGAAGAGATAAGAGATATGAACTGTATATAGCACAGGAAAGACAGAGAGAGGAGGAAATAAACAGTTGAGACGGACGAGCGTGTTCCCCACCCCCAACCTCACGTCTCCTTCACTCAACTGTGAAACACATCTGGATCGGGAAAGGTCATTTGTTTGGAAGTATGCATGAGGAGAGGGTGGAAAGGAGGGTGGATATTCTCTCAATTTGTTTTGAACAAGATGTTTGGTGGAGAAACTTGCGTCAGCTTTCCCAGAAATTAGAAATATCAAAGACAGAAAGGAAGTAACATGGATTGGAGAGGAGTGTATTTTAGGAAGTTGAGCTGAAGTAAGATGACAGGAGAAAGACTGAGCTGCTCTTCCCCCTCTTTTATCCATCCGCCCCCTTGGCTATGTGGATAATGTTGCATGATGTGCTTGTGCTTTAATGATCTTAACTAGGTAATTTGTTTGGGTTTGTGATTAGGCTGCCTTGTTTGTTCTAAAGGTTTAAAGCTTGTCCAAAAATGGGAAATCTGTCATCACTTACTCAATTTGTATGACTGTTTTGTGTAAACTTAAAAGGAGAAATTTAAAGAATGTTTGCTTTGATCTTTTTCATACAACAACAGCAGCAGCAGTGACCAAGGGCTGTCAAACTCCAAAAATGACAAAAAGCACTACGAAATCATCAGAAACAAAAATTTTTTGATGGGTTCCCATGTACTTGTGCATGAAAGCTACAGCGGATGGTGAGAGCTGCACAAACATTCTTTAATCTATCTTCTTTTGTGTTCCTCTGATAAAATAAAAAGTCATACAAGGTTGGAACAACATGAGGGTGAGTAAATGATGATGAACTTTCTTTTTTTTGGCCCCGATATACTCTTTTTGGCGTATTTCAAACTTCGTTTTACCCCTACACGAAGAATTAAATGAGCAGCGATATACTGTTAGCGAACTGCATGCTTTCCTTTTAATAACAAAATAAACATGCAAAATGAGAAAACAGCATTTTTAAATAAAGCACAGAAAAGGCATCTGATCATAGCAACCTTGGATTTGCATGAGCTCTGCAATTCGGCTCTCTAGTAAAGCAACGTCATGTTTATTTATAGAACTTTATACAATAGATTGCTTAAAATCAAGCAGCTTTACTGTATTTAACATGAAAAACAATTGTCAGTGTCTCGTTTCACATACAACTTCTTTTTCTTCTATAAAGCAGCTCTTCAGTGTGTTCATGTCCTGAATAGGAGAGATGAACCGGAAAAAAAGATTTCCAGGTGAAAGAAGGCGGAGCCTATGCGCACACCAACCTATTACGTAATTGCCACGGATCAATGGTAGTACAAAGGTGTTTACTAGCCTTTGCAAACTTTTCTGGAAAGTTCGCTTTGGCATGCTGTTTCGAACTCCCAAAATGAACTTCGTTTTGGCCTGATTTTGTTCAAAATGATGTCACAGCAGTTCTTTCTTCGATTTCGCTTTAAGTATACAGAGGCCTTAATCTTGTCCCCTAGCTTTGGCCAAGCCAGTGTTTAGCTGCCTAGCCAGTTCGTCTCCCTGTCAGACCAGTTGAAAAATGCCCCAAATCTCTTTAAACCAGCCAACAGACCAGCCCGATTAGTCTGGGAGACCAACTAAGAGCAGCAAACCAGTTTAAACTGGTTTAAGATGTTTTTATTCCTTAAAAAATGAGCAAGGCACTCTACACTTGAGAAGTTCTGTGATGACCATCTCAGCCCATAGACAGTGTTTGCCATCTTTAACGTGTTAGTGAGGGTGAAGACTGTTTTACCAGTGTTCATGACAACAGAGCTGTTCTTGGAGCTCGCAGGGCTGGAAACATTGAGCTCACAGGGCCATAGCTGTCACATTACTCAGACGCTCGCTCGGCCGCCAGCAGGCTCAGATGGAGGAAAACAGCGCTGAAGAAAGAGCCGAGGGAACGTAGACAATGAAGAGTTTGAGAATCGGATTTGTTGGTGCAGGGACAGTGCTTTTACATGCACGTTCTTAACCCGATTATTCAGTGTGGTCATGTAAATGCATGAACCGTTTTTCCTTTATTGGAGTAAAGTAAAAAATGGCTTAATCATATAAACCAATTGACACAGCGAGATGTTTGCCCATCATGGCATGTTTAGAGCACCTTCACCTGTGTTCTGTCAGCTTATTGAAGTGTCTGGCTATGTGACAGGAAAATGTCCTTAAAGGGATACTCCACTTTTTTTGGAAATAGGCTCATTTTACAACTCCCCCAGAGTTAAACAGTTTTACCGTTTTCGAATCCATTCAGCCGAACTCCGGGTCTGGCGGTACCACTTTTAGCATAGCTTAGCATAGATCATTGAATCGCACAAGACCATTAGCATCTCTCTCAAAAAAATTTTTCCATATTTTTCCTATTTAAGGAAAAGTTTTTGATTTGACGCAGCACCTGAAAATAGTCCCCAGCTCGGTAGACTATAGGGTCGACTATTTTCAGGCGCTGCGTCATATCATTACGCCTGCTGCACTCATGGTACGGCAGCAAAGTTTCTTGATTATTACGCAGGAATGAGAGCATAGTTCCTAGCCATATCAGCCTAGAAAATCGCAACTTTTCATTTTCCGTCGGTCTTAGTACACGATGTAACTACAGAAGAGTCAAGTTTTAAATAGGAGAAATATCGAAACTCTTTGGTCATTTTTTCGAGAAAGATGCTAATGGTCTTGTCCGATTCAATGATCTATGCTAAGCTATGCTAAAAGTGGTACCGCCAGACCCGGAGATCGGCTGAATGGATTCGAAAACGGTAAAACTCAACTGTTTAACTCTGGGGGAGTTGTATAATGAGCCTATTTCCAAAAAAAGTGGAGTATCCCTTTGAAGTGCAGTCACATTAGAGAAATTTTGTGAGCAAAAAAAGTCCATTGCCAATAGCGTAGCAATGTACAAGACACTTTCGATCCAAGCAGCTCTCTGTTTTCTCCCTCATGTGAAACTCCCAAATGTGCAAATTCCTATTGAGTTGACTGGCAGAGGAACAGTGAATGCCATTGATGCCATTCAATATCATTGATCCCAATCATCCCGCCCCCCCTTCACTGTAGACATTGTTGGTAGACATACTGTATTGTAAATGCAGATTACTTGCTTTGCCAGGATATGTAAACCGGGTTAATTCAATTAGCTGATTTATCTGTGTTATTAGTGTATTTGTGTGCATGTAAACGTGCTCAGTGAAAGAATTTCCTGAGGTTAGAGGAAAGGCCGCTTCCTTTCTCAAAACGAGACACAAGCCTTCTGTTGGGTCGTTGTGGGGGGTATTGATTCCTCAAAGTACCTCTGATTGGAAAGAGCAAACACACAGCAGTTGCTTTGGTAACATCCAGTTTACAAATGCTGGTTGTTCTTACCCTGTTGATTGTGGTGGATCTCTTAGTGGAAATTTGTTCATTTTTCACCTAATTGAAATGGTAAGTTGAAAAAAAAAATGAAGCAATCTTTGATTTCTCTAAGGTTTAAAGTGTTTGTGTGAAGTCTGCTGCCAGTGAATAGTTGTCATCCTTGACTAGACTAGACTGTTGTCTAAATGTGTTTGAGACGGCCTTTATATACAGTACCTCACTAAATAAGTCTCAGACTCTACAGTGTTTATACAGTGGATATTAAGTTTGGTAAACGTTTATAAAGTTTTAAAACTGAAAACCCTGACCTGTTATGGATGCACAATTTTCTTTTCACAAATAGTAAATTATATAAGAGACTTGAACAAATCAGTAGCATACAACAACCGTCTAACTAAGAAATCTGGCACTTTCAAATGACTTTTCCCTTTATATAGTGGAACATTAACAATAAGTTTATCAAGACTTAGGTTTATTAAGTTTATTAAGTTTATTAAGATTTAAGGAGTTTGAACTTAGTGCTTTCAAGATGAATGGGAAAGTTAACAGATATAATATTAGATAAAACGGATATTATAGGTCTCCTTAATTCTAAAGCAGTGTCCATGTGGCCAAAGTTTCTCAGACTCATTAAACAATGACAGCTGTAAGTCTTCTGTCATATCTGTTCATGTGTGATTTTGGCCCATTTGGCTTTGGATTTGAGTGTGTTTATGTTGGCCTTTCTTATTTTACTCTTAATGTAAACTCGACCTTGTGATTGGGATTATTGTCCTGCTGACGAAATGATTTTTTCCAGACTTCCAGAGATTGACAGGTTTGCACTATTCCCTGCATCTGGTTCTTTTTGAAGACTGCGATACTTTATGAAAACATCTCATACAGGCCAGATCTCCTTAAAGATCCTGACATTGGTACTGCATCACTGGTACATTTGTTAGTAATTTTAATAACTTACACAGGAACATGATTTGAACACTCTTTATTTGCATTGCCAGAAAACACATTTCACATTCAATCACATTCAAACATTTAAGGAGGACCTGCTTTTTTATTTTACATGTTGATCTTTCTTTAGTGTGTAATGTTGAGTTTGATCATGAAAAATCTCCAGCTCTTCTCTATATCAGTGTCAGTGTTTCTGAACTCCTGAAACGCCTCCATTGTAGTCTTGAGTTTCTTCTGGGAACGAACACGTCACAATATTCCTCATTATAATAATTAATCTGCAGAATAAAGGGGCGGGGCCTGGTTGAGTTAGTTAGTAGTGTGTTAAACTGGTGGTTGTGGAAAGGGGTGGGACATTTCCCAAACACACTTGAAGCGCTCGTCCAATCACAACACACTGCTCCAGCCGACCAATCAGAGCACAGTGTGCTTTTCAGCAGGAGGGGCTTCATAGAGACAGGAACTAAACAGGGCCCGGTTCCCCGATAACGCTCACTCTTAGCGCGCTAAGAAGACTCGAAAGATATATCTTACCAAAGTTGTTTATGTTCCTAAGTGTGTTCCCCGAAGTGTCCCTTAGGAAGCTTGTTAACACGCTGCCTCTTACGTTCGACGTTACCAAGGCGCTGTCCCAAGTGAAGGTGCTGAATTAGTTGGCATCGATTGCTCAGGAATCGATTTTCCACTTGACGCGAAGGTGCATTACGGCATTAAGAAAGACAACACGTTCTATGCAAATGAAACATTCCTCAAATTATTCCAGTAACATTTATTTGAACATAGTTTAAGTTATCAGTAAAATACAGACTATTAATTAAATTATCAAATTGTCAGTAATATGTTCACACGATATATTGTGACGGGTAGACGAACCGGGTATCCCTCGCTAACCATCCACCCTCCTTATCCCGTTGTGCCGCTTCTTGACATGGGTTTAACGACTTCTAAAAAGGATGTAATACACTTTTATATTAATGGTAAGGTACTTTACAATCAGAATTGATTGGCAAGCAGCTGCAGTTACTTCTGTTTAATGCGGTATTGATTGCCATTGGTTAATGTTTTCAATAAAAAGCAACCTATCTACAATGTACAGAGAGAGAGAGTTAGATACAGAATATATTGGGGAAGCAACGTAAAAAAAGGGCACCAAGCTTCTCGTCAGAGGAACTTGAAGTGTTGCTGGACGAGGTGAGCTTGCACAAGGTGACACTGTTTTCCAGCTTTCGGAATAACTTGTGCAACAGCAACAAAAAAGAGCTATGGAGCGACATAGCAAGGAAGATGGCTGCCTCCGGATCAGGCACACCAAGGTCCTGGCAGGACATCAGGCAAAATGTCAAAAGGGCTTAAGTTTTGCAGAATAAAAAAATGTACATGGACTAAACGGCTCCGCGGCCGGCGCCATCTTTGATTCAATACAAGGACACGTTGGATCGCTGCTATAGTTGGTCGCTTACTGTACACCACCATGCTTACCCATTTATAGATCTTAGCCATTTAGAGCCAAATTGTTTGCCAGATTTTAATGATCAAAAGTGATTGCCAATTTAAACGCTTTAATGACATTACGAAATAGCCTAGGCTAATTACCACCATATTAGTTCTGATACCAAATAAAGTCAACTTCATAAATAGGCCTGTATCCACTGCGAACATATTTTATTATTAGTCTTAAAATGTCCATAACATAAAATCATTGTATAGTTTACATACCATAGTTTGACTTGTACTGCGCTGCGCTGATTTCTAAAGACTGCTGCACAGTGGCGGCGACTAGCGTCTTGAGCTCAAACAACGCTAAGAGAGAGCTTACGAATGGTCCAGACCAACCTTACGAAAGTGTGACTTACAGAAGATATACTTATCGTACGAACGTGTCGGGAATCGTGCCATAACGTTAAGAGAGAGGTTAAGGAATAGGTTGAGAACTACTTAGCGATAAGAACGTTTTGGGGAACCGGGCCCAGAGCGTTACTGACAGACTGGGAAGAGAGGAGCTGCAACAATGGAGAATATGGGGGAAAAAAAGTGTTTCTGCATCACAGCTCCAATTTATACTTTCATATTTACTAAAACCATTTAAAACCTTGAGAAATCTTGAGACGTCTGCATTCTCTTCCATTCGTTTGCTCCTCGTCTAGCTGCTTTTGAAGGCAAGGAAGCGTCCTGTGCAAAGCCTGCTGTCGTTCAGTGTGGTTTGGCATGATGTGTTTCCTGTAGTAGCAGCTGGTTCTGCGCTGACATTACACTCACAAAAACATGAAGATGGTTCTCCAGTGGTAGGAAAATCAGCTCATCAGTAAACAATTACTTATATATATATAATTAATTGTACTAAATGAATGCATTAAATTTACAAAAAGAGCATATTCAGCGGGAAATGCAGGGAAATCTTGAAATAAAGACACTTGCATGTCATTTACAGTCAGTTATCTTCTGTTCCCTTTATGGACTGTCTGTATTCATCACTGAAAAATACTGAACATTTAAAATAAGAGCCCATATATGTAACACCAGATTGTTATTATTACAACACTATTTTTCAGGTGTTCATTAAAAGTTAGGCACTATCAACAGCGTTTAGCATAAATTTGTCATATTAGCATAAATTTAGCATAAAGAAATCTTTCATTTTGAGGTAGGACTACTTTTCTTGGCGGCTGAATTTTCAGTTATATGTTTTTTAGGAGTCTGCTCCATGTAAACAGTGACTTTCTGATATCCTTGTGCATATCATTGAAAATGTTATGCGGTCATGACAATGAAATTCAAAGATTGTATGTAACTTTGCCCAGACAAGGTCAGAAAGTGATTCCATCAAACTAGTCTCATGTTAAAACATATATGTTGAATACTTTTGGCTCACAACAGTGTTTATTGAATGTGTATTGTATTGCTTTATTTACTTCAGCAAATCATTGTCATGAAAATTATTATCTGTACGCTGTCAGAAAAAAATAGCAAAAATACCCTTAGCTTGCCACTAAAGCCATACCCTCAATCAAAGATATTTTATGAGCAGTTTTGAATCATTCAAACAGATGGACTATGATTAAAGAGAAAGTCAAATGAAACAACTGTGTTTAATCTATAAGCATCTAATCTAATGATCTTTGGCAAACTTAATGCCCTAATAAGCACGTTAAATGTTACTTCATTTTATATTGCCAGCAAAATCATTGTGAATGTATCATGACTATTCAAATGCCCAGCATTAAAAGGGACAGAGCTAAATAAGATGAATTTGTCTCTGCAGAGATGGACTGATCGCTGGTAGAAAATGATGGGAGGGCTGAAAATAAACACTCAATATTAACTACTATAGCCATTTTCTGTGATGATCTTAAATAAAAACACTTATGCCAAATTCTACAGAAATGTAATAAGTTAAATAAACCATATAATCCCACAATTTTAAAGTGCCCCTATTTTAAAGTTTCCCAATGTTGTTTTGGAGTCTCCTACACATAGGTTTACATGCATCAAAGGTCAAAAAACTGTAATATACATTTGCACATCACCACATTTTTCAATGATTCGCAAACGACTCGTCAGATGAATCAATCTCCATAAATCCCTCCTTTCCGCGAGCTACTCTGCTCTGATTGGCCAGACAGCTCAGTCTGTTGTGATTGGTTTACCGCGGTGCGTACAGCGCGCGCGTCGAAAACAAAAACGCCCCTTGCCATAACAACGTCAGCTGTCCTGAGGCATCCTACAGCGTAAACTAAAGACAGTAACAAACAATGACGTCGATTTTACCATATCAACGCGAGCGCGAGTCCGATGATGAAACACTGGAAGAACTAGTTATTGAACCTGAACCTCCATTGCAAGGACGACTCGAGCAGGACTCAGTGTTTCTCAGTGATACACTACTCAGTTTGAGGAACATTATGAGATGTTGCAACTGTAATTCCTCACCATCAGCATTAACAAGTGCATGTCCATCAACAAACCGATTATTTTACTTGTACTAATTTATTTACAGAGTATTTTTGTAATATATTGCAGTGAACACGTGGAAACTGTATCAATAACAGTGCATGTTTGCAATGTATACATTAGCCGAGCTCTAGCGTGAATGATCTGATGTAACGTAAACGTTGGTAAAACAAATCTTGCTCCATGATTAATCTTTCCTCAAAGTAGTGAGAACGACAGACAATCTGCATTAATAGACACAGTTATAGGTAATAGTGCTAATTAAAACTGCAGTGAACCAAAGACAGTCTCAAAAACACGCTTTGAAATCGCTGGTGTTTCTGACGTCACAAACTACCTTGTAACCAATCAGATCAACGTGTGATCGTCAACCAGTGGATCTCTGAGCTGAGTGAGTGAGTGGAGGCGGGGCTCATTTGAATATTAATAGAACCGTGTTATACTATACTAGATGAGGCAAGGGTGTCGAGTTACATTCAAGCTATTTTAAAGCATTAAGAATGCTTTACCACAACTGATTAGCAGAAGTATTGACGTAAGACAGTTGGTGCGTCCCAATTCGTATACTATCCGTCCTAAATAGCATTCGAAAATAGGATTAGTACGTCCCAAATCGTAGTATGTTGAAATGAGTGTTCCAAAGATACCCGGATGGTCTACTATTTCCGGTCAGAATCCGAAGTGCAGATCGCATCGCACTCTAACGGCTAATATTGCCCACAACCCATCGCGCGTTGGACGAGGATTTAGTTAGAACTACAAACACGAGTGAAAAGTGTTAAAAAAAACTACAGACATGGAGGACGCGCGAGTCCGGCGGTTATGTAGAGAGGTTTAGATAAAGGGGTTTGAGTGATTAAGTATCAGTATCTAACCTGACGAAAATGTATTTATTCAATGTTGTCTACATTATATTGCATCTGCAGATGCATTGTGAACTTTTGTAAAGATACGTTTAGCCACTTTTAAATGCATCATTATATTCAAATTGCAAACACATGAGGAGAGTCTCCGCATTAAAGACCCACGACCGTGCAACTACATTTCTCTCCGAAACGGTAGGATTTTTAAGATGATTGACAGGGCAGTTTAAGGTGACAGGATGCATGCGACAGATCTGTCCGTTAAGATGATGAAGTAGTATGTCCCAAAGCTTGCCTACTCTTTTGCTACACACTCAAAAGTATGTACTTGTTCCTCACAAAAAGAGTACATACTTTTAGGGTGTAGTATAAGTAGGCGAATTGGGACGCAGCAACTGATAACGTGAGTTAGCCAGTTAGCAGGAGACCTACACTATATAAAACTCAAAACTAAGTATTTTAACACCATCTTTCAAGAGCAAGCGGTTTGTGAACCCTGCGTTGAACTCTGAGATTTGAGAAGCAGTCGTCAGTGAAATAAAGGGAACACAGCAAAAGTTTAGGATTATACTGCTGTGATATCGTGGTAAAGATTAACTTTAACCACTGATTCTTCACATGCTCGTCCTTGGGCAGTGAAAAGAAACTGTCTTTACCTTCACATTGTAGAGCACAGCGTCTTCTCGACATGATGCTGTCCAGTGTCCACAGGAATCAGCTGCAGGTTTGAGGTTCAAGTTTTCCCTGGTGTCTGCGCGCGCAATAAGTGGGCGGGCAATATGCTAATGTTTCGTCTTGACGTCACAACGAAACGGCTTATGACTCGTTTGAAAAACGATTCATTTAATTGACTCAGAGTCGACTCTTACTTTTGAAAGACAATAACTTTATATACGGGGCACTTTCAGATTTAAAACTTTGCAGGATGTTTTCATTCACTTAGAGCTGTGTTACACACTCAAAAATCCATAATAGGGGCACTTTAATATCAAGCGTAGCGTCAGTTCTGGCAGGTCACGTTAGTCAACTCACATCAGTGGCTCTCAGCTGATCCACGTCTACCTATAGGAATACGACACCTATCACTGTATACATATTTAAGCTCCTTCAGTATTATCAGCAGCTAACGTGTTCCTCAGGAGCTGATGACCCTCCTCCCTCCCCAGCTCCACCTCTCGTCAGTCAGGATTTGGCTTTCTGGTTCCCCTCGAATTATGTTGTACTTTAAAATCTTGAATGAATGATATCTGCAATACATTGATGTTGGTTCTGTTCTGTTTACCCAAAGGGGGGTTATTGCTGCTCTTATCCATGCTAGGCTGCACAGAGGCACAGGGAGTTCTTGCCCAGAACAGAACCATACCGCCAATCCTAACTGTATGCTAATTGTCAATCATATTTTGTGTGGTAATATTAGATCTAGAGTATGATTACGACAATGAGTAGGTCCTGACACGTGTTGTCTAACTCCAATAGAGTTCAGAATGTGTTTAAATGCCAATCCCAATGCATCTTTTTCGTTATCTACATGTATATTAAAATCACCAACAATTAGGACTTTATCTGCAGTCTGATGAAGAGAGAGAGACTGAATCCCCGTAAATAAGTTATGTGAATAAATTCCTAAAAACGAAAGTTGTTTTAGAGTAAGAACAAGTGATGAGACTTTGAATAAGACTCATATCCAGTAAGACCAAGCAAACTTTTTTTCTAATTAAAATGACACACAGCAGTTATGTAAATGTCTATGAATTGCAGGCCTTTTTGAATAGGACTTCTGCTCCCTCAGTTCAAGTTCAGGAATGAAACTGTGATTTAAAAGACATTCTCAGTTCATTTCTGAATGTCTCTCATCCCTGATTGATCGCATGTGTGACATTTCCCTGCGCTCCTCGAGTCTCCGACACTCCATTTGTCCTATTCTTAAACTATTATTCGCTTCTTTATTGTTCTTTTCCTTTGCTCAGATCCAATTTTCTATATTCGTAATGTAATTACAGTCGCATACCGTCTGCAAACTACAGCCTATTACTCACAGTATTATTCACTGTTCACCTACTTTAGTGACTCGATGAGATAATCATTGCTCATCTTCAAGAATAATTCAGTGTTTCTTTTGTGATGAATGTCTTTGATTGTCTTAAATGAGGTTACTTTACTTTAGCTTAATTCTATCTTTATTTTCAGCATTAGTAAGAGCATTTCTGTATTTGCACGGACTCTTTGCTTGAGTTCTACCATATGAGCATTGCTTCTTTAACCTCAAAATACTGAAGGTGTCAGCCCAATATTATAAGACAAAAAATAACATTATATTGTGCATAAAGAAAATTATTATTAGTAGTATTTACAGAGGTTCTTTTACATTTAGAGCTATTTTTAAAACTATATCGTTATCCTTGGTGTGACCAGGCATTTATAGTGTTATAATTAACATTTGAACTGTGTCAGAATATTCTAATAATATAAAAGAGGATCAAAGATAAACCAAAGACAGTGTTGAGAACTTTCACATTTTTTGTTGAAGGTTTATTTAACCTCATTAATGAGTCAGGCTCTCTAAAGATGTGTGTAAGTGAAGTGTGTCAGATAACCTCCTATCCACGGTCGGCTGCTGTTGGTTATAATCCCTGATTTATGACGCCATGTAAATGCTCCTGTTTATTCCACTGCCATTAAAGCTGCAGTCGACTTCAGCAGTGCATATGCAGACTCCTTTTGGGCCATAGTGTGTGGATCCAAGTACCGTAGTATGTGTAGAGAATGTTAGAATCACTGAGGTAAAATTAGCCAGACGAAAGAAAAAATGAACAGTAAATCCATTGATGGTGTTAAAGTCCCCCTGTAGTCAATAGTTCTATCCCTTAAAACTAATCTTTGATCACCAAAATGACATATTTAAACGTTTTTTCCTTGGAAAAAACATTCTTAATGCTTTAAAATAGCTTGAATGTAACTCGACACCCTTGCCTCATCTAGTATAGTATAACACGGTTCTATGAATATGCAAATGAGCCCCGCCTCCACTCACTCACTCAGCTCAGAGATCCACTGGTTGACGATCACACGTCGATCTGATTGGTTACAAGGTAGTTTGTGACGTCAGAAACACCAGCGATTTCAAAGCGTGTTTTTGAGACTGTCTTTGGTTCACTGCAGTTTTAAGGAGGAAATACTCAGCAATGCTGTCGACTTATGAATTTACACATGGTTTGTCTTAAAGCATATTAAAAACACCACATAGACATATAAACAACATTAAAAGCTGGATTTTCACTACAGGGGGACTTTTAAAGAGCGTAGACTCAGAACTGTGATAATAATTAAGATGTTCTTTGATCGTTTACTGTATGTCTTAATAGTAGTGTAAGGTCTTTAGTTTTGCAGTAGTGAATGGGAATATGTATGCACTTTTTCCTCACAGTCAGAAAGCCACATAAAGACACCCTTCATGTCTTTGCAGCCCAGGAATGCGCTGAAATAACCACTGGTCAAACTTGTTTAAGAAAATATGTACAGTGTAAACAATAAATAAACACTGTGTCAGTGTGGTCACCTTAAAGAGAAACAGAATCACTGTTACCTCAGTGATTCTAACATTCTAGGGTCTGTTGAAAAATGTGCAGATTAATTTTTATTTCCTACCACTAACATTTTTGAAAGTTAAAACTGGGTGAGGATCCAAATCGAGCTTTATTGGGCAATCCAGAATCGCAATCCACGTAACAGGCAATTGGTCAAAACACCGTGCAGTTGATCCAGACGATAAACACCAGGGCAGAAAACACAGGTAAACAGGGAAATCCGGGACAATAGGCACAAGATCCAAAATAAGACCCGGGCAACCAGGATACAAGGGCTCAGAATTGCAGTGTAACACTGAACATACAAGACTTCGCAAAGAATGACTGAAAACACAGGGCTTATGATGGCAGAGTTTAACGAGATAATGAAACACAGGTGGAAGTGATGAAACAATAATAAGTCCAGACAATGGGTTATGGGAATTGAAGTTTATGATGGGAAAGCAAGGGAGTTGGGAGGAGTGCCCTCTGGTGGAGATTATGGGCACTCCCGCTGGTGGATGTAATAAAAACTTTTCATAATCTTAGTTGTGGCATTTTTTTTCAGCATATCTTACATTTCTTGTAATATTGTCAACAGAGGGAGCCTTTGCAATTCACAGGGCCATTTTAAAGAAACAGTCAGCGACTCCTGCCCCTCAGAGGAAAAAAAAACATTGTATGCAATGCGACTGCAATTACTCTATTTCTGTTATATTTACAATGTTATCTCATATTTCGCTTTTAATAGTCTATTTATAACCGCATTCTATCTGTTTGACCAGAACTATTGTTACAATCACGACCGAAAACAAAAACAGCATTCAATCTTCATCCTTCAGTCCCTCAGCTAAAATTAAATTATACTAAAACCGCCAGTAGGTGGCGGCAAATCATTGTCTTAACGAGTTAGTCATTGTTGCATCATTGTCTCAAACGATTTATTTAAAATGGCTGATTCATTCAGGGACAAAGCTGAAGTGAGTGAGTGTGTCAATGAGTCATTCATTACAACAACTTGTTCAAAAATGCGGAAAATGAAACCGTTGCTCAGAGACATGGCTCTTGTTTGGAACTATTTTTGTTGTCAAAATAGAGGCAAAACAGACCATACTGTGTCTAAAATGTAAGTCGCCTTATAGCCGGTTATCTTATTGTTTATAAAATGAATATCACATATGCGAACGTGCTGATATTTGGGAAAACAGCACTTTTGCTTGTGTGATATTGTTTATATTCAATATATATCAATTGTTTTTTTGTTTTTTTATGGAATATTGCAGTTTATTATAAATTATTTATCTGTGCACATATTTTTTTATTTATTCATGTGCCTCATAATCTTGAATTAAAGTAACTTCGCCTCCCTCTTACAGTGACTTCTCTTCTCTTCTCTTCTCTTCTCTTCTCTTCTCTTCTCTTCTCTTCTCTTCTCTTCTCTTCTCCTCTCCTCTCCTCTCCTCTCCTCTCCTCTCCTCTCCTCTCCTCTCCTCTCCTCTCCTCTCCTCTCCTCTCATCTCATCTCATCTCCTCTTCTCTTCATGTGATAACCTCAGTTGACAGTCAGCTCTGCTTTTCCTGACGTTTGTGTCTAGAGGTGCGGTGCAGAGAGCCGACTTGCGGCTTTTAGAGAGCTGTTGAGAAGGTGGTCTGAAATGAATTCGCACTTGATTCCAAATAGTCAACCAATGAATAGCGGCCACATTTTTGCACCTTCCGCAGCCAAATCAGAACAAGATGTCCTTTGATGGCCTCTAGACTCATTGCATCACTGGCACTGGTGTGGGAACACTGACCTGGATGTGCCGAGGAACGCTGGTCTGACTCTAAACACGCACAGTCAGGAGAGAGCGGGAAAGAGCTCCGCACTCACAACCCCCGTTTCCAGTGTCCTGATTACTGGAAATACTCTTTTCCTTTAGGCATTTCAAACATTTCTTCATTAATAAGAACTAAACCTTTAACAAAACCAACTCTGAGATGAATCATTATTTTACGATGTATTAGAAAAATACACGACTGGGTGCTTGACCTCTTTCATGACAGTCTGCAAAACAATTTTTGTAACTGAGTCAGTCTGGGTTTTGTTGAAATCTTAACCCAGGAATGTATTCTAAAGTCAAGGGTACATACAATACTGAAGCTTGCAGCTTGCTCAGACTTCGGTCATGCTGGACACTTAAACTAAACCGATTGCATTCTCCTCCCTGACTGTACTTATGAGAGCTGATTCTCGACACGTCAACAAATAATGGCTCATTTTTGCATGGATTTGTGTGGAGAAAAGAAGAAAAAGCTTTAATGGGGGTGTTAGTTTGAAGTCAGTTGTAGCTTTTTTTAATTTGAAATGTAAAAATGCGAAATGGCTCTACACTACTGTTCAAGAAGATATTTTGAAGAATATCGGTAACCAAACAGTTGATGGTCTCCATTTACTTCCATACTATGGAAAAAAATACTATGAAAGTCATTGGAGCCCATCAACTATTACCTACATTCTTCAAAATATCTTCTTTTGTGTTCATACAGGTTTGGATCAACTTGTGGGTAAGACAATCATGACAGAACATATTTTGGTGAAATATCCCTTTAAGCATCCACCAGAATAAGAAAATTTAAATCATACAGCACAAAAGCTCGAGACATTACCAGCAAACTATTGGTATTGCATCTTTATCAGCAGATGTCAGTATAATCGGACATTGGGCCCTATCTTGCACCCAGCGCAATTGACTTTGTACACCGACGCATGTCTCATTCCTATTTTGCACCCGCGCACAGCGGACTTTTCCCTCCACAGACGCACGTCGGTAAATTAGGGAATGAACTTGCGCTCCCGGGGGCGGTCCAGCGAAAAGAGGAGGCGTGTTCCGGCACAAACGTTCCCTGGTGCTATTTTGCAGTTTCAGAAAACAATTCCGCCACTGACCAGGAGAAACCTCGTCTAAAGTCAGCGGCGCGTTCAGATGCTATTTTAAGGGCGCATGCTTGACCATAATGTAGCGTGTGCACAACACACACACACTTTGATTCTCTCATCTACACAGACGCAGCAGTTGACATTTTGCAAACCATACATAATTACAAGGAAAAATATTCCACACGAGGGAAATCATTCCCATGAAGATGTGAAAAAATAGGCATAAATCTAGCTTACACATTTACCCAAATTATCATACGCCTGTTTAACCGAAGCTAATTTGGGTGTTTCTCCATCCCCATACAATGTCACTTCTCTGTGTTTTACGGCCCTGACGAGAACGCCGGTCTCCTCGGCTGTGAACCGCTCCTGGTGTGCGTCTGGCAAATCCGCCGTTATAATAGCAATCCGCCATGGAACAAGCGCGCCTGCTCTTAAAGGGAATGTGAGATGATGCTCTGATTGGTTTATTTCACGTTACGCCCAAACCACACCTATGAGTAATGAAGCTACTTCAGACATCTGCATTTTAGATTTGCGTCGGGTGCAAGAGTCATTTATCCCGCCGGTATAATAGCAACAGCGCCCGAGGTCCGCACACAAAGTTACTTGCCTTTCACGTTTGATACTTGCATTTCAGATCGTTAAAATAGGGCCCACTGACTTTTATTACATAACTTTTTTTGTTTGTTTGTCTGTTTTGAACTCTATTGGACCAGAACAGAAAGAGTAAAGCAAGCCGAAGTCAGACATCGGCCTTGTAGAGGAAACGGCCAGGCTGGGGAAAACAGTCTGGCGGGCAGATAGGCTCGGCTGCGATAATTTTGTTTTGAAATAGACATAAGCAACTAGCGGTAAACTGACAAAACTTGGCGTCCTCGTACACTGTCAAACACTGTCCAGACCACAAACATTCATACGGGCTCTCTGATCTCAGTGGATTTTGGACACACGTGTGTCACATATATGCTTTTTCCCCCCTGACAAGTAATAATTCACCAGTGCTAATAGCTGGATGCATTGTTAACATTATTTGTTTTGGCTTTTCTTTTTTGCAGCTCCAAAAACCTGCAGCCCCAAGCAGTTTGTTTGCAGGGATCAGGTGACGTGTATCTCTAAAGGCTGGCGGTGTGACGGGGAGAAGGATTGCCCGGACGGATCGGACGAAGCCACAGATGTCTGTATGTATCACTGTTTCTCTGACACCCGCTGATCTATGGTTTTATTCGCATCTTAAACCTTTGATAGTCCTGCAGGGTCTGCAAGTAATTGCTGCAGTATGTACAGGTAATCCCTGTAGCATCACATTTTCCCTTCAATATATCCCCGGTTTGAGTCCCAGCTGGAAGACTTTCTGTTTCTTCCTTCTTCATTCGGAGCTTTTTTGTTTTGTTTTGTTCTGCTTTTTCATAGAAATGCAGTGATTTGAGATGAAGATCTGAATGGAATCTCAGACTGTGGACTGTGCGCAGCTGTTATGTGTTTCTGATAGGACGTATCGCTGTTTGGTTTCTCTGAGTGGTCATTCTGTTTCCCAGATGACTTTGACCTGAAGCACATGTTCTTTCGCTCTGCTTGTTTAGTCTGATCAGTTCCAATGACATTGACTTCTTGTGGCCTTGCTTATATCTGTTTATGGTGAGTTTTTATGAGGACACAGCGAGTATCTGTTTTCCTATTTTCTACATTCGGTGCAATGCGACAAACCTAGATCACCATTATAATCAACAAAGCTGACATACCATCAGTGGACGAACAACCTCTTTTTATTATCTATGTTCCCACTGAAACTAGTTTGTTTGCCCCAATCTGACAGAAATATAAGGGAATTTTCCAACATATGTTTGAATTGGCTCATTTTTAGTCGTTTTATATTGAAATAGTTATAAAGACAATTAGGCTGTAAAACGACTAGTGAGTAGATGAGTTTACCTGTTGATGATTAACATTTCACAAGACAACTAAAGGGGGGTTTTACTGATGTATTCAATGTCATGAAAATATCTTGAGCTTGTGTTTATCACAACCTAGAGGTCTGCGCGAGATGGACTTTCAATCCCGGTTTGGTAAATTCTGTACTGCTCCTGCCAAAAATATGTTATTTTATTCAGCTCATTCCCATAACTTGCACGATTTGTCCCGTTCCCACCTGCAAAAGCCCGTAGGAAGTTTTTCAGTCCCGGTCCGGTTAGATTCTGTCTTGTTCCGATGTCTATAGCAAGGTTATATTCGTAAAAACTGAAACTAAGATTAAAACTATTGATCAAAAAACATTTTTGTAAACTGAAATATAAAATAGAGATTTCAACAAAAATGAAAAACTAAAACTAAACTAAACTAACAAAGAGTTAATCAATTAATATATGATATATATAATAATTATTAGCACAAATAAATAATCGTTGTCGTAATTAATCCTGTTGTTCATCCTGTACCGGAAAATTAAGTTTTTCCATTCCACTGCGCTACTTTATTTTTCAATGTAAACACGCACTAGACGGACATGACCGTTGATCTCGCACAAAACAAGGCACTCAAGTTAAAATAAGTTCAAATTAAGACGCGTATTGAGACTTTACGCATTTTCCCCATTCCACTGCCTTGTCTTGCGTTTTTCAAAGCGAAAACGCTTTCTGCGTGAACCAGCCCTAAGAAGCAGAAATGGCCAAATAAGTATTTCCATCCTGTCTAAATCTTACGCAAATACAGCTGTACCTTAATTCCAGGTAAGACAACCATCTCATCTGAAACTTAATAATAAACAAGATAACATATTAGACAGGAGACCACACTGAGCAGAAAACGGACAAAACATAGCATGACTAGCCCACAAATAGACGTTCCTTTTTTAGAGTAGAATAGAAGACCTTAATATGAGTGTATATGATATTAAAGGGTTAGTTCACCCAAAAATGAAAATTCTGTCAGTAATTACTCACCCTCATGTTGTTCCAACCCCGTAAGACCTTCGTTCATCTTCGGAAGACAAATTAAGATATTTTTGATTAAATCTTAGAGTTGTCTCACTCCTCCATAGGCTTCTAAGGAACCGAAACTTGCTGGCCCAGAAAATGTATTAAAGACATCATTAATATAGTCCAAGTGACTCCAGTGGCTCAATCTTAAGTTTATAAAGCGACGAGAATACTTTTTGTGCGCAAAAACAAACAAAAATAACGACTTTATTCCACTTTTCATTTCCTTCTCTCTGGGCCTCGAGTCTTTTCACGTGGTGTTTAGGCGTAGCGCGTCTGTGTTGCACGTCACCACGTATCACACACATGACCAGCGTCGCCCAATAGTGAGCCTACGTGGTGACGTGCAACACAGACGCGCTACGCTGGAGTCACTTGGACTATATTAACGATGTCTTTAATACATTTTCTGGGCCAGCAAGTTTCGGTTCCTTAGAAGCCTATGGAGGAGTTAGACAACTCTAAGATTTAATCAAAAATATCTTAATTTGTGTTCCGAAGATGAACGAAGGTCTTACGGGGTTGGAACAACATGAGGGTGAGTAATTACTGACAGAATTTTCATTTTTGGGTGAACTAACCCTTTAAAAGATACTATAGACAAATAGATGGACAATAGACATTATAAATGGATCAGTACAAGAATAATATGTTTTAAAGGATTAATCATAGAAATAACCATAAAAGAATAATGATAATAGTCATATGCATATTTTTTTCCTTTTTCTTATACACCCCGTTTAACAAGATTTCAACTTTAACTTGAATGAAAATACTAATCTATGGCAGGCATTTAAATGCAGGCATTTACAATCATTTAAATGCAAGAAAGTGAAGATCAATTAAACAACAGCTTCAAATCTCAGGTTGGGGTGAAAGTTTTCGACTGTGTGAAGTACGCGAGTGTGAAGTATCTCACCCTTTCTGACAGGGCCGCCTAATAGAAACGCGCTAAGCAAATAGTGTGGCGTCAGTTTATCATGAGGCGAGCGGGGGAAGGGGAGCGACGTAATTAGAATTAACTTGCTACTTGAAATCTGGCCCTGGAAAACAATGCCACAGTTCACGAAGCAGCATTAGGACTTAAGGAATGTTTGTACTTCACCGTCACAACCAGTTACATGCTTTGAAATAATTTATCTTTCTCTAAAGAGCTGGCGTGGCTTTCAGAAGTGTTGGGTAAGGCTGAATCCGCTCCGTAAGAGGAGGAGAGGAGAAGGAGAACTGCCTTCAGTCTGGAAGTCATTAAAACCCCGTCCAGAGGAATGGAGGAAAACTGCTGTTTTTTCATGATCTGCTTTTCTCGGCTCAAACTTCTCTCTCTCTCTCTCAACACACATAGACAACTGACACCCTAGTCTTCAGCGTTCTCTATTTTAGCTGCGCTACAGGCTATTGAAGCTCCTTTACGCTCTTTGCATTAAAATTAGACAGTCTTTTCTTAATACTTTGAGAGCCGATGTGACGTCAAACTCCCTGCTTTAATAAATGTTCCACCGCTCTCAAAAGATTTCTGTCAAACCAGTAGGATTACTCAAACCAGTAGGATTTTCGTTCTTCCGTGGAACACAAAGGATGTTTTGAAGAATCTCTGAGCCGCTCTTTTCCATACAATGAACGTATTTGAGGACCAGTTACTGTCAAGCTATAAGGACAAAAATACAGCATAAAATAACATAAAAGTACTTGAGCACTATATTCCAAGTCTTTAGAAGCCACACGAGGAGCCGAGTTTTACTGGAAATATTCGCCATAGCAATCAAATCTGATTCACAAATGCATGAATTCAAACTTGTGTTAAATTCAGTTGTGAGACACAAACCCACAAACCTTTTCACAACAATGCCAAACATTTTGGGTTCCCCAAAGAACCTTTCAGTACACATTTTAACAATTCAAAGAACATTTTTACACCATTAAGAGCCTTTTGTGCATCGGAAAGGTTTAATGAATGTTAAAGGTTCTTCATTGGAACAATAGATGCCAATTAAGAACCTTTATTTTCCAGAGTGTTGGTGTCAGTAACGTCACACCAGAGGCAACGTGTCTTCATGCATTTTATACTTGCATAGTTGTTGTTATAGTTGTTTCAATTGTTTCATGCTTTCATTATTAGGAAAAAGTAGCTCAGACATTCTTTGAACATGTTATTTTGTGTTCCCGTTGAAGACAGAAAGTCTTGTTGAGATGATGACAGAATTTAATCAGAAATACACCACTTATCAAGTGGGATGTGTGTGGAAACGTGCTCTGTTTGTGGATTCCTCAGTGCAGATGTGTCAGATCATTGAAGATCTGCCCCATGAAAGAGGTTTATTTATTTACGTGTCTGGATTTCACTGTGTCTTTTGTGAAAGATGCCATGGCTAGCGGTGAAGTCTGTCGCTGTGCCCACTGCAGCTGCTGTGCTTTCCTCTGCCGACAACACTACACAATAAACAGCTTTGTACCACCGGTCCTGGGCTTCAATGAGATGAGAACAGTAATACGCCTTTAAGAAGAAAATAATTATCATCCTTTTATCGTCAGATGTCAAAAGTCAGTTTATTGAAACATAACATTCAATATGTTTGTATGGTCTGGGAATATCTTGCTTGTATGTAATGGAGAAGCCATCTTAAATGAGATCTCACTCAAAAGTGTGTTAGAGGTCGATATACAGTAGGGTTCATATTTATTCTAAATATTACATATTGATATTTAATTTTGATGGTAACTAAATCATGAATATCATGATGATTTCAATGAAGGTACCTAAAGACTGTGCTGGTAGACTAATTTCTCACCCTGAGGTTTCATTTACTGACAGTAAAATATAACCTTTAACTCTAACCAGAATCACTTG
Source organism: Rutilus rutilus (assembly GCF_951802725.1). Classification (NCBI taxonomy): domain Eukaryota; kingdom Metazoa; phylum Chordata; class Actinopteri; order Cypriniformes; family Leuciscidae; genus Rutilus; species Rutilus rutilus. The sequence goes on from NC_140227.1 coordinate 2,779,419, forward strand.
AATGAACTTCCAAATTCGTCAATATGAACTTCCGAAATTTGCCTAAATGGAACATCAGTCCTTTGTGGGCAAACAAAATTGTTCCATATAATAAACTGAAATTCTGAAAACATTTACTTAAATTATATCAAATCAAGAATTATGAGAAAACATTGACCTCTTAGAAGCAATACCCTGCAGTGTACCCACAACTAAACCTCTGTCTCTATCCCAGAGCTGCAGTCTATGTAGCACGTGTGTGTGTAAAAGTCATCTAGATCTGCCTCACGTTGAGAGGGTTGAAGGTCTGAGCTCTGATCTCACAGCAGAGCTTTCACCTGCTGTGTTTAGATGAGAAGAGTCTGTTGTTTAACATCTGACAGCTGGAAAAATGAACCGAGCATAAAATATCAACTGTTTATCTTTAGAGGTTCAGTTCTATAAAATGCATAATAATTTACACACCTACTTGGTTAGCTGACTCATTCAAGAGTTTAATATCTGTGCTATTTAAATGCAGAATGAATGATTCTCTCCCTCTAGCACACGCAGCTTCAGCCGTGGTTTTTGTAAGAGGTGGCAAACCTATTTCAGATCTGTAATGCCTAATTAAACAGGTGGATTATTTTTTACAGATATGTCTCAGATCTGTGTTATTGTTAGCTATTTCTTTACCTCTAGGTTTAAACTTGGCAACACCTGATCATTTGTTCTAAGATGCAATGAGGAAGGAAATTTTGCATGATCTTTTTTTAAAACCATACAGTAATTTGTAAAACTCAAAAAGAGTATTTATTGAAGCCAAACTACAAATATGAGTTGTTCTCTACCTCCTCCATATTGTGACATCACTGTGGAAACTATTAACACATAACCGCCTCCACAGCAACACAGCATGGCTACTTTCACATTATTGTGAATTCATATGGCAATTTCCAATCTCAGTACTGACTTTGACACAGTTGGTCACAAGATTCTGCTTGACTGCAGAACAGTGCTGGCCTAACACGTCCAATCCTATACTGGTTTAAATCCTGTTTAAGTAGCTCGGGATAAGGACTGTATGTTGAACTACACACACACCTCCACAAGCCATGTGGTATCTTTAGGTGTCCCCCAAGGCTCAATCCTGGGTCCTTTATTACTTTTTTATTACGAATGTTTAATTCCATTAGCTGATGTAATTATCATCAGATCTCCTCAAATCAATCATTACCCTGCTGGATGGCACAGAAAGCATAAATTTGTGGTTGTACTGGAATATTATACAACCTAATTAATATAGAGTATTCTCAGAGAAACGTCTATTATACCTAATTTAGCGTCCTTGTCTCCGAAGCCCAATAATCACATCAAGAATTTGGGAATCGTTTATGACAGCAACTTCAGTTTTAAGAAACTCTTATTAGCAATGTTTATAAAACAGCATATTAGCATCTCTGAAGTATGCAAAATTCTCGCCCCGACTGAAAGCGAGAAACTCATTCACACATTTTGTACGAGACTTAACTGCTGCAGAAGTGTTTTGGCTGGCTTATCAAAGAGTTCAACGCAGCTGCAAGAATGCTGACTCGTGCTCGACTGAGGTATCGCATTAAATCCCTTCAGTGGCTACGTGTCACACAGAATTGATTTCAAGATCCCTTTTTGACTTTTAAATGTCTTTATGGTGTCATCCTAATGTACAATAGCGATATAATTTCCCTAGTGAAAAATAAATATACTAAAATGTATTTGAAATACATTTATTTTATGCTAAGTATACGACAAAATACATTTATATTTATGCACTTAATATAAATATCCTGCAATTGTACTTTTATCATGCTAAATTGGTATACTTAAAGTCTGTTAAATTAGAACGGCTAATAAAGCTATACTGAAGTAAATTTGACTGTGCTAAAGTGGAACTATTGCAATATAGGTACACTTTAAATATCTTGCATTTAAATACTGATACTATACAGAGATCATACCATCCTTAATAGTAGTGATATTAAAACACATTTTAGGCTTAATATTAAGCAATGTGCATTGTGCAATAAAGAAGTACTCCAAATAAATATTTATATCAGTAAGTGTCAAGCGATATATCAGTAAATATGTTCATGGATTTGTAGTATACTTGGTATGAAATAAATGAATTTTAAATACATTTTCGTATAGTTTTCCACTAGGGTTCTTAATACAGTAAGTGTTGGTAAATACTTCACACTATAAATATTGAATGGTCTATATATTTTCTCTCTTTATTTAGATTATCAGTTTTAATACATAGCATTTATTATTATTATTATTGATTTTCAAATTTAAGAATCATATTTAAGTATGTGTCTGGGAAAAGGGTGACATAATAAAATCTATACATAAGGCAAAGTAGAAAAAATAAATTATTGTTTTAATGTACGTCAACCCCTGCCGCAGACGAAAGAAAGTTTGTTATATCGTCCGATATTGACACAGCAAACTTTGAAAACGCTGTGCCTTCATATTTTACTGATGTGCCGTCAAACTTCACACTGAAATGACTAATATTATCATCTTGGTGAAGAGACTGTTGCTTCTGTTATACTTGGTTTTCAAATGTTGCCTTATTTTTGGAATTATTTTTTTTTAAAGAAGAAAGAAAATACTTTTTATGAACTGTTCTCATGAAGATGTTACCATTGCAGCAAGAGCATGCAATTGGTTAAAACAGAACAATGCTTAACATGAGTCTAATATGTCATATATAATGGTATTTTAGAATAGATTAAGTTGTCTGAAGTGAAGCATTCTGGGTTCTTGATGGCTTTGAGTGTCACGTCCATGATCTCAAGAGAGATGATCTTCAGCAGGTTAAAATAAAGATCCGTCCTGCTGGAGACTCCTTCACTGAATGAGCTTCAGATTTATCCAGCGGCAGGAAGACTTTGAGAAGTAGCATGCCAGTTCACACTCTTGGATTCCTCTTCAAACACTCAGCAGTGTTGGTATGTGGATGGTGTGCGTGATGTTGTGAGGGATCGAGAGGTCACATCCGGTCCTCATTCATGATGTGAATCGGGTTCTTGTTATGGATCATTAAACTCATCTGGAAACCGCAGACATCTAAGGAGGGATTGAAAATAAACAATTGTTGGAGAAACACATGTTAGTAATACACTGAAAAAAATGATACTTTGGATTAACTTAAAAAAATTTATGTAATTTGTTACAGCTATTTTTTTTTTTAGAATTTCTCAAATTGTATTTATGATTTAGTTAAAACCATACATTTTTATTTAATGTCAAACCAAAATTTACATTTTTTCCAACTCAACGTTTTACCTTAACCCAAAGTACACAGCAAAAACTCCAGTGTTAAATTAACACTCCTTAAATTAACAGATAAATTAACAGATCACATTGTCTCTTTGTTCATCTGACTGTTATAAATCAATAACAGCAGACAAGCAAAATTTAAAGTAAACATATAAGGGTCAAGAGCCCAACTAAAGCAAACACTGATCACCATAATGGTGACTTACAATTTGTGATTTTCTCCTTCAGTGATTCTGCTTGTTAACATCAGGTGTCTTCCATAATGCTCAATCATCACTAAATGAATCACTTAATTATCTCATTAACTTTAACACTCTTGAGTGTTAATTTAACACTCATATTTTAACACTTTACACTCTTGAGTGTGGACTCATATACACTCCCAGGAGTGTTAATTTAACACTGGAGTTTTTGCTGTGTACTTTGGGTTAAAGGAGAACTCTGGTCAATTTTAACATTGAGCTCATTTTTTTGTAAATTTGGAGTGCTGTCAGTACAGAGAACAACGACAAAAATCGGTGTTGCCTACACCGTGTTATCCTCTTTTTAAAATGTGCACCCTGTTGACTTCAATGGGGCAAGTTTTAAACCTGTTTTTAGCCTCTTAACATCCTTGATGTGTCATTACAAGTGCCCAGCCAATGTGAGTGATTCCTTCAGAGTGAACACGGGTGAATCTGACTGCAGTAGATGTGAAAGATAGGAATAAAAGTGATGTTAATTCAGCCAGCGCACATACCTGTATTTACTTCCTATTTCCGGTCGAAGTCCGAAAAAAGAGGATAACACAGATTTTTGTCGTTGTTCTCTGTACTGACAGCACTCCAAATTTACAAAAAAAATTTGCTCAATGTTAAAATTGACCGGAGTTCTCCTTTAAGGTAACACGTTGAGTTGGAAAAAATTTAATTTTGGTTTGACATTAAATCAAAATTTATGGTTATAAATACAATTTGAGAAAATCTAAAAACATTAGCTCTAACAAATTACATCAATTTCTTTAAGTTAATCCAAAAAGTATCATTTTTTTCAGTGATAAAGGGCGTAACACTTACTTTGAGGCAAAGTGAAAACAGAAGGTATAAACTGAAAATCACAATTTTCCATTGGACCAATGTAAATATATATATTGAATGAATTGCACTGATGTTTCACTTTTTTCAGTGTAGTTAGTTCGGTAAGGTCTTTTGTTCGAATAATAGCCCAGAACACAAGCAACGGCAAGAAAGCCTCATAATTGTGTTGTTTTTGTTCTATAGGATGCACAAATGCAACTGTGTTTTATGTCAAGCTTATGGAAGCTAAACCAAATGTGCTCTTCTGACATCAGTTACAAATGCTTCATGCCTGTATAGAAAATTGTATTTGGCAAAATAACTGCTGATGATTCGTCTTGTTGAGTGGAAACTTTCTAATGTTATGTTTTGGCTGCTTTGTATAGTTTATTGAACAATTAAGGAGAGTAGTAAGACATGCATTGATCTTATTCACGCATGAATGCACCAGCGACCTGGAATGGCCCATTACTGGACCATTATATGCATGAGGTATAAGAGATGTCTGACATGGACAATTTGAGTTGAAGATTTCACTGATATGATTCGTGGAGGCCAATATATCAGATGTTGTGATATTAAGCAAAAATATAAACACATCATTGATTTGTGCCATCAACCTATGTATGGCTTGTTGAGAAGAAGTGCTATCGTCTCTCAGACCTGACAGATGAAAACAATTCCACTTATACCACTTATGCTCATACTTGACTCGAGCAATATCTATATGGCAGTTTTTGCACACATTTTGTACTCTAACTGTGTGTTTTACATTGGAAGAATGAATATTTTGCCAGATCTGTGGCTGCTATCCACAATAAACATGGCAGTAAAACACAAACTGTGGCTGCCGAATCAGCTTTGAGTCTCAAAATACTGCTGTTATCAGAACAAATGTTTATTTATACCGTATGACATAAGGGCAATGACTCATAACTCTATAGTTTATACGAAGTTGATAGAAGATAAGCTAATTATTAGCACTGGCACAAAACTATAGTTCTATATACCACTATTACATTGAAATACTCTTAGCTCTGTGAAATTGTAATTTTCATAATAATTTCTTGATCCATTATTTGGACTGCCAGATGTTTAGACACTGTTGCACAGAAATGCAATATATATATATATATATATATTTTATATATAAAAATGCCAACACTGAATTAAAAACAGAGTAATTGCCACTTTTTCACTTTTAAATAAAAAGGTAGTAGACCGTACACATTGGATATTGGGCCGTAAGCTGGGAGTGTTCTGAACACAGCCGCTGTATTGTATGTCTAACTGCAGTTTGGTTTGTTTTCCACTTGGCCTGATGACAGTCAGAGATTTATGACATGGCTGACCGGTGCTGGGTTCGGGTCAACCACAGAGTGCAGAATAGAAACAAGCCTAAATTTGATCAGAAGTCATACAGAGAAACGGTTTTACAGGCTAACTATTTTTCAAATGTACATTATTTAAAGCTGATGCCTTTTGATTTGATGATATAAAGAAGAGATTATCACGTGGAACCAATGCAATGAAATTGGTTCTTGATTTGACGCTGCTGCTGCATGGCTGATATAATGGGTTTTGTTTCTGAAAATGAAAGCTTTAGTGTTGCCTTCAGCCCTGATTTCTTATCTTTTTCTAATTTGTTTTTGTTGCTGTTGAAATTTTCATGTATTATTGATATAATTATCAGCAGATGCAGCTATATGTGATACAGACATAATTGCTTGCATTGAATTTTAATGGTCTTCGGACTGAGAAGTCCTGACAAGTTTTGACTGATTATGATCACCTGCCAGAAAAAACTTTCACAAAGATTTTGTTTGAAAAATATATCCAGTGATGAAGTCAAATCTGCTCATTTCAGTAGCATTGTAACTTAGGGAAGACCTGGCTAGTTGTCACTGTGAATATCTATCAGGGTAGATTTATGTTTGAAAGCCAATTTCTGTATAAACACACACATTACGTTTTGTGGTCATTTACCACACCATAAACCTGTTGTTTATCGATACTTTGTTTGAAATATGAAATAAATGTAAAAATGTATTTAAATAAATGCATTAACGTGAGCTTAATTTATTTTACAGCATTTGTTAACCTTTGTCAATGTAAGTTATTATAAATATAATTGCTCATGTTACTAAACAAAAATTCTCATGAAACATCAAAACATAAAAAAAAATGTAAAAACCGGCATAAAAATACCAAACCCTTGTTTTGGCCTGAAGTAACAGAAATTGAATGATATAACATTATAATATAGATGCAGTTGTTATTTTTTCTTTTCTACAAAATAATAAAACACACGTGACAACCTGATATTTAAGACAAATATCCTGTTATTAGAACACAATACATCTGTTCAGTTAAAATACGCCTTCACTGAATAGTTGACCCTTGCTCTAAATTGTTCAACCTGGATTGAATTTTCCTCATATGGAACTTCAAGCATCTGTTATCTATAAATAAGAGAAATAAAGTTATAGATTAAAAGTCAGAAAATCAGAATCTCACAGTTCGGCTCATTTGTGCGAGTGGCATGTGGTCTCGTCACAGGGTCTCAGGTCACGTTCCCCATGTGATGCTCTTATTCCAGAGTTTTCCGTGTGGCTGAGGGTTTTTTGAGCGAGCGTTTCCCCTTCGACGAGCGTTTCCTCCTCCAGATCCTCTGGAACGCCACATGTGATCATAATATTACAATAGGCTTATGGTCTCAGCACACGCCTGTGCGAGGCGTCCACAATCCGGCACACTTACGGGACACCCGGGACAGAAACAGTGCCAGAGGCGTTTGCTGGAGTTTCTTCAAAAAAAAAGTTTCTTGCTCTAAATGACTTTCTTTTTGTGTGTGAACCATTTCCACTTGCTCTCTGACTGTTTTTGCTGAAGTATATATATAGTAATCTTATACAAGATAATCATCTTAAATAACAATGCAGTAGTGAATGACTGAGGTGAAAGTTACATGTTTAAATTAAATGATGAATAATGAGGGATTGAAGATGCTTTCTGTGTGTTGTACTGTACATGGGTTTTGCAAGCTGTGTTTCCATTGGATTTTTTAAAAAGTGGTTGATTTGGCAGAAAGAGTAGAGGACTTGTGGCACCCGTCCCAAACACAGGTTCTGAGTCTGGACTAAAGAACTTTTTCCTTTTGTTTACTATTTAGTATTGTTGTTTGAATTATTTTTTACTTATTATGTAATCATTTTATGAATTATACCAGGCAAAGTTGTTATATAGCTTATAACTATGGATACGAGGGGAGCAGAATTACACTTAAAATGGGCTTTTTATGTAACGCTCACATCCGATTTATCAGGGGCCGGTTTCACAAAGCAATTTTAGACCGGTCTATAGTGTTAGACAAGTCTAAAATTTGCTCATAGACTAGGCTAATGCAAGTTAGACTGTTACACAAAAATAAAGACTGACTTAATTTAGACCAAAAATCAGTTACATTACAAACAGCCAAAAGAAAAGGGAAAATGGCTCATCATTTAAACATTTCTCCTTGTTACTACATTCTCCGCTAAATTTCCCAAGTAAAATGTCCTTGTAACTGTTACACTCCTCCAACAAACACATATTTTCCGCTGGCGTAAACTGCACTGAGCGGTTGAATGCGCTTACTCGATTTTTTTTAGCGCAATTTTCCACCGGACAAAATTGCGATTGTTAACTCATGATTTCTGTTCTGTCTGTGCGCACCAATCTTGCACTTCTATCTACTCCTCAACCAGACCACCTAGAGACTTCGGGTTTTCGGCATTATGTTAAGGAAGGTCTAATCTCGGGAACGCACGGAAAAGATTTTGGATTTCCTGGAAATTCCAGAAAAAAATCCGTTTTTTGCAAATTTCTCGGCAACCATAATAGCTATCGAGTTGAAACAAATTGCAATCGATAGCTTCTAAAATTTACAATAATATTAGAAAAAAAGAATTGATCAAAAATCTTTCCTTTATGCTTCAAAAATTAATTACAACTTTATATGAAGGGAAATAAGAAAAATATAGCCTTTTCACCTATAAAACTATTGTTCCACAGAAATACGTAAGGAAGGTATTCACAAGAGTCATGAGCACAATTAATTCCACTGAATTACGGCAAGAAATCAATGAAGGTATCGATCAAGATTTGAAGAAGGAGCAAGAATATATGAGAAAACGACAAGAGGTTGTTGCAAAATAAATGGAAGAACGTTCAGCAAAGCAACAAAAGATGGCGACATCCACACCAACGGCTTCCTCATCAGGCGTATCTGATTTCTACGATGACTCGTGGCTTTCAGAGGATGTTTTGGCAAATATCTCGAAAGCAGAAGAAGAGTTTACAAAGTCACAAGCCAATAGTCAAGCAGAAAAGAAGGAAGAATCTGAAGAGGACAAAGCAGAAAAGGAAGCTGATACAGAGACAATCCAGGATATTGAGTGAACACAAGATGTCAAAAATAATGAGCTAATAAAAAAAATTATGTTCAACTAGTCAAGTGATTGTGCCTTTTTTATTATCCATTGCTGATTTGATTTCAGAAAGTTCATTTGAATTTCAAGAGAAAGTTATATTCTCGAGCAACTTATTTTCTCTTTCATTTACTATCTCTTAGTGTTGTGATCCCATGACGTGAGAAAATTGCGCTAAAACACTCACTGAGTTTTTATTACTTGTTTTTTTACATTTTACATTTGTGCTTTCCAGGCCTGAGAGATCATGGAAATGAAAAGAATCTTTAAAAACTCATGGAAAAGCAATGGAATACACAATTATTCTAGTTATGCTCTGATCTAAAGGTTTTCATTACTAAAAATTGCATTGTTTGTTTGAGTGAGAGAAATGTAAAATATATATTTTCTACTAATCTACTTTCCTACTTATCTACTAATCCCAAACATTTGGAAAAGTCTGGGAAATGCATTGGCAAAAAGGTTATGATGTCATAACCACAACAGTTTCAGGACAGGTCGCTTTCACAGTTTACAGTAGTGTCAGTATAAGGTCTACATGTACAGTACAGTAGTGCCCATAAGTGATGTCCTCATAAATTGATATCTTCAGCCTTTATTCAAATATTATCAACAATGTGTTAAAGATTTTGTAAGTAGTTGTTGTGCTTTTATTTGTCATAATAATGCAATGAAATATAATAATAATAATAATAATACATTTTATTTGGCCGACGCCTTTCTAAATACCCAAGGACATCTTACATGTTTCGGAGGACATAAAAGAATAAAGAAATTAAAATATATTAAAATTCATTGTAGGCTAATACATGATACAAATAAAACAAATCAGAAAAGTGCTAAGACCGCCAGAAGAAAGCACTATAAAGAGTGTCAGGAGAGTTACTATGGCGATGTAGAAATAAAAAGTTTTAAAGATTAAAAGCTTTCTTAAAGAGATAGGTCTTTAGCAATTTTTTAAATGAAGTGACTGTGTCTGCCTGTCGAATGTGGGAGGGGAGAGCATTCCAAAGTCTTGGAGCAGCGCAACTAAAGGCCCTGGCCCCCATGGTGGAGAGGCGGAATTTGGGGGTGACAAGGAGGCCAGTCGAGGAAGAGCGGAGGGAGCGTGTAGGAACATATCCTGATAGGAGGTCATAAATGTAGGTGGGTGCAAGATTATGAAGTGCTTTGTAAGTGATGACAAGGGTCTTAAAATCAATACGGAAGTGCACAGGGAGCCAGTGTAGAGTGATAAGGATAGGTGTGATGTGTTCTGATGGTCTGATACCAGTGAGGATTCGAGCGGCAGAGTTCTGAATAAGTTGAAGTCTATTTATCAGCTTGGAAGGGAGACCGATGAGAAGGGAGTTGCAATAATCCAGACGTGACGTGACAAGGGCATGAATTAGGGTTTCAGTGCTGGCTTGTGTCAATGAGGGTCTAAGCCTGGAGATATTTCGGAGGTGAAAAAATGAAGTCCGGGTAAGTGATTTAATCTGAGATTTGAATGAAAGGGAACTGTCCAGAATATGCCAAATTGTGCCAACATCATTTTTGGTCATGCAAAGAAATGATAAATACATGCAAAAACAAGAGAGAACCATTGAAATATGAATAACTAATTATGTTGTATTCAATGCTTTTTCCTCTGAGTTTTTGTTTTTCTATGTTTTTGCATAGTAAATTGCATAGTGACCTGTAGCTGTAGTTTGCCTTTTTTCCCCAAATAATTTTGTCAGATAAATGTTTTAAAAAATATATTCAATATTTTCCAAATATTTTGTGCTTTAATTGAACTTTAATTGAATATCTCCTCCAGACATCATTTTTCCCTACCTAACGTATCTCAGTTTATGCTCATTATTTCATAAGAGCATGAAGACTTCTGTTTTCCATCATATGAACCCTCTATGAACCTGGACAGATGTCTTCACAGTCTCTGCATGGTTTCTGTTGAGGAAATGCACTTTCTGTCAAGATAACTCCTCGCATTGAGGTGTTTACAGTTCTGTGTAGACTAGCTGACCTCCATATTCTCTTCTGCCTCAAACGCTATGGGTGGTTGCTAAGGTGTTGCTAGGGGTTTCTCAGTAGTTGCTCGTAAGTCTACCCGTTTTACCCTCTGGCAGGTGAATATCATATGTCTGATCACAAAATAACTGCATAATTGTCCTCACCAAACCAAATGATTTGACATATCATTTATCTTGTTAGCACCCGTCAAGTTTAATAGGTTAGGAGTTTGTTTTCATCACTAAAAACCTAATTATGGTAAAAACTAAAAGTCTAGCCAAATGCTTAGTTCATTATTCAACCCTAAAACCCATTGGTTGATTCAGAATTTGACGTGTTGAAGTGCTCAAACAAACAGAGCAAGTTTTAAGATGTCAACCTATCAATATAGTTGAGTGAAACTGGGATATGAGAATATATTTTAACAACCAGAATAAACATACACACCTCGATAGAAACCCTGTGTCATAGCGTAATAAAGCAGTGAATTAACGTCGCGCCGCTGATGTGTGTTTGTGCTGGCGCTGTATTGATGATCTCATCAGTAAACTAGACGTTCAGGGCTCATTTATTGTTTCAAACTCTGCTGCGTTGCGTAACCTTTCTGCAAAAACACGTTCGCTCATTTCTGCTCAATAATCTGGAGACTTTTGGTCTTTTTTCACTCCACGCCCAGTGTTTCTGTCCAGTCCAGAGCGGATGAGAGCTCAGACACACAAACACAGCTCATCCAGTGACTCAAAGACTAACACATGACTGCACACTCATGGACACAGCCATAATAAAACCATAAACTGCAATATTTAACCAATTGTGGATGAAAGCAAGAAACAAAATTACCACAGAATGATGCATATGTTACATGAGGTTTTCCACGTACCACCGTTTTAAAAATAACAGATGCCATGTGTCGCCACAGTAAACTGTAGTATTCTTTCGAAATATGTTGCTTACTCTATGAACGTGAATTCTTGTTCAAGGGCCGTAACCACCATAAACATTTAGAGGGACAGTTTTCTGTTCACAGACGACCAGTGCGAATTCCATTGCAAACGGTGAAGGAATGTTAAACGACCGACAATAATATTGTCACACTGTTGTTGTTGCTTATACCTCACTGTTGTTGCACTTGCATGAATCAAAATCCCAAAGAAAGTTTATTTTTAATTCACCGACTGAAATACAGGAATTCACATGAGAAAGCACTACACAACAACTAAACACAACTAATACCGGAACAAAGAACTAACTCAAACTCAGGGCTTTTAGTCACAGCAGACAAAGGGGATAATTAACGAGACACATGTGAACAGAATGCTCGAATCAATCAGTAACCTAGGAAACAAACAGAGGATGACAGAAATAATTAACAAGCTAGAAAACTGACCATGAAACTAAATCAGAAAACAAGACATGAAGGCGAACTCTAAACATGGACAAACAAACTCAAAACATGACAAATATCCAGTGATGCAAGCTACTCAACGTTATCAAATGTTGCCATTTTGAACAGAAAACATGCTATAATTTACATGATTCATGGAATTCATAACTGAATGTGATGTGCGTGTTAAAAAAAGAAAAACTATTTGCAAATAGTTTACATTTAAATTACTTGACAACTACAATTAGACCTAAAAACTTATTTTCCCTTTCTTATTTCTTTTTCATAATTTCCATAAATCCTTTTTAATCCATTAATTAAAAAGTCTGGTAACACTTTAGTTTACGGTCCAATTCTCACTATTAACTAGTTGGTAATTAGCATGCATATTACTAGGATATTGGCTGTTTATTAGTACTTAAAAAGCACATATTAATGCCTTATTCTGCATGACCATATTCTACATCCCTTAATCCACCCAATATCTAAACTTAACAACTACCTTACTAACTATTATTAAGCAGTAAATCAAGCGTAGCGTCAGTTCTGGCAGGTCACGTTAGTCAACTCGCATCAGTGACTCTCAGCTGATCCACGTCTACCTATAGGAATACGACACCTATCACTAGGCGCGTTTCCATTACAGATTTGCGCAAAACTTTTGCGATTGTTTTTTTTCTAAATGTCGACAAAAAACTATTGCGAAATGACGGCATTTCCATTAACCGATGTTATGCGACTAATACGTCATTTTTCCTCTCGCGATAAGTAAAATCATTCCAAAAACCATTGCAACGGACGTTGGTAGGTTTATGTACTATATCCCGGCCACTGCACTAGCCATTATTATTAATCGAATTCGAAGGAGATGTATGTGTGTTTTCCAAGCATTAATGGTAAGGAACGACCCTTATTATACTTGTGAGCGGCACATATGAGGAGTTTCTGGGTGTTTCTCACTCATTTCTGCTTCGAGGTCTTTGATTGCGGCATTTATTTGAGGTTTAGAATCCATTATTCCTGTAATTCTTCTGTCTTTTATGAATTTAATAAAGAACTCTGTCTCGTATTCTGTCCAAACACACCGCATCATCTACGTCAGCTGACCTGTTAATGCGCAAAAACAGTTTCCAGTGCAGTTTTGCGAAATATTTCTTTTTCTAATTGCCTGAAAAACCTCCTCATGCGAGCAGAAAAACTTTTTTGCGATAAATGGGAGTTTTTGTGAAATTGACGTGTTTCCATTGGGCGTATTTCCAATTCGCAATTTCAATTTGCGCAATTTGAAGGGTAATGGAAACGCGGCTAGTGTATACATATATAAGCTCCTTCAGTATTATCAGCAGCTAACGTGTTTCTCAGGAGCTGATGACCCTCCTCCCTCCCCAGCTCCACCTCTCGTCAGTCAGGATTTGGCTTTCTGGTTCCCCTTGAATCAGAATATATTCTCAAATTATGTTGTACATTAAAATGAATGAATGATATCTGCAATACATTGATGTTGGTTCTGTTCTGTTCACCCAAAGGGGGGTTATTGCTGCTCTTATCCATGCTAGGCTGCACAGAGGCACAGGGAGTTCTTGCCCAGAACAGAACCATACCGCCAATCCTAACTGTATGCTAATTGTCAGTCGTAGTTGATGATAGTGGTCCTGACAGAATTGATGATTCAAGATATGGTTACAGCTTTGCTATGTGGTACAAAATGATATCTAGCATCTTACATGGAGATTTTGCAAGCACTGTAGGTTGTTGTTTCATCATCTTAATGCTTTTGTGATCTTCTCTCTTTCAGGTCCTCATAACCGTGTGTCACGGTGTCCTCCCAATGAACATCAGTGTCTGGGTTCAGACCTGTGTGTTCACATGAGCAAACTGTGTAACGGTGTCCCCGACTGCTCTGACGGAGGAGACGAGGGCCCGCACTGCAGAGGTAACAACTACACCACTCACACACAGTGCTCACTCATATACTCATATTCAGTTCTGCTTATCACACATCAATTTTAGCATTATAAATACGAGTAATATTAGTAATATCAGTCTTTCTGTAGAAATGAAGCTTGACACAGAAACAAAGTTAAAACTTTACTAACTCACCCTCATGTTTTTGCCAACCCATTACATCTTTGGAACACAAATTAAAATATTTTCAATATTCTCACATCATTTGTTTTCCATCCATTGAAAGTCCTAACAACTTTGACCTTCATAAAAAGATTGTAAAAGAAATGCAGATGAATCGAGTGGTTTAATCCAAATGTTCTGAAGAGACATGATAACTTTATGATGCAGCTATTTAAACAGCAGCTCAAATGTCCTTGCAGTTTTCAAAAGCTTGGACTTTTCATGAATAGACAAATATTGTGTCGCTGTGTCCCAATTCACACTATGCCCTAAACATATGCACTCTTTTTGTGAAGAAAAGGTACATACTTTTGAGTGTGTAGCAGAAGAGTTTTGGGACATACTACCACACCATAATTGTGTCTTAAAGGGATAGTTCACCCACAAATGAAAATTAGCCCATGATTCACCCTTAAGTCATCCTAGGTGTAAATGACATTCTTCTTTCAGACGAATACAATCAGAGTTATGTTAAAAAATGTCCTGGCTCTTCCAAGCTTTGTAATGGCAGTGAATGGCCATTTAAGTTTTGAAGTCCATTAATGTGCATCTATCCGTCATAAAAGTGCATCTATCCATCATAAAAGTGCATCTATCCATCATAAAAGTGCATCTGTCCATCATACAAGTGCATCTGTCCATCATAAAAGTGCATCTATCCATCATAAAAGTGCATCTGTCCATCATAAAAGTGCATCTATCCATCATAAAAGTGCATCTGTCCATCATAAAAGTGCATCTATCCATCATAAAAGTGCATCTGTCCATCATAAAAGTGCATCTATCCATCATAAAAGTGCATCTATCCATCATAAAAGTGCATCTGTCCATCATAAAAGTGCATCTGTCCATCATAAAAGTGCATCTGTCCATCATAAAAGTGCATCTGTCCATCATAAAAGTACATCTGTCCATCATAAAAGTGCATCTGTCCATCATAAAAGTGCATCTATCATCATAAAAGTGCATCTATCCATCATAAAAGTGCATCTATCCATGATAAAAGTGCATCTGTCCATCATAAAAGTGCATCTGTCCATCATAAAAGTGCTTCTATCCATCATAAAAGTGCTTCTATCCATCATAAAAGTGCATCTGTCCATCATAAAAGTGCATCTGTCCATCATAAAAGTGCTTCTATCCATCATGAAAGTGCATCTATCTATCATAAAAGTGCATCTATCCATCATAAAAGTGCATCTGTCCATCATAAAAGTGCTTCTATCCATCATGAAAGTGCATCTGTCCATCATAAAAGTGCATCTGTCCATCATAAAAGTGCTTCTATCCATCATGAAAGTGCATCTGTCCATCATAAAAGTGCATCTGTCCATCATAAAAGTGCATCTGTCCATCATAAAAGTGCTTCTATCCATCATAAAAGTGCTTCTATCCATCATAAAAGTGCATCTGTCCATCATAAAAGTGCATCTGTCCATCATAAAAGTGCTTCTATCCATCATGAAAGTGCATCTATCTATCATAAAATGGGCAACAAACTCAAGCTCCTCCAACATTTCTCTTTAAAAATTGTCGTTTAGACTCTAATTCGTGACTGGTGTGTTTTTGCTCTATCCTCTGCGCTTCCGCGTTCGTCATTACGTTGTGCGTCAGGTCAAGGGTTAGTCTTCCGCTGTAAAACGCTGCATACGGCCGTCTGGCGGAAGCTAGTAATTTTAGTTGATAAAGTTTTAAATATGGATATTTTTCACTTCAGAAAGCCTTTATTAACCCCCCAGAGCGGTGTGGAGCACTTTATGATGGACAGATGCACATTTATGATGGATAGATGCACTTTTGTGGACTTCAAAACTTAAACGGCCATTCACTGCCATTATAAAGCTTGGAAGAGCCAGGACATTTTTTAACATAACTCTGATTGTATTCGTCTAAAATAAGAATGTCATTTACACCTAGGATGGGTGAGTAAATCATGGGCTAATATTCATTTTTGGGTGAACTATCCCTTTAAAGAGACAACTCTGTTACATAGTTATGTGCAAACTGTCACCGTAAACTAAACTGTCAATCATCTTTACACAGTTAACGTCCTCATATACACACTCCACATTTCAGTTCATTTTATTATTCAACAATTCTTCCTACTGTATTGAGAGAAAAGAAAAAGCACGTTGATCTGCCAGATGTGGGTCTTTCATGCTGAGAACTCTCTCTTGTTTTTGCATAATGATGCACTGAAAGCCGCATGAAACAGAAATTGTGATCGTCTTGTCTTCCCTATTGTGCCGTATATCCGAGTGAAACGGCTTCTGGAACAAGAACAAATGTGGGCGGGGCTTGAGTTTGTCTGTGGGGAATTGATTGGATGGTTGTGGTTTGCTATTGGTGGATCTCATGTGAGTGACAGGTTGCCCCGCCCTCGTCATCAGAGAAGAGAAGAGATGAGGGGATGAAGTTTTGATTCATGATTACCAGGAACATGAATTTAAAACAATAACGTGCACCGATAAATCATTTATAATAAGCACTGCAATTTTCCATAAAAAAATAAGAATGGTCAATTTTAGAGTTCATGGTGACTTTAAAAGTTATTGGCCAAAAATATCTTTACGAAAGTTCCCAATGTTGTTGCAGGTGAAATAAATAGATTTCGATCTAGATTGTGATCAGATCTTTCTATCAGTAGATGGAAGGAGTTCAGGAGTTCCAAAAATAATATATAGTATATTTTCTCTTATTTATCTCTGCAAATTATGCAGGAGTAAACATCATTCCTGGGAAAATATGTGAACCTCCAGGATTTTCTGTCCATTTTAAAACATAATTGGATTCAGGCGTTTCAATTGTTTTAGTGGTATAAATCTGGTGTGAGTTTAGCAGCTCTGCTTCACAGAAAGAACATAAACCTGGATCGTCTCAATCATAATCTGGACTTCATCACGCCTGGTTTTGGAAACTGCCATGCCTCAATCAAAAGTTCTTAATTCTCACTAGGCTGAAAAAGTATTTGTGAAGAGATTGATGTGCATCAGCTAGATAGTGTACAAAGAGAAGAAGTTCAGCTCCTCTGTTCCTCTACTGAGGAGTGACCGGGCAGAACAATCACTCCATAAGCACGACATATAATATTCCAGGAGGTCACAAAGAACCGCAGGGTAACAAGGATCTACAGGCTTCTCTTGCACTGGATAAGATTCATATTCATGAGGCCATCAGACAAACACTGAACAAGAATGATGAGCACAGCAGGGATTCTGCAGAGAAGAGGAAGACACTTCTGTCCAAGAGGAACACTGCAGTATAACAGTTGCCAAATACCACATGGATGAGCCAGAAGACCATTGGAAAAATATATTTCTTAGTAGATGAGCCCAAAGTAAAATAAATAAATAATAATAATACAAAAATGTTTTGGTTTCAATAAGAAACATTCAATTTGGACAAAAAACACACATGCGATATATAATAGCAACCGCTTCCCAACTGTAAAGCTCACAGTTATTAGTTTTAAATAATTATGTGTTATTAAATAATTTGCTGCCTCTGGACCAGGACAGAGTGCCATCATTGATGGAATGCGTATTGAGTTATCTGAGGAAATTTCACTCTCGAAGGAAGAATGGCCCAACATTTCTCCAAGCTGTGATTTTTTTCCCCTCCAAATAAGATAAAGGGGTCATGAAATGCATTTTCAGATCTTTATATTATGTTTCTGAAGGTTAGTTTATGACCTTAGCAAAGTTATTTTTTGCGCCAAATATTTGTAAAAACAAGATTTCCCTTCCTCCTTTTCACTCTCTGTCAAGAACACTACGTTTCAAGGTGCGTTACTTCTTCCAGAAACACAAGAAAATGTCCACTGTTGTGGTTGGTGAACTTAATTGCACGGTCTCCACATAACCACATATCTACAGTATATACGCATTGCATGAACTACACTGGGACATATTCAACTTGACTACACAATATATTAATATTCAACTCAAGAAAACATGAATCCGTGTATGTACTGATTAGATTAGCAGCACTCAATGACACTTGCTCTCTTAATAGTGTTAAACGCTGGCTTAACATTTGATGTGCTAAACAATTCACTGTCTTTTTGAGTGAATCATTGTATGATTCACTCAACTAATTTGGTCAAAAACACTATTTTATGGTCTAAAGCGCAGGGCGCAAGTTCACTTAGTGCGAGTCCGAATCCACTTTTGCTAGTTTAATGACAGGGAAAATGGTCGGCGCTCCCGGCGCATGGTCTAAAAGGGTTGTCCCTATTCTCATAATGAGTAATGGGAGTGTTTTGGGATTTACGTGCGTTAAACCAATCAGAGTCTAATCTCCCATTCCCTTTAAATGCCAGTTGCGCTCGCGCCATGGCAGATTCGCTATTTACATGACGGAATTTGATAGTGGAAAGACCGAAGCCGTCTCCAGAGCGCAAACGGATCTGCTCGTGCGCGAGGTAAAAGTGCGCAAGCAGAACATCTACGGGACGAGCCGGATTCCACCATATCTTTATGTACACAATAATAATCTTTTACATTGTAATCCTTTTATTTTAAATATTTAGCATGTTTGTGTGCTGCTGTGCGTCCTCGTGTGTGTAATAAGCAGTGTACGCTCGTTGTGGACCCGCCTATAGGCTCACATTACTAATGCGCTCTTTAAATAACAAAAAAATTAAATACTGCGCCATTGACTTTAGACCAGGTTTCAGTTGGTCAATGGCTCAGTCTATTTCAGTTCCTCAAAATAGCAACGCTCCAACAATGCGCCTGAACACACACTCGTTTTCAGACCAGCAGCCCATGGGCGCACAAATGGGCGCAAATGCATTTGCTATTTAAACAACGTGGCGCAGGACGTGAAAATGAAAACTGCGTCGGGCTGAAACTAGCAAAACACACTTGCGTCGCGTCTGGCACTGCGTTGCACCGGTGTAAGATAGGGCCCTGTATATTCAGGAACTGATATATTTACTACTGATGCACAATGGTTAATCCTGCTTTGAATTTGTTTGGAATTATTTTGTTGGCAGATCAAAAATACACAAATTGACTGGCAATATGTACATTGTTACTCAATTGTACTGAATTGTAAAAAACAATATCACACACACAACCATGCTGTCGGTTGGAGCATCAGCACCCCTGAATGCAAAGTTTTATGAGTTTTTTATTTGAGTAGGTTTTTTATAGGACTTGGGCAAAGATCTGAACTCAATGTACAGGTACAATAGTGTATAAAAGGAAAGGAAAATTCCTGGGCTTTTCGAATGCAGTTAACCTTGATCTACCTATTTTAGCTTCACCCCCATATGCACACACACTCTCTCTCTCTCACACACACAGCTGTAGTGTCTCTCTTTATGCATGAATCTAGCGGGTGATCTCCAGTGATGTGACACAAACCCGTCTGGACATGAACACACTGGCGGGGTGATAGAGGACAACAAACCAGAGGAAATCACTGGAGAGATACAGACAGAAACTGCTAGAGTTCAAGATTTATTCTAGGTTAATTACAAATCTAGGGTTAGATCACCTAATCAAATGTTATTGCCATTTACAAACTTGGCATGATTCACATCAGATTTGAGATCAGGGACAACAAATGCCACTGGTTCTGCATGTCTTGTGACTGTTCACTAAAAATCAGCAGGGTTTGAAATGAACAACCGCCAACCTGTCTAATGCAGGTGAAAATCCATAACGCATTTTTAACACACTAGCCAATTTGGCGGGTTATGCTTCATAAATGATGTTCTATTACTTTGCATGGCATAGCTATCAGAGCCCTTTCACTAAAAAGATCCTCAAACATTAGCAAAACAATGTGTAAATAGTTTTTCTTTTTTAATGGTAAGTGATCACAAACAGTGATTGACTGTCATAAAGCAGAAAGAAATACACTAATTCAGAATCAGATTTAATAATAAATAGGCTGTATTTAAATCTAAGCTGTGACATTGATAATCTGGTTTCTTTCTGATCATTTTTGTTTTGACTAGTAGACGTTCTGAATGGCCGGTAACTTAAAAAGTGAGTAGCCAAATTGGCTGATGAGTGGAAAATTTCATTTCAAACCCTGGACTTCAGAAATCTTGGAATATAGAGCCATTGTATGGACCACATTTATTGTACTGTTTTGTTATTTTTTATACTTAAAGGGATAGTTCACCCAAAAATGAAAATTAGCCCATGATTTACTCACCCTCAAGTCTTCCTAGGTGTATATGACATTCTTCTTCCAGACGAATACTAGATATATTAGTATACTAGAATACTAGAATAATTAGTTATATTAGAAAATGTCCTGGCTCTTCCAAGCTTTATAATGGCAGTGAATGGCCGTTTCAGTTTTGAAGTCCGTAAAAGTGCATCTGTCCATCATAAAAGTGCATCTGTCCATCATAAAAGTGCATCTGTCCATCATAAAAGTGCATCTGTCCATCATTAAAGTGCATTTGTCCATCATAAAAGTGCATCTGTCCATCATAAAGTGCTCCACACGGTTCCAGGGGTTAATAAAGGCCTTCTGAAGCGAAGCCATGGGTTTTTGTAAGAAAAATACCCATATTTATAACTTTATAATCTAAAATAACTAGCTTCCACCAGACGACAGTACGCATGTACTACGCAAGTTGACTTACGCCACAAGAGTAACCTGTGATGTATGATGTAGGAGTAGTGTAAGCTTGCGGTTTAAACAAATAGGGCTGTGCAAAAAACTGAAACTCCTCTTCTATTATACAGAAATCATATCTCTTCAAAATTGCAAATTCGCGACCGGGGTTTATTTTGCTCTTTCCTCTGAGCGTCCACGTTTGTCATTACGCTGTGTGTCGGGTCATGGGTTACTCTTCCTCCGTAAATCGATGCGTACGGCCGTCTGTCGGAAGCCAGTGATTATAGTTTATAAAGTTTTAAATGTGGGTATTTTCCTTACACAAACGCATCACTTCGCTTCAGAAGGCCTTTATTAACCCATATGGTTATAATGGGTGGATGCACTTTTTTGGGCTTCAAATTTTCACCAGCCATTCACTCCTATTATAAGCTTGGAGGAGACATGACTTATAACTCGAGATATTAGAAGAATGTCATATACATCTAGGATGGCTTCAGGGTGAGTAAACAATGGGCTAATTTTCATTTTTGGGTGAACTATCCCTTTAAGTTGGCAGTAAAAAAAAAAAAAAATCACTCTCCAATTGTATGGAAAAGAGTATCTGCAGTAATTGATATGAGTAAATGTTGAGAATTTCCATTTTATATCTCGTTTGCACACTAGTTTTAAACAAATGCAATAATAAATATATATATATTTTTTTTTTATGTAACACATTTTACCACAGTCCTACTCCAAGTCCCTGTAGCTTCACACCGATGTGTCGAGTTTATCCAGAGGGATTGCTTCAGTTTTTATTAAGTCTTCATCAAAGCTGCTGGTTTTCAGTGGCGACTGCATCACTCTCTCATCATCAGGTGTGTCTGAGAAGATTCAAGAGCACTGGCTGAAATATCATCAAATAAAGATTCACACTTAAAAATGCATGGTGTTTCGTGAGTGTGCATTGATGAGAGAAGATTGCAGAGGGACTAGTGGTCTAATGAACACACACATGACCTGAAGGATCTCCATCGCAGAATGTTTTATGACCTTCTATGGGAATAAACGTCTTTCAGTCCTGTTGAGTGTTGGGCTTTACCTGTTACGCAACGGCTCCGAGACTCAAAGGTGAAGATCCAAATGCAGTTTATTTACAGAGTAGTCGTACAGGCAGGGTCATCAATAGCGAACAGATCAAAGGAGGAAACACAGAATATCCAAATAACAGGCAGAGGTCAGGGCAGGCAGCAATAATCAGAGTCCAATAAACAATCCGAGTCAGGCCAGGCAGAGAAACGATCAGGAAACGGTGAAACAGTCCAAGGTCAGCAAAAGAAGAAGAATCAAACAAAGGTAAATAACGCTCAGAAATGTAGTAACAGTAAAACAAGACTTCGTGGTGAGTGAATGAATGAACATGGTATAAATAGACTTGAGACTAACAGGATAATGAGACACAGGTGAATGCAATCAGTGAATGAGGTACAGGTGAATGTGATCAGTGATAAGTGATGAGTCCGGGCAGTGAGTTATGGGAAATGTAGTTTGTGAGTGATAATAATCTTATGTGGAGTGCCCTCTGGTGGCTCTCAAGGGCACTCCAGCTGGTGACCGTTACATTACCACTGTCCTACACAACACATACATAAATAAATCTACATAAATATAATTATTTAAAGTGACAACATATGCAGTTTTAGGAGTAACATAAAGTACTGACGGTACTAACATATGTACATTTCTCAGTAGCGTGACAGTAGCTTGGTCTGTTTTCAAAGTCCTCAACAACTGCAGACTCTGGTATGTGTTTTTACGACCCACGTTTTAATGAGTGTCATTTCATGTTGTTTCTTCATCATGAGTGGCTTTTAGCTTTGTAAACTGCCGTTGCACATTAGCTTCCCAACGCTGTTCAATGGCAGAAGCAAGTGATTTCAAACCGCTTAAATGAATGCAATGCATTTGATCCAAACTTGAATTGCTCAGTCATCACATTCATGAATTGGAAACATTATCTCTGCATGGCTTCATGTATGAGGAGGACATGTGTCACTTTAGATAATCGATACAGAGTCAGTCGTTGAAACTGAAGACTATCGGATCTGATCTTATATCTAGAGGAACGGTGAAACACTCAACAGTTCACTGGTCAGTAGAAGGTGCATTAATGAAGAAAACATTGATGCTTGAAGCCACTGTATGTCACAGACGAATACACAACACTGTCATTCTTCCAACAGGATATTTTCATTGCTTAATTCAAAAACACTGTTAGTGTGACATGATTTGTTAAAAGAAAAATTGGTTTACCTTTATGCATTTGGCATACACTTTTATCCAAAGCAAAATTAATTCAAGATGGACAGTTTTGGCATCACTAAGAATCTAAATGATCTTGGCATTGTTAATACTGTTTGAGTGACAGGAACATTTTCATTTTTAGTGTTTATAACAATATCTAGAGAACAGGGAGAACACACACACACACACACATATACCTACATGCAAATCAAAACATACTCATATAATTTCTGCTCTGATCATATACCAACACTGTCCCAAAACCTAGCGAAGACTACAGAGACAGGCAGTTCTTCTAGAACAGCATCTCTATTGAAATGAAACCTAATAGATCCAGATTGGACTCGATTTGCGGTTGCTTTCAGTAGTTTGACATTTGAGCATTTTGCTAAGCTAATGATGAAATCTTGTTCTCTGAACATTCAAAACCTTTTTTTTTTTTTTATGTTTCAAAAACGTTTTTTTTTCTTCTTGGTTATGCGAACGTTAAGGGAACATTCCATTTTGTCATTCTTTTAATGTTCTCTGAACGTTCTGAAACAAGTAGTAACATTTACAAAAAGTTAAAAGAACATCCAGCTAAACGTTTCAGGTAAAAATGTTCCATGAACAATGTAGAAAAAAAAATTTTGTGCTAACTTTTTGAGAACTTTATCAAAGACCAGATAACTTTGAACGAACGCTCTATTAACATTACTGGAAGAACATTTGTTCACCATGTTAGCTGGGAAGGCTGTCTACATTAAGAGCTGTTAGCATATTAGCATAGTTGCTGGGAGCTGTTGATGCAGGTCATCTAGAGCAGAATGGGCAACTTCGGTCCTGACTCCTGTCCTGGGGTGCGTTTCCCAAAACCATCGTTCCAACGAACATTCGCAAACAGCATCGCAGGGTTGTGTGTTTGGAACGACAGATCTCGACCTGTGGTTAGAAGCAGAGTTTCTAGTTTGCATGACATGTGGACTTAATAAATCCTGATCTTGAGCAAAATAAGCAAGCTGACATTCAGTACAATCTGTATCTTTTATTTAGAATACATACAAATGTCATTTACGTCTTTTAGTTTGTCAAGAGATTTAAAGCACGTTTTTGAAGAGTGCGCATGGGTAAACGTGCTCGACTATGTAAGAACGAGCCTATGATTGAATCTGGAAATAAAGCAAAATAACTGAGAAAAATGAGAAATAGTCGTCAGATGCCATGTTCGTAATTTATAGCAAAACATCTAGCGGTAATTCGATCTCAAACAGACTCATTAAACGAAGTTATTACTCCACTACGTATACGTGACATAATTAACCAACGTGGCTGAACGACCAATTTGCGACAATACGGTTTCGGGAAACAGTCGTGACTCGTGACTAGCTAGTTGGTTCCTTCAACGATGCATCGTACTACGGTAGTGAAGCAGTGAGTTACGTCGTTGTACGGGAAACACACCCCAGCACAGTTTAGCTCCAACCCTAATCAAGCACACCTGAACAAGCAAGCTAAGGTCTTCAGGATTACTAGAAAGCTAAGTGCGGCTGAGTTTTTCCTCCAGGACTGAAGTTGCCCATCCCTGATCTAGAGGCTCATTTGTTTCTGACTGTGTGCTCATATTTCTGAGATACCAGGTGCTGTTATTTTATTTGGGTCACTCTGTGGTTTGTTAAATCAGTCAAAGATGCCATTGCACTGAAAATAGAAGCCCAGGCTCATTGGAAAACGTACCTGTGGGCGGCAACATTTCTGCAAAATTATATTAGCTTTTGCCACAGTTTCAAATCGAAATGTCCAGAGAGTGGCCCTAAACGTGTGTTCAGTTTCATCTGAAACAGATGAACGTGAATATTACGTTGTTTTATTGGAATTTAAATGTCCAGGGAGCGGCACTAAAAGCTTACACTGCAAAAAATGCTTTTCTTACTTAGTATTTTTGTTTTGTTTCCAGTCCAAATATCTAAAAATTCTTAAATCAAGAAGCATTTACTAGAGAAGTAAAATGACATAAGAAATTCTATTTTGTTTTAAGATAAAAAGAAAGTAATTTAAGTAATTTTTGCTTAAAACAGCTAAATTATCTGCCAATGGGGTAAGAAAAAAAAATCTGAAGTCGAATGGAAAACAAGAAAAAAAATCATAATTCAAATGGAAAACAAGATTATTTTTCTTACCCCATTAGCAGATAATTTTGCTTGTTTTAAGCAAAGATGACTTAAATTACTTTCTTTTTATCTTAAAACAAAATAGAATTTCTTATGTCATTTTACTTCTCTAGTAAACGCTTCTTGATGTAAGAATTTTTAGATATTTGGACTGGAAACAAAACAAAAATAATAAATTAAGAAAGCATTTTTTGCAGTGTAATGCTACATTGCAATTTATAATAATAACGTATACCTACTGCCCAATAGTGTTAACAAAAGCATATGTAGAGTAACAAAAGTCGGCACACTGCCACTGCTGCTTCCAAAGAATCAATTTAGTGAACTGTACAATCTTTCGACCTGAAGATCTTCGTCAAGTATAAAAACAAGTACACAGCAAGGTACAATATCACCATGATCTATCACACCCGATCTAATTATCAGACTCATTAAACCAATCATACAAAATACACAATAATAACCAACATAACAAAAATGCTGAGTACATGCAAAAATAGTCACCAATATATACAGAAAATAATTGACTCAAATATTGAGAACGAACACCAAATCAAAGACCATTAGGGAAAGGGTATTTAATGATTATATATAAAACGCTTCCCTCTGTAGCAGAAGTTTATTAATGTTACCACCCCTTATTAGTGCTTTCACTTGTGCAACACCTATAGGTATCGAAGACTCGACAGATTGCGTTTAAAAGCATTAAAGTGATCCAAGTTCACTTGACCAGGGTCAAATAGATGCTTTTAGGTTGTTCGTTCAATTTCTTAAACATATAGTAAGTTTTTGTGTATTCGAACACTATGAAAGTGTTCTTTGGTGAATAACTGTGTGTTAGACGTTAGCTGGATTCTAGTGCTTGCGCGTTATAATTCTAGTATGTGATGTATAGTCTGTTACTAAAAATAGAGATGTTATGCATCATATGCTTTCGTTATACAAATAGTGCTTTTAGACTTCTTTTAATGTTTTGAACTTTGCAGTCTTCCAGAAATGTCTTCAGCCAGCAGCGTGACTGTGAGTGAGTGTGTTGTTTGACCTCTGTGTGTCCTCTGCTCTGATCTCTAGAGCTGGTGCTGAACTGCACTCTCGCGGGTTGCCAGGACGACTGCGCCGTCACTCGCGGCGGCCCCGTGTGCTTCTGCAAGAGCGGCTATGAGATCAGCCAGGACGGAAAGACCTGTAAAGGTCGGTAGCATGTGCACACACACTCACACACACCAACAAAAACATTCCTTGGACAGATGGATGCAGATACAGAGAGTGCATAATTATTTTAAGTTTATTGGAATAACCTATTTTTATTTTTTTTAATCTAAAACGTAGAATTTTTAATCGGGTATCATGTAAAGAAAAATGTACCGTCAGCTTGTCATCGTCACAAATTATTTTGCATGTTTTTTTAAGATATTTAATTGTTTATTTTAAGATACTGACAGTACATTAACCTTTTGTATTACATGGATATTTAACATAATTACATAAATGATTGTATTATATATGAACTAATCTGAGCAAATGTTATGCCACAATGTTTTAGGACATCACATTTTTTTCATTTGCTTACTCTCCAAAAAAAGGTTTCGTTTGTTACCATTATACAATAATGAACAATACAGCATTTATTGCCCACTTTGTTTGTCAGTATTTTTGTCTTATTTTTCAGTCAAATGTCCAAACATCTTTTAAACAAGTAAAATTTACCGGAGTGACAAAATTGTGTAAAATAATAAGACTTATGTTCAGAGAATATATCTTGATTTTTAGCCCATTGGCACGTTTTTACTTTACTTTTACAACATTGTATGTATAAAAGTTTGTGTCTGCCACAGAAAAATAATTGTAAAAACAAAATTAAAAAGGCAATTGCAAGTTTATATCTCACAATTCTTAGAAAAAAGTCCGAATTGTGGGATAGAAACTCACAGTTGCAAGATCGATATATAAAAAAGCTTTTCATCTCACAATTCTTCTCGCTATTGAGAGTTTATATCTCTCAATTCTGACTTTTTGTCTCAGAAGAAGAAAGAAGAAATGTAATGTAAGTTAAAAAGTCGTAATTAGCATTTTTATTCCATGTCGGAAATAAGCTTCCAAGACAAAAACCCTGATGTAGTTTTGATGGTGTCTGTGTGTGTTCAGATTTCGACGAGTGTACGGTGTACGGCACCTGCAGTCAGACGTGCACGAACACAGACGGCTCGTACACCTGCTCCTGTGTGGAAGGTTATCTAGTCCAACCAGACAACCGCTCCTGCAAGGCCAAGAACGGTAAGACAAACATAACAGTCCGAGATAAGATAAAATAAGGATGTATCCGAGTCAGCCAGCAGTTTAATTCATTATTATTGGCCGAACTGCTGTTATATTTGAGATTAAACGGATGTCTTCCCGTTGCTGTAGTGCCTGTGGATCGTCTCCCCGTGTTAGTGATCGCGAACTCTCAGAACATCCAGATCACGTCTCTAAGCGGCTCCGGCAGCCCGTCGCTCTACACAAACACGAAACAGACCACGGCCATGGACTTCCTGTACGCGCAGGAAACGGTTTGCTGGATCAATGTGGGCGACTCTTCCGCGGGCACACATCTGAAGTGCGCCAAGATAACAGGACTCAAGAGCTTCACAGACGAGAGAGCCATCAACATCTCCCTCAGCTTACACCGTAAGTCATTTCACAATGCAAACCGCCTTTCTCACTCAGGGCTGTTTATAATTGAGGAAATCCATGTGAATTAATGAAGATGTTTTTGAGATTAGTAATATTTCAAGAATCAATTCAAGATTCACCTGCATTTAGCGTTGTCCACTTGTGACTCAATCGACCAAAACACATCTTTATACCAGGTGTAAACACGGCCCTGGTGTCAATCATCGTCACATCTCGTTCCTTCCATCAGGAAACGGAGGATACAATAGTAACCGAGACGATATTTATATGCATTCATAAGATCTCCTCGATTTACATTACAGGCGATCAGAATTTCATCTTGGTTTATGGACATATAAATATCAGCATCTGCACCAAATTGCATATTTTTGCTCAGTTTGGACCTCTGAATAAAACATGTTTTTTTTCTCTCCATATTATCACTATAACAGACTACTGTATATGATCCATTAAAGCCAAATATGATACTTCACAAAAAATGCACATGCAAACTTTTTTTTTACATAAAAAATAATATATATATATATATGGGTATATAAGGGTTATATATAAGGGTTCAATAAACTGTTCCATTAAAAAAAAAAGATTTTCCTGAAAATGATCTCATATGTCCAGCTTTACAGGGTTAACTGTTACCATTTAGTACCATTTATCTGTACTAATCCTACATTTCTGAACAGAGCCATTCATTGGTGATCATCTTAAATATTTCATATTTTCCTTTTGTGCCTTCAGATAGTGTCGTTTTTGGACACTCTGTTTGGATTCACTCTACAGTGATCAATACTACTTTCCATGGGCGTTAATCGTACAATAAATGCATCATTGACATGCATGGTGCGGTGCTGCTTCAGCACATTTAGTGGCTGTCTGAACTGGATTTCATGTGGGTAATGAATACGATG
The DNA here is from genome assembly GCF_951802725.1 of Rutilus rutilus. Lineage (NCBI taxonomy): Eukaryota > Metazoa > Chordata > Actinopteri > Cypriniformes > Leuciscidae > Rutilus > Rutilus rutilus. Next base: position 2,808,330 of record NC_140227.1, read on the forward strand.
CTGGTTTTCTCACAGAATGCGCAGAAGTGGCACAACTGTGTAGTTAATTCACCTCTGAGTTTTTATGAAAGAGATGAAAAGTGGAATGAATGAAGTTCTGGGAAAAAGATTAAAAAGATCTCAGATGGAAGGAAACAAAACAAGTTTTGGAAATGACCAGAAACTGGGAATGACAGAGGTTGCAAGGATTTACAACATGAGAGAGAGAGAGAGAGCGAGAGAGAGAGAGAGAGAAGCTGTTTCTCAAACCACAGTGACATCATTTTAAACACTTTTTTGAAACGTTGAAGAGGTCATGATTTGAGAAATCAAAATGTCCCCAATATTTCGACATACAAGAAGCCATTGTATTACAACACACCATGGGCCCTATCTTGCACCCAGCGCAATTGACTTTGTACAGCGACGCATGTATCATTCCTATTTTGCACCCGCGCACAGCGGACTTTTCCCTCCACAGACGCACGTCGGTAAATTAGGGAATTAACTTGCGCTCCCGGGGGCGGTTCAGCGAAAAGAGGAGGCGTGTTCCGGCGCAAACGTTCCCTGGTGCTATTTTGCAGTTTCAGAAAACAATTCCGCCACAGCGCGTTATTCAGATGCTATTTTAAGGGCGCACGCTTGGCCATAATGTAGCATGTGCACAACGCACATACACTTTGATTCTCTCATCTACACAGACGCAGCAGTTTTCATTTTTGCAAATCATAGGCTACATTATTACAAGGAAAAATATTAACACACGAGGGAAATCATTGTGGTGTCCATGAAGATGTGAAAAAATAGGCATAAATCTAGCTTACACATTTACCCAAATTATCAGCCTGTTTAACCGAAGCTAATTTGGGTATGTTTCTCCATCCCCAATGTCACTTCTCTGTGTTTTACAGCCCTGACGAGAACGTCGGTCTCCTCGGCTGTGAACCGCTCCTGGCGTGCGTCTGGCAAATCCGCCGTTATAATAGCAATCCGCCATGGAACAAGCGCTCCTGCTCTTAAAGGGAATGTGAGATGACGCTCTGATTGGTTTATTTCACGTTATGGCCAAACCACACCTATGAGTAATGAAGCTACTTCAGACCAACACATTTTAGATTTGCGTCGGGTGCAAGAGTCATTTATCCCGCCGGTATAATAGCAGATTTATCCGAGATCCGCCCACAAAGTTACTTGCGTTTCGCGCTTGATACTTGCGTTTCAGATCGTTAAAATGGGGCCCCGTAAGTTTACAACTCAAAGCGATCAAAGAACGCATGCCGTTCATGATAAGCCAATGTTAATTCCAAGGCAGCATTTCCTGAATCTCCCTGCAATCCCAGAATGCATTACAACTTGCTCAGTGAAAAAATAAATCCATCGGTATAGAAATATATTTTATTCAACACCAAAAAAATTATTTGACTCTTATTTTTTCTGCTTTCTTGGTCATCTTCTATAGTTGGATCAGTAGTTTAGACAGGAAATGACTGTGTTAACCTGGAGTGCATATTTTGGGTCTTACAACAACGCTGGCACTCAGTAACCGTCCAGATGGAGATTTAGGCCAGAAATGTACTCTACGCAAGAATGCAGACGTGAACGAGTGTTTGTGTTCACATACTTGTTTCGGGCCTGTCTTTGGGTTTAAGTGCTAGTTAGTTTGAATGCTGCAGGGATTTCCACGTTTGGCAGTTTTAACATGTTTCTCAGTCACACACTCACAGGTCAGAGGTCACGGGGTTGACTGCGACACTATGCCCTCACTAGGAAGCGATAAAGAGATCATTGGCTTCCTGTTGCCGGGTAAAGATAAAGCTGCATGCCGCGTGAGTGAGGAAGAAGAACTAAAGGGAGAATAATAATGAAGAGGTGAAATCGGTAATATAGTGATCTTGAAATCTACTTAGAGGTCTCAAGGTAAAAACTTTTCTTTTAGAAAGAATGAGTAATTTAATAACTTGAAATAGTGTCATGAAAATGATTTGGTATTTTCATTGCAGGTTATTGCACCATTTTCCATTTAGTTTTTTAAGATTATCTGTTCAAATTACATTCCTTTCAGGAGAGCTCATAAAACTCTTCGTTTCTCTCCAAATACTGTCGTGAACCCGGGTTCAGATCTCTTTTAGCTGGCGGTCTCTGGAAGGGTCACACAGGAAATGTGTTTGCCGTGATTCATGACCTCAGCGTGACATGCAGATGAGGCCACCAGATGTTTTCCACTCTTCTTCTCTTCACAGTCTAGGACAGTGGTGTATTCTCTTTTCATTTCAAACGGAAAGATACTATTGTAGAATTCATGGAAATAGACGTTTTAAAGCACAAAGAACGTTTACCTCACTAGTTAGAAATCACAAATGATGGTATTCATATCTGTAATGTTAGATTGCAATATTAATACGACATCTGAAAAATACGTCGAGTTTTAATCACTTGAAAATAGGAAAATCAGCTATGGAGCTGACACCTTTTTTTAAAAGTTAAACTATTTTAACATGGTCCGTGTGCTCATATATGTGTCTTGATTCTGCTCGGACAGATTGAGTTCAGCCCGTGAGATACAGTATGCAGACACTCCCCATTGAACAACACTCCTCCACCAGCCTTGATCCATAAGTCCATATGCGTCTGTGTTTATGTGTGTGTTTTATGAGTGGTTTGTGTAGGTTGCTGGGGTTTGCTGCAGCATATTTATATTCTGTTTTGTGGAACATTTTCCAGACGTTGTGGTTGACATGAGGCGACCCAACCCCCCCCATCCGTCTGCGGCTCCGGAGCTTTATCAGGAAAACAGGGAAAACTGACATGTACAGATGTACAGGTGGAAATGTGATGCTTACACCACCTCTGTTTGCCATCTTCACATCATCACCATGTTATCTCTTAAAGAAATGTGTGTGTCTTGGAAAATGTGGACCAAAATGTCATCTTGTACATGTTCATCAGAGATCAGGAGTGTTATTGACTAGCGGCAGTCCAGTAAAGTCATCTCTTGCACGGTAATTTGGTGTGTCTCAGCATAAATAGCGGAAAGACTGGATGTGCGATGAAGTAATGTGGGTTAAAGCAGAAGGGAGTGGTTTTCTGACATACGGTCTGCGTGGTACAGAAGTTTCCGGAAAGCCTCTTAAACGATCATGTGCTTGAATCGGCTCACGCTTAACCGCGTCTGCCACACATTTCTGGCTCCGCCAACATTCAGGGCATTGTTTTGGTTTTAATCTCTTTCTTTTTTTTAACTCTCACCCTTTTTCTCTGACAATCTGTGCTTTGCTTGACCCTATCTGTGTTTATTGATTGACTTAACTGTTTCGTTATTGGTTTTTATCTCTCTTTATTTTAATGTGAACCATTTGAATGGTGTCAGCAAGTCTTGCACCCTTTTCTGGTCCAAATCAATGAGCTCTGAGGACTCACATTTAGAGTTTCACATCAGACTTCTGTTCATTATGTTGGTGTGCAGTGTGAATCAAGTTCTTCTATTGCAATGGGAAGCAATCCAGCCTGACTTGCAGAGGTGAACTGCTCTTAATGCTTTTATGTATGCTAGGGCTGCACGATATTGAAGAAAAATATAACTCATTAAATAATGCGATGTTCGATATGTGATACGATAATGCTTAAAGTGTGTGAAATAAACTTAAATTATCTTTAAAATATATTTAAAATGATATAACCTACATGTGTTTCACATTCTTTTTGTGACAAGAAAACATCCCTACAACTTCTGAAAGTGAACAGCAGTGTTTTACTGTTGCATAAGAAGTGTTATTTTACATAACACAATAACAACATTTACAATAAGCCTACATTAGATTTATGTAACAACAGAAACTGAATAATCAAATGTAAAAATAAAACACTGCTTAGTCTTCACTGTATTAATTAAATATATACTGATTCTTATTAAAGATACAAAAGTTATTCAGCCGAGAGCAGTGAGTGATTTTCTCTTTCTTTTGTTCATGACCGCAGTTATTGCAAGCTGTTGCGATATGCATATCGCGATATATACATTTGCGATATTTCGATAATTTCGATATATTGTGCAGCCCTAATTTATGCTAATCATAGAATGATGCATTTGAATTTCTTCTTGCCTTCAGTGAGTAACTAAAGGGGTTTTAGGGAAGACAAACCGGACACAATCAAGATCATGTGGGTTAAAAGTTGGTTGTACAAGCATAGGGACATAACACGAGAAGAAAGGAAGCTAACAACACTTTACATTGTTTGTTTGCTTCTCCTCTTAAATGATTGCCTACCTTCTACAGTGGTTAACAGCCACCAGCTATTTAATATTTATGGGCATTTTGCCTATTTTTGATAAGATTGTTTGACGAGAGACAGAAACAAGAGGGGACCGAATTGGGACAGGATCTCAAACTCCATGGTTTACAGTAATTTTACAAGAGTGATAAGGCAGAGCTTTTATAAAACTATATATCTTGCCAGGTTTCATAAATAAGATACATTTTTTTGAATTTATAGATAGCACATTCATAATTATTCTGCCAAGCAATGTATTATTTACAATAGGTCAGAGGGTGGAATCAAATTAGGACCAAGCAACTTGGTTTTTGTCCTATAAAAGCACAAGCCGGCAAACAATAGAATCCAACTGTGTCAAAGACGTCCATGGTTTCAGTATGGACAGAAATATGACTTACTTCTAGCTGTAAACCTGGCTGGTCAGGACATGGCGTAAAAATGGCAGACATATTTTCAGATGCCTTTAGTTTTGAACTCCTGAGCTTATTCTTGAAATGTCAAGGCCCTTTGAGAAACAGCTTTAAACAAGCTCCACTATTAATAAAATAAGGTTCAAGATGTAAATACAGGCCTTTGTTTGTTAGGCTCAATGCCACTGGTGGAGCTAGGGGGTGGCCCGGGGTGGCCGTGGCCACCCTTGGTCTGAGCTTGGCCACCCCTCTCACAACTGCTGTTTCTGTCTCTTTTTTTTTTATTGACAAAAATTGCGTTTTTTAAAAGGCTGAACCGTCTCTTTAAGACCACAAAAAACGTGAGACTTTTCAGACGCACACTCCAACTTCACCTCAGCGCCAGGCGCAAGTCAAACGAGTGCGGAAATGTGCAAGTGCCGAATGAGCTTCAGCAGAACATCATCAGACAGTGATATCATATGCACATAGTAAATATAGAGTCAATCTTCCTCAACTGGTGGGTTGCAAGACCGTTTTGAGGAAGTCGCATAGCGTGCAGTCAACAACAAACGTAATTCTCTTTTTTTTCTGATGCTACTTTTATTTTTAGAAGATGTGTGTGAGAGCTTGTGACACTTATGTCAGATGCTGAGAAAAGAGCGTTGTCCTTGTTCAGTTGGCTATCTTCGTTAAGATGAGATGTTGTCAGGCAAAATGTCAGGAAAACTAACTAACTTTTCTGTCATACGGCTGACAGCCGTTGTACTGTGCTTGCGCACATCACGCGCAAATGCGGCGTGTTGTAGCCGTAGTAGTCGTCAATTAACTCATGTAAGAATCAAAAAGGCGATTAAAGCTGTCAAAACTGCATGCATGTATTTGTTATATATGCGTCACATGTCTCTGGATTAAAATATTCTGCTATGTGAGATCACAATATAAGGTACAAACTGATGTAAGCACAAATAAATGTGAGCACTGTGCATTTGTACTGGACGATAGGCATTCATTTTGCGTTCATTTGTAAAGGACAAACAAAAATGGATAATTTTTAAATCCATAAAATAACTAATTTTACATTCTGCCAACATTACATTATGAAAAACATAACATTTTACATTATGTGCTGTTGACTTCCGCCTTGTTCACATTCTTGCACTTGGGGATTTTCAAAAGAGAACTTTTGTTTTCCTTTTTAATTTAGGTATGATAGAACTGTTGCAATTATTTATTTTGACAACTAATATAGAAAGTTAAACTTTTATTTGACAAACTTAGAATTGGTTGAATAGTTCATTGATTATATCAAACGCATTGAAGGTTGAATAATCTTTGGACTACAGTATTTATCTGCATGTTATCTCATCCATGAAGATGCAACAATGTAGAACAAGCTATTGGAGATTTTGAGAACCAGAACCAAGCTAACTGAGCAAGTTGAACTTTAGCTATAGTGTGTGCCCTTTTATTACTATTTAATTCATTTTAATATGAGGTGGTGGGTAACAATTAAAAAATATAAAATTCACTCAGTATTCCATGATTCCTAATTCACTATCTTAATTACAATTAAGTACAAATGAACTTTATTCAGTTGTGTAGGCACTAAAACAGTCCAATACATAAATAATTTTTTATGATAAAATAATTCATATTTCTGTGCCACCCCAGACTGGTTGCTGGCCCTTGCCTGGCCACCCCTATGAACAAATCCTGGCTCCGCCACTGCTCAATGCATTTTCATATGAAGCCGTCTCAGGAAATGAGAACTAGAGCCATTAGACCATTTGTTTTCATTCAGTGTTGTGGGAAGGTTGTGTCACAAATGGAATTTCTTACCCTCCTTCCACTAAGATCTACAATTTTACCAGGAATTACAATGAGACTGAAGCCAGGCTCCTCAGCCCACTGTTTCTCTGGTTTTTCTCTGTGGCGTTCCTCTATTCTTGCATTGTTCAGACGGCAGCTGCTCTAAGACCCATTCGTCTTCCTCGACCGTCTTTTGTACACTTGCTCTTTTCTCCAATCTTTAGTGTTTTTTTGATCTGTGTTTTTAATCACTGGCTTTCAATCCGGGCAGCTGGAAAAGTTTAGGCAGGACTCGGCTCTTAAATAAACAACACCTTTGGGGATACAGCCCTTGATTCCGGTAAACGTCTGGCTCTTGCACAATGGCCAACTTTCCTTTGTAGAAACAAGAGAGGCCAACACTGTCTCTGTCTCCTCCCCTGAGCCTTCTATCTCTCCATCTGTCTGGATTTTCCTGCATCTCCTGGACAATTTTACCCAACAGTCATGGTTTCTATGCGCCACGTTTTCACAGCCACTCAATGTTCAAATGTGCAACATCCCATTAAAAGTATGATTTGGTAAAAATGGATGCGTCTGGGGTTAAAGGAGGAGAGGTTCAGATGCATTGAGACGTTTTGACATTTTAAGGTCAGAATGGGGCGTATTGAAGAGGTGGGGGGGCTGCAAAGGAGCGAGAATCCACAGTTCGGATCGCAGCTGTTAAAACAACTTTTTTTGAAATTGTGTAACATGCGCACATGCCTTCAGATAGTCCCCTGACTCAGCTGTTTCAAAGAGAAAGAGCGTCATTGTAGAAGTGAAAAAGAGAAACATGGATGTGAGACCACTCTATTAGCACTATTTTAAAATAGAGCCACAGAGTCATTTAACCACAAAACTGCATGGTTGGTAAATGAATAGTCAGCGCCAGTCAGGCACCATTGTGTTCACATGTGTTTATTTGCATATAAATGAATGCATGCTTACCATTCTTTTATGTTTACTTTCTTAATAAATGCCCCTCATCTTATAGTCAAGATTTGGTTGAGGGTTGAGTCAGAGTCAAGAAGGAATTCACATGCTCATGAGGTCATGACAAGACCAAAGACATGAAAATATGGATTTGGACTTCGAGTCTTGAGTCCTAGATTATATTTTCATATATCTTGTCTTGGACTTGGGAACGTGTGGGTGTGGGCTTGGACTCGGTCTCGACTGCAACATAGGGTTTTAGCGTATCTTGTGACTGATCATGAAGCAAATTTTTTTCAATGTTCTTGATTGAATGCAATCATGAATGATTTCAGTTTGTTCTACAACTGTTAAAGAGTTTACGGTCTTATTTTTGGAATGATTCAAAATAAGTACTCCCAATTTAAATTGAGATTTAAAACTTATATGAACTTAACTATATAAGTATATAGCCTTCCTGTAGCTCAAACAGTAGAGCGCTGGCACTTGCAATGCCAAGGTAATGGGTTCGATTCCCAGGGAAAGCAAGAACTGATAAGAATGTGAATGTGTACCTTGAAATGCAATGTAAGTCGCTTTGGATAAAAGCGTCTGCCAAATGTAAAAAATTTTTTTTTAAATATATATATATAATAAATTAATAGAATGGGGCATGTGGAACAAATAAAACACATAATTTCTGTTACCTACATTTCTCTTCATTCGCTGTTCTTTACAGATGTAGAGCAGATGGCAATAGACTGGCTGACGGGAAACTTCTATTTCGTTGACGACGTGGATGATCGGATCTTTGTATGTGATAAAGATGGAACCACATGTGTGACACTGTTGGATCAAGAACTCTACAACCCTAAAGGCATCGCTCTGGATCCAGCCATGGGGTATGAACATTGTCAAGCTCACACTTCCTCCGTGTACACAACTAGCTAGCTGAATATTGAGCAGTTACCTTTAAAAACCAGAGTATTTGCTAAATGGTGTACTCATATATAATGGATACTTTCTCCTTTCTCAATGTTATCTTCAACAGAAAGGTTTTTTTCACCGACTACGGACAGATCCCAAAGGTGGAACGCTGTGATATGGATGGACAGAACCGAACAAAGTTGGTGGACAGTAAAATTGTCTTCCCACATGGCATCACCCTGGACTTGGTCAACAGGTTGGTCTACTGGGCTGATGCTTATCTGGACTACATCGAGGTAGTGGACTATGAAGGCAAAAACAGACACACCATCATTCAAGGACTGTTGGTAAGGAGCAAATACCAAGATCAAATGTTTTACATGTGATTGCACAAGAATGTGTTGCTCAATAACTAATTTCTCCATTGTTTTGAAGCATTTAAATTACAATGAGTTGGTAAATCTAACATTTAGCAATGATGTCCTGGTACTCTGTATCAACTTTCCTCTTTTTCTGCCCCTAAAAGCAACATTATTCTGTAGATGAACATGATTTTCCATCTTCTCAAAAACACTTCCAGTCAACAGAAAAAGATCCCACACACCTTCAGAACATGCCATCCATCCAGACACCCAAACATCCATCTGTCCATCAATCATGCATCTATTTTATCAATCCAAACTTCTAGCATCAGCCATTCACCTCTTAACCATCTGCCCATCCATCAGAGTCAAGTCAAAAATCAAGTCAAGGTTCATTTATAAAACACATTTGAAAACAACAGATGTTATAATAAAGTGTTGTACAATAGAGAACGAAACCCCATCTATCCATCCTAATGTCCATCTGTTGCTCCATCCATCATCCATCCATCGTAACATCGATCTGTTTATTCATCCATTCATCCATCTATCCATCGTAACTTCGATTTGTTTATCCATCCATCCATCCATTGTAATGTTGATATGTTTATATATCCATCCATCCATCCATCCAACATTCATTCATCGTAACGTCTATCTGTTTATCAATCCATCCACCAATCCATTCATCCACCCTAATATCCATTAATCCATCTATCTATCCAGCCATTCAAATGTCCATCCATCCATCGTAACGTCCAACTGTTTTTCCATCCATCCATCCATCCATCCATCCATCCATCCATCCATCCATCCATCCATCGTAACGTTCATCTGTTTATCCATCCATCCATCCATCCATCCATCCATCCATCATAACGTTCATCTGTTTATCCATCCATCCATCCATCCATCCATCGTAACGTTCATCTGTTTATCCATCCATCCATTCTAATGTGATCATCCATCCATCCATCGTAACGTCCATCTGTTTATCCATCCATCCATTCATCCATCTATCCACTTTACATTTCAGCAGCTGTATTGAACCCAACATTTACCATTTAATCCATTGCATTGTGAGAGTCTTACAGTGGCTAGCATTATTTACTGTGATAAATGCTTTAGTAGACGGGAGAGACAGTGTTGTTTCATTAGTGCTACTGAGTCATTTTATTAAATTTGATTCTGTAAATATATTAGCCTGATTTCCTCCTCTCTGCTTGAGTTATGGATAACATTTCGCTGCTCAGCCCAAGGCTAATCTGTGTGTTTATGTGTGTATCTTGCTCACTCAAGCTAACAGAGCAAGCACAACTTCCCAAATTATAGAAGTAATTGAACAATAATTGAATATATATATTTTTTTCTCAGATTGAGCATCTTTATGGGCTCACGGTCTTTGAGAACTATCTATATGCCACAAACTCAGACAATGCCAACATGCAGCCTAAGACCAGTGTGATCCGCGTCAATCGATTCAACAGTTCAGATTATCAAGTGGTCACCCGTGTGGACAAGGGAGGAGCTCTACATGTTTACCACCAGAGACGCCAGCCCTCGGGTATTAAACTCTTTCTCATCTATTGCTCAGCTGTATAGATTGAGCCTGTATCATATATAATGGTTTAAAATGCTACCACTACACCACAGTCAAGCTCCAGCTCACTCGAACTCTCTTGTTATTCTTCTTCAGTGCGGAGTCATGCCTGCGAGCCCGATAAGTTTGGGAAAGCTGGAGGTTGTTCAGACATCTGTTTGTTGGGCAACAGCCACAAGAGTCGGACGTGTCGCTGTCGGTCTGGCTTTAGCCTGGGCAACGATGGCAAATCCTGCAAGAGTGAGTGACATCACAGCCAATCAGATTCTACTCCATCTATCAATTCACCATCAGATTTACAATAGTTTTGCCTACTTAAAATCAAAACGTTTGATTGGCTCAGCTTCATTGAGCATTTGTTATTTCAAACTCTCGCACTTTTCGTTCACATAGTTCCTTAGTGATGTCTATGCATATCATCTAGACTGGAGGTTTGCCCCACACTTTAGCTGAATCACTCAGAAAGATGAAGGTCTTTACCATTTACCCCCAATATTGATTCCAAGCTGTTTGCTTTGAATATGCAATGAACTATTGGTAGAATTGATTTGTGAACTGTGAGTGACCTCTGAACACATGACCTTGAAAAAGACAAGAAGCGGAGATTGGAATTGATTGTAAGAAACAGGTTAGTGCCGTCACCATAGACTCACTTTTCACTATATTCGGTCCCTGGTGTCTAATCCCCAGAGCCTGAGCATGAGTTATTCCTGGTGTACGGGAAGGGTCGTCCGGGCGTTATCCGCGGTATGGACATAAACCCTAAAGTTCAGGATGAATACATGATCCCCATCGAGAACCTGATGAACCCTCGAGCTCTGGACTTCCATGCACAGAGCAACTTCATCTACTTCGCTGATGCCACCAGCTACCTGATTGGCCGACAGAAGATCGATGGCACGGAAAGAGACATCATCCTTAAAGAAGGTGCTAAAAATGTTAATTCATTCATTTATTCATCTTATTGCTGGTGTGTATTCTTCATTTGGTTATGTGTGTATGGTTTTCCAGGTATTCACACTGTTGAAGGAATCGCTGTGGACTGGATGGCCAATAATCTCTACTGGACAGATGATGGTCCCAAGAAGACCATCAGTGTTGCTCGGCTCGAGAAAGCTTCTCAGACCAGGAAGACTCTCATTGAGGGCAAGATGACCCATCCTCGAGCGATTGTGGTGGACCCTCGGCACGGGTGAGCTCTAGATTCAACTGTATAGCAGTTGTTGGGTTATTTGTGGGTTAATACATGAATGTCATATCAAAAACATAATTGATTTAATTGAGAGAAGTCTCTTCTGCTCACCTAGGCTGCATAACTTTGATTTACAATTTAAAATAAGTGTTTTCTATATTAATATATTTTAAAATGTGATGCAAAGCTGAATTTTCAGCATCATTACTCCAGGCTTCAGTCACATGATCCTTCAGAAATCATTCTCACATGCTGAGTTTGTGCTTGATTTTTAGCAATTATTATTGGTGCTCAATTATTAATAATGATTATTATACAGTTTTGCTGCTTAATATTTTTTTGTTTAAAACATGATACATTTTTTTCTGCATTCTTTGGTGAATAGAAAGTTCAAAAGGACAGTTTTTTTTTTTGTTGTTGTTGAAAGTTTAGAACATGTAGAAAGTTTTTATAACATTATAAATGTCTTTAATGTCGCTTTGATCAAATGAATGTGTCCTTGCAGAATAAAAGTATTAATTACTTCTTTTAAAAAAAATTGCCTTGATCACAGGAATAAATGACATATTGAAATATTTTCACATTGAAACCAGTTATTTTAAATTGTAATACTATTACACAGTATTGTTGTTTTTACTGTATTTTTGATCAAATAAATTCAGCCTTGGTGAGCAGAAGAGACTTTCTCGAAACATTCTCGAAACTCATAAACATTAAAAAAAAAAATATATATATATATATCCCAAACTTTTGACTGGTAATCTACAACCTCAAGAGCCGTATTGCTTTAAAAAACCAGCAGCAACAGCAATATGTCAAAATACACTAATGCTCAATAGATGAATCAATTTACAAAGGAGTATCTAATTTTTCAGTCAGAACAATGCATTTTGAAAAGGTTTTTTACCTCTTTCAGCTGGATGTACTGGACTGACTGGGAGGAGGACCCAAAGGAGAGCAAGCGGGGGAAGATTGAGAGGGCCTGGATGGACGGAACCAACCGGAACGTTCTTCTGACCTCGAAGACGGTCCTGTGGCCCAACGGCCTGAGTCTGGATATCCCTCAGGGGATCCTGTACTGGGTGGATGCTTATTACGACCGAATCGAGATGGTTTATCTCAACAACTCTGCACGCAAGGTGCTGTCACACCGCTGATCTAATAGATGATGTTCACATATACACACATGTGTTTGCATTTAAGAATGAAAAACAAGAGATGACACTGAAACAGCCGATTTACTTGCCATGTAACATCATATTGTTTCTGCTTAGACGGTTTATGAAGGACAGGAACTGAACCACGCCTTCGGCCTGTGCCACTACAAAAACTTCCTGTTTTGGAACGAGTACCGCAGCGGGAGCATCTATAAACTGGACCAAAACACCAAAACGGTCACTTTGCTACGCAACGAACGGCCACCCATCTTTGAGATCCGCATGTACGATGCCCAACAGCAGCTAGGTAATAGAGTGTGTTTTGCCCTGGTTTTTGTGTTAAAAAAAAATTGGCTATGGAATGTCTTCATCAGATGTTATTCTTGCGTGTGTTCATCACAGGAAGTAATGCGTGTAGAGCGAATAACGGTGGCTGTAGTAGTCTGTGTTTGGCCACTCCCACTGGCAGGTCATGTGCCTGTGCTGAGGACCAATTACTGGACTCCGCAGACAACATCAGCTGTAAAGGTAAAAAAAACGAACACTACATACATATTTACAAACTAAATAATAATGTGTTAATACAAGCGAATTGTCACGTCCAGTCATTAAATAATCTTTGCAAATATATGTATAGGGTTATATACATATTTGAAACATGTAACAACTTGGTAAAAAAAATAATAATAATAATAATTTATGAAAAATGCCACTGCTTTTAAAGATTTCAAGTTACTCAACAGCCATTACAGAAGTGTGATGATATTAACATTTAATTTTGAAGGACAGAATTCACCAAATTCTTTTTATAATTTAAGTTTTGATCTACAGTACCCACGTCAGTTAAGAATCTCGCCACAAGAAGGTTATTGGTACTTTTTGCCTACTCTTTTATGAGCACTGTGAATTCAGACATGCAACTCTTTTTTGCCTACTATATTTTTACTTAAAAAAATTAAAAAAAACGACTTATTCGCTATAAGACCTTATGTATCCCCGCCCCTTTTCAGGGCTGCGCTCGTTGTCTTTTGTCTTCCTGTATTTTCACAGCAATCTAATGTATTTATGAATGAACAGCTCGTTTTAAAATCTTCCCAGTCGACTGACATATGTTAAGACATCTGCTTTAAAAATTACAATCCTCATGATAACTTTCGGTAACTTTACAATAAGTAAATCCACTTCACCAGCTAATTACTCCTGGACAGCAATGCCATAGAGATATATAGAGCGACCGCAAAAACGGAAGTTAAAGACAATTTTCTAAAGATGGCTGTGCTTGTTTCTCTGGCGCATAAGGTCTATAGGGAAGTATGCGTTTTGCACCGTTTTCTCCTTTGTTTTATGAAGGGTGGCAACCAGCATTTAGGGGCAACACTGCCACCTACTGTGTTGGAGTATCAACCAGACAGACAGTTACTGGCACTGGATTCTTTACTATGTTGTTATATATGTAGCATTAACAAACATGATATCTGTTTTTTTTTGTTTTTTTTTGTTTTATATTACAGTTATGGTGATATTCTAATGTGGTTAACAAAGGTGATTAAAGGATTAGTTCACTTTCAAAAAAAAAATTTGCTGATAATTTACTCACCCCGATGTCATCCAAGATATCCATGTCTTTCTTTCTTCAGTCGAAAAGAAATTAAGGTTTTTGAGGAAAACATTCCAGGATTTTTCTCCATATAATGGACTTCAATGGCAACCAACTATTCCAATGTTCCTCCAAAGTCCAAAGTCTCTGCATGATCCCAGTCGAGAAATAAGGGTCTTATCTAGCGAAACGATCGATCAAATGTAAATAAATATTTATATATATATACTTTTTAACCACAAATGCCTGTCTTATACCATCTTTGAGATGTGCCATGCATTGCGTCATCACGTTGGAAAGGTCACCAAAAAAAAAAAAAAAAATGAAAACAAAGATGTCGGACGATTTTGAAGTTGGGGGAGAAAATGAGATGACATTTTTCGCCCTTCCCTTCCTTTTTGAACTGGAGAACACAGGCAAATAACTTGGATAGATGACGTGACGCGTGACCTTTCCAACGTGATGACGCAATGCGTGGCGCATCTCAGAGATGGTACACGACGAGCATTTGTGGTTAAAAATTATATATATATTTTTTTTTTTTTTGAAAATGACTGATCGTTTCGCTAGATAAGACCCTTATTTCTGGACTGGGATCGTGTCGAAACTTTGAAGCTGCATTGAGACGGATATTTGAACCTTCTTTGAACATTGGTATAGTTGGTTGCCACTGAAGTCCATTATATGGAGAAAAATCCTGGAATGTTTTCCTGAAAAACCTTAATTTCTTTTCGACTGGAGAAAGAAAGACATGGATATCTTGGATGACATTGGGGTGAGTAAATTATCAGGGGTGAGTGAACTAATCCTTTAACTATGGTGGTTTGGATGTAACATTATAGCCTGAATGGTTAAAATGGCTTTTAAAGATCTGTCCATCAAAGGGTTAATTACTGCTGAAGAAACAACATGTTAGAGACTTCATTAGAAACCATTCAGTGACCCAGGTGAGAAATGTGCCAAATAAAGCGGGATAAGAGAGTTGATTCAGTCCTGACAGAGAACAACGCAAGAAAAGCCTTGCTGAGCAGAAGCAAATCTGTCTGTGGCAGCTGCTCGATCACACTGTCAGATAATGCATCATTTTTAGGCTTTAATCTGTGACCGACTGTTGATACAATCAGCTGAATTCTGCATCAAGCGGTTTGGTTTGGTGTCTGAATGTTTGAAACAGAAACCCCTCAGATGTTTTCTTTCACAGAGCTTGGCCTTCAGCAGACTTATTTACATTTAGTGTGTGTGTGTGTGTTTCTTCACAGCAAACCCGTCGTACATCCCCCCTCCGCAGTGTCAGCCGGGAGAGTTCGCCTGTAAGAATAACCGCTGTATTCAAGACCGCTGGAAATGTGACGGAGATAATGACTGTCTGGACAACAGCGACGAGACCGCTGAACTGTGCCGTAAGAACACACACACGTCATGTATTTAACAGGCTCTTTGCATGAAGCTACACACACATGCAGCGGTTGTGTTCTGTCCATCTGTAGATCAGCACACGTGCCCTGCGGATCGCTTCAAGTGTCAGAATAACCGCTGTATCCCCATGCGCTGGCTGTGTGACGGAGACAACGACTGCGGCAACGACGAGGACGAGTCTAACACGACATGCTCAGGTACACACACACACACACACACACACACTTGTACATCTATCTTTATGAGGACATTCATTGACACAATGCAATCTCTAGCCGCTCACCCTAACCTTACCCATCACAACTAAGTGCCTAACCCGACCCCTGACCCTAAACCGACCCTAACTACATTATAACCTTATCCCTAAAACCAAGTCTTGACCCTCAAACAGGCCTTTAAAGGCTCTCAGAAAGTGAGGACCGGCCAAAATGTCCTCACTTTACTCTCTTTGTCCTCACTCCAATGGTCTAAAACTCAAACTGGTCCTCACAAAGATAGTTGTACAAGTACTCACACACACACACACACACACACACACACACATATACACACACAAGTTCTGTTTGCATTTAATCTGAATTTGCAGCTCTATGACGTTCTTCACACTTAGCCCAAAACTTCACTCTGCAAAGACTATGTTTTTGACAGTGTAGGTTGTCGGAATCTTTTTCGGTGCACATCTTATCCATCCATAACCAAACACACACACACACACTCACACACACAAGTCCAACAGACGTTGCCGTAGTCCATCTCAGACATGAAGTGTCTAGGTTTAAATCTACACGAATCACACATCTGATAACTGGAACTTTAATTGTCATCTCATGCGATATTGCTGAAAAATTGCTGGAAAATAAAGTATAAAGGTATCAGATGAAAATATTTCTCCTTGATGTTCTGTCGTGAGTCAGCTGAAATATACCTAGAGCAGCAGTGTATAAATATAGAGTTTATCACACATGGTATATCTGACGCAGTTCTGGGCTCAAACTGTTGTACTATATTTGACTTCATGGCTGAATTGTATGGTTTGCGCTCTTTAATTTAGACCGTATCTATTTTAAAGGCATGGCAGTCTATGATTCTGCCTTTGCAAGAAATTCTAGACTGCAATGTAGTGTGATATTTGGTCTCACACGGGCACAACTAATTTAATAGTTTCTCACGATGGGCACCAGAGTTTAGGGAGTTTAGGGGGTCTCACAGGGGGCACCACATTAATATTGTGAGTTTTAGTCTAACTCCCCTTAAAGTCAGTGTGAAAGTGTCAGATAACTAGTCTGGCTATCACCAGACCAAGCTCAATCTTTTAAGATTGATCATTAGTCTGTAGAGTCTGCTCTGTATTTTCTCGGTCAACGGGCAGAGCTCAAATGACTGTACACAACTGGATAGTCCTTCAACCAATCAGACCAACGATCCGGGTGACGTACTTTGCAGCGAAAGCTCAGGAAACGTGTCAACAAACGTGTTGGTTTGGAGCATTGATCAGCGGTTTGCAGAAGCAGCAATGGCATCCAGCGATTTCTGCAGGTTGTGTAAAAAAACACATGAAAGTGAGTGGTATTTACACACACTCGAGCGATTTGTTTGCTAAACTAAGGGTGCTTTCACATCTGCATTTCGGTTCATTTGGTCCGGACCAAGATACTCTGTAGCATTTTTCAGGCGTTTTGGTCTCTTTTCACACCACACTGATCGCTCTGGTCCGAATCAGTTTATGAGTTGATAAAACGAACCAAAATGCAGTCACGTGACAACATCCACATCACTCGTTGGCTTTGAACGCATTTCCATAACTGCACTTCGATTGGTCAGAATTAACGCGCGGGAAAATTCCAACAGAACTCCCGGGAGTAAACAAAGATTCGGCAGACAACACGCCGCTGTTTACTATGGAGAGACGACTGCGTGGGCGGATTGTATCCCTGGTCATATTTTATAATATAGTTTGTCTACACCACTTTAGGCAAACAATAATATTTGAGAATGAAGCGAGGATGCGGCTCGAAAATAACGTTAATAATTTCTATCAGGCTCCGCACCTCCTCACAACTCCAAGTTTGTCCGCGAGCTGCCATGCTTAAAGTCCAAACTGTCAACAAACATTTCTCCTCATCCCATAATGCACAGCGCAGCTGACTATGGCAACTGGTTTAGTCCAAAAATGCGCAGTTCTTTGGCAGTTGGTTCTGTTCGAGGTCGGATCATGTTCTCACCACAAACGAACCGCTCCAGAGTTCGTTTCAAAGCGTGCCGTACGCTTGTTTGGTCCGCATTTGGTGCAATTACCGCATTCACTCCTGCCCAAACGAACCGCACCGATGGGGAAAACGAACTCTAGTGCGATTCAACTGAGGCAGGTGTGAAAGCACCCTAAAGAAGCCATTGAGCATCGTCGAGAGGTTAAAAGGATTTGGATTGGATTAAACCCGTCAGGTGGATAAGCCGGTTTGTGATTGGTCCCCGCAGGTTTGTAACAGAAGCAGGACAGAAGAATGTACAGGTGTCCAGCCGGAGCTCCAGGGCGAAATCACATCGCCGGCAGATCGGCTGGGTTTACCCAGTCTACAGATAACGCTTTCTTTCAGTCTCACCTTGACACTAAAGTACAATCTAGCAAGACTGATGAAGAAATTGGAGGGAGTTTGTCAAATGACCAATCTGAAGGATTTGTAAGATATTGTATAACTTTTTACTGTGTTATCAACACAAGGAAGACACAAGTGTAATAAAATGGATTTTATTAACAAAAAGATAAACAAGAGTAACTAGTAACAACTAAATGAGTACAAGGAATTGATAAGGATTGATAAATGCAAGTGATTGGGTTGAATGTTACTATGGCAGTTGCACATTATCTTGTGGAAAAAATAAACTGTTGTTTCACTGGACTGATAATGTGAAGAAACTTATTCTTAATTCAACAAATAAACTGATTGATTATTTGCTATTCACGTACGTTAGCTTTATATCATCTAATGCAAATTAGAAAATCATATTCTGACAATACACTCTAATGCCGAGGTCTCTGGAAGGAGGTTTGGGACAGTGATATTTACGTTCATTTAAACAGCCTTGAACACATAAAGAAAAGAAAGAAAGAAAATCTGAAATTTCACTTTAGCAGATTCACATAAAAAGCTGAATTCAGATAAAATATAGGAAATAACAGGGAAGCTGAGTGCAGAAATAAAAACGGTTAATGTAAATGTTCATGAATTTGTCTCTACTACTTGAAGATTTCAAATGATGCTTTGACAACACTTTTTTTTGTGCTGACATATTTCCCATTTCCGTATTTCCTTCACGTGCTAGAACCAGAAGATCCTACTTCCCACTTCTAGTTAACCCACTATTATAACCCACTTCTGACGCAAGCTGTTAGTAAATCTGGCCCTAGATCTTCTAAGCTCACTGCTTCTCCCAACAGATACACTGACACACTGCTGTGAGCATAAGATATGCTGCTGCTGCATGAATAGACATACATAAATCTCGACTTAGACAGGTGGAGCTGGGGGAGGTGGAGGGGTTCAGGACTAGCTCACAGCAAACACTGAACCAGACTCTTTCAATGTTGAGCAAGTAATATCATTGGCTGCAGAATCAACAAGCTTGTGCCATGTGGTAACTTTAGTTAGATTCGGTTTACATCAGTTTAAATTTCCATACATTCATTTTATTATTAATTGTAATAATCTAGAAAGATTTTTGCATGCACAAGAAGTCCTACAACAGACGGTCCAAAACAGACACAGATCTCACAGTTTGTCTGGGATTACATGAAGCAATGGAAAAAACGGAGACCATGTCCGCCATATTAATCAGTGTCAAGATCTCCAAAATACAAATAGAGCAACAGGCAGCAAGTGTCACATGATTGGCTTATTTGTTCATGTTTAGAGTTTTACCTGTTTTTCTGTTCATTTTCATTGTATTAAATAATTATTAGTATTATTGTAGTATTACTATTAGGGAAGGCTACTTTTATTATTAAATTGATAGGCTATTATAATTAATTTGCCACGCAATAATTGTATAGCACATCAACGCAAAAGCAACGCGCTGCGAGGATAATAACAGATTACATACGTGGGTAATGGTTAATCCCATTTTGCAACATGAACTGGAGGTAAGCAACAGTAATTTGTAGCTAGTTTGAGCTAAGGAACTTAAAGATCTCCCTCTTTTTTTGCTGCAGATGAAATGGTTAAACTTCTGTTTTCGCGCAGGCGCAGTGAGGGAAAAACATTGAGTTTAGGGCAATCGGTTCGTAGCTCTGCTTCAACTGTGCGATATAGTCACGAGCAGCGACCAAAATTTCGAACATGCCAGAAATTCATCCGACCATCCGATTGCCGGTGTTGTGCCGAATTTCGACCCCCTGCCGAATTATTACCCCCCTCGTTGAAGTCAGTACCTGATTGCCTAATCCTAACCCCACCCCTAATCCTAACCCCTCCCCCACAACTAATCCTAAACCTACCAATACTAGGGGGGTAATAATTCGGCAGGGGTCGAAATTCGGCACGACACCGGTCGGGAGAGGTTAATCGCCTCTCGTTTCCCCCTGTACACTACACGAACACTGCACGACAAACGACGCACGACAAAGCTGAAAATCGCACGAGTCAGAATTCGGCTCAAAATCGGACGAAAATCGCAGTGTATGCCCGCCTTAAGTCACTCCTAGTATTTCCTAGTTAATCTTCTAACCTGTTCAATTAGTTCAGTCTTCCTCCGTCCCCCGTGTCTTGTTAATCAGTCTCATTAGTTCCTCTTGTTTGCCTGTGTATTTAAGCCTGAGTTTAATCTGGTCTAGTTGTGTGTCGACGTCGCTGTAAGCTTGGTTGTTCTGCTCCATGTATTAGAATTCTGAGTATCTTGAGTATTTCTGTTAGTGTGAGTTTGTGATTAATAAAGACTGCTGCATATAGATCCTGTTTCTTCAACCAAGACCTTTGACAAAAAGATTCCCTTCCAAGAATTCCAATCTGGTGGACACTATAAAAATAACTAAACCCTTATTATTGCACAATGCGTATGACTCCACTTATAAAACATCGGGTATTCATAACAAACTCCATATTGAGTGCAAACATGTTGAAGATGAACTGTTTCCACAGAGAAGCAGTGGGGAATGAATTCCTGTTCTAGAAAGAGAAGGACCGTAATGTTGTACAGTAAATCTGCTGCTTTTCTACTGGCTTACAGACGACACGAAGGCCATAATAATATATGATAATAACTATATGTAATAAGTTTTATTTGAATGCGTTGAGTTGTTCTCCTTTGCAGCTCGGACGTGTCCTCCGAATCAGTACTCGTGTGCCAGTGGCCGCTGTATTCCCATCTCCTGGACATGTGACCTGGATGATGACTGCGGGGATCGCTCGGATGAGCCTGCGTCCTGCGGTAAATCATGTTACTTTATACTGGTGCCAGCTTATTAAAATAATGAATTCATACATTAATATGCATGTGGTAGTTTTAGAAAAACTAGTTCAGTGCTAGTTTTGTCCGTTCCAACTTTGAAGGAAATGTTTTATGACATTTTTGTAAATGTTTTAGATATTTAGAACTACATTTTGTTTTTACTAGGTTTATTCATCTAGGTAATATTTAATGGCTCATGAAAAAGCTAAATTTGGATAAATTAAACTCAAAACTTCATATATTATTTATTTCAATTAGGACAATTATTCATTGCAACGTAAATAATCAAAAAATGTGATACGATGAACCATGTAAAGTCAAATTCATATTTACATGCAACCAGTAAAAACTCGTGTTGCATTTAATGATTGATTATATGAGAATTTTCTATGTTATTATTGATTGTTTATGATGATGTTTGTGTCGTCAGCATACCCAACCTGTTTCCCGCTCACTCAGTTCACCTGTAATAACGGGCGCTGTATCAACATCAACTGGCGCTGTGATAACGGTGAGCTTCTGAAGTGTTTCGCTTCTCTTTTCTTTTTGTGTCCCTTGCACTTTTTCCCTCATTTGTCTTTGTTGATCATTTCATGTGTCTTTTGTGTAACGTCATGTCCTCTTCTCTTGACCATTTGCCCCTCCCCCTGTGTCACATGGGCTGTGTGTTGCAGAAAAGGATTGTGGGGACAGCTCTGATGAGTTCAATTGTCCGAACCCGACCGGTTAGTGCATAGATCAACATGCACCATAAATTTACTTGTGTTATAACATTATAATGACGTCTCAACAGGATTTCAGGAAATACCTTTAAAGCTGTTGAAAGGTCTAAAATATCTGCAGCAATTCATTATTTGTAAAATCTTGCCCCCAAAATAGTAAAAAAAAATTCAAATAAATCCCCTGCCCATCTCACTTTAACTAACATCACTATTGTATTAACATCCATAAGAAGAGATTTAGCTTTAAATATTAACCCGTGTTCATTCCCAGTGGTGCATGTGTGATCTATGCAGTTTCTGTGATGTTTATTATTCATTTTCTAAAATGTTACAAAATTGTGTTAAATGTGTGTCTAAAGACAAGCTGCCACATTTACCATGTTATATTAATGTGAAATACTCATATTTCAGCCTAAATGTCATTTGTTTGTATATTTGTATTACAAATGAATTCTATTAAATCATAGCCTATAGCTCACATGGACATGGATATTCCATGTTGGCCCAGTATATCTAAGAAAATGTTTTCCCTGTATGGCTGCTTCTTTTATATTGGTAAAGTATTAAAGGCAGCTTATAACCTCTTTAAAGCAATTGAAACTTAGTTTTTATTTTCAGTCAAAAGTTTGGACACACCTGTTCTTTCTTTAACGTTAATAATAATCATCAAATAGATTAAAAGAATTTTAGTTAAACTAAATGAAAGAGAAAAATGTTAGCAACCAGCTGAAATGAAATAAGTTTAAATTTTTTATATTTTAGTTCAGTTAATGAAAATGTTTTTTATGGTTTTAGTTTTCGTTACCGATAATAACCTTGACAATTTGTATTCGTTTGCAAAACACATTTCAAGCAAAATCCTTTATATCTGATTGTAAAAAAACTCAAATTTATTCAAGTGTGTCCAATCCTTCGACTGGTGGTGTACTTTAAAATATGGCATTAATTTTCAGGGGATCATAGCATACATTTGACCATTTAACCTCTTCCAGACAATGACTGTGGTGATAACAGTGATGAAGCCGGCTGTAGTCATTCATGCTCCAGCGCTCAGTTTAAATGTAACAGCGGTCGCTGTATACCCGACTACTGGACCTGTGACGGGGACAACGACTGTGGCGACTACAGTGACGAGACCCACGCGAACTGCACTAACCAGGGTGAGTTCATCACACTAATGCTCTCTTCCACACCATTACTTATTCTGCCTTCTAAAAAAAACACATTTTAGACTAATTCTGAGGCAGTATTAATGTGTTGAAGTGGGAATACATAATGATATGAAAGTACTTGGATGTCTTAGCAGCCCCTGCTTTTGATTCAATTGTCAGGAAGTGAAAGATAAACCAAGCCTCAAGCACATTGTTTAGAAAAGGCCATCTCTTGTACAGCACCTCCAGGCACAATGGAAATATAATGGTGAGAAAAGTCACAGAGAGACCAATGGTGACTGAAAGAGCTTACAGGTTAACCAAAGCTCACCATAACCAACCAGAGTTATGCATAACTCTGGCCTCTATATAATCATGGATCCAAAGTCAATACAAATTCTGTTCAATAAAAATGTCAAAATTCCTCAATTATTGTGTCACAGAAAGACATGAATGAAGCCATTACACAGAATAACCACATTAAGGCACATCTTGAGTTAATTAATGAGGAATCTTTGCGTTCATATACACCACTGCCATTTACCCAAATATAGACTTGTCTCTCTCTCCTGGGATAAACGTGTTTTCCAGCGGCTCTGTTCGCACTAGAGGCAGATATGAGGCATATTACACTGTGATGATGAGTTTAAGAAGGGATTATTACAAACAAATCCCACCTCGCAAAACCACCACAATAACGGTTTTATTCAACTTTGGAGAACTCACAGTGTTACCTTTGTTATTTAACAGATGGGTTTTTTTTATCCAAAATGACTTACAAATGAAGAATATAACAGCTTAAGTGATGTGTCCTAAAGAGACAGTAACATGAGAAGTCAAATCACCTTTATTTATATAGCACTTTATACAGTAAAGATTGTTTCAAAGCAACTTGACAGTAATAAACAGGAAAATATGAGAATACAATAACAGAATGAAAACGTCATCAAATATGAGACGAATTCAAATTCTGCTGTATGGCTGCTCTACAAAGATAATAGTGCCCTTATTCAGCTCAAGTCAGTTCAATATTGATTCAATTCAGTGCAATTAAACAAAATCAGTTATAAAGCAGCTCTACAGAAGACAATAGTGTCATCATCGAGCATCGAGTTTTGTTCCCACCCCACAGTATCAGTGTAGACAAATTTACTAAATATTAGTCTTATAGAAGTGCCACAATACAAATAAGTTCCAAAATTCCTTAGAAAATGAAAAGTTAAGACAAAGATGTAGGCGTGACACAGAAAACCAACAGTGAAACAGTAGGAAACTCTATTAATAAGTTCCTAGCTTACGTCCTGATGTTGCAAAAGTGTTGAATTACAAGCTAGTTAGGAAGATAAGGAGCTCTGTCTTCACAAATTTGGAGATGAAAGTGCCATTCATGGTAGAGCTGCTTGTCATTGGTATAGCATTAGTAGGACAATCAGTTTGCCTGGATATTGAAAAGAGGAGGGGGCCAAGTACCGAACCCTGAGGTACACCTACAGTTTATGACTTCTCCCCTCCAGGATAAGCTAACCTATCTAAGATTTTACAGAGTGTAAACTCTTAACAAACAGTTAGAAACTATAGATTGTTCACAAATGTTTTCTCCCAAATAAAAATATATTTGTTTGGACATTGCTTTGCACGCTCTGTTTAATTCCTCTTGTTCCTCCCGACAGCAACCCGTCCTCCCGGCGGCTGTCACACAGATGAGTTCCAGTGTCGTGTGGACGGGTTGTGTATTCCCCTCCGCTGGCGGTGTGATGGAGACACTGACTGCATGGATCTGAGCGATGAGAAGAACTGCGAGGGTGTAACGCACATGTGTGATCCAGCCGTGAAGTTTGGCTGCAGGGACTCTGGTAATGATGCAGAAAATATAGATGATTTGCTCTGAATGTAATGGTCTGATGTTCTCAGACCAATCAGTAAACTGATTCAGTATTATCTCGAGATTCAGTGATCCACGAGTAGGCAGTGCGTTTACGAGCGAATGGGTCATTATCATCTCAGACTTGGTAATGTATACAGAGAAAAATGCTAAGTAACATGAGTTGAGGCAATAATGAAATTCAAATCAAATTGACCAAATCATTTGAGTCATCTCTCAAAATTGCTTCCAGAGGTTCATTTTCCATCTCTTTATTTAGTGAAATAAAAATAAAATGTTCAGTTCAATGTACTTATTGTATTGCAGAACATGTGCTGCTATGGTTAGGGAAAGGTTTGGTTGTATGGGTAGGTTTAAGTGTGGGTAAAGTGGTGGGTTCAACATTGTTATATACGTATATTTAAACAGAAATTAAATATGTACTCAAGTAATTACATGCAGGATTTTTTTTTTGTTACATCATAAACATATATTTACTAAATAAGTGCCTTGTATCAAATTACTATATGTTAAGACACTTAATGGATCCAAGAAAAGGTAATTCCCAGAATTCCCTGTTCACTGGGTCACAAGGTCTGTAGTTTTCCTCAGCTAACATGTTAACAAGAATATATTTGGTGTGTGTTTTGTGTAGCGCGGTGTATCAGTAAGGCTTGGGTGTGTGATGGCGACAGTGACTGTGAAGACAACTCAGATGAAGATAACTGTGAGGAACTGGTGTGTAAACTCTCGCATCACGTGTGTGCTAATGACACCAGCATTTGTCTGCCCGCCGAGAAACTCTGTGATGGCAAAGACGACTGTCCTGACGGCTCCGATGAAAAACTCTGTGGTAAGAGTCATCGCTGTTACATGAGATGATGTGCAAAACAAATGCATCTAGATCACAACTCTATTGCCTTATTTAGGCCATTCTTTAAGTATGTGTATGTATGTATATGAATTGCATATAAAAATGTCCAAAACTAACATGAACAAAGGTTTATAAATGCTGTAAGAACATATTGCTCATTGTTAGTTCATGTTAAATAATGCATTGACAAATGAGACCTTACTGTAAAGTGTTACCGTAATGATTGTATTAACGGTAAGTATACTGCAAGTAAAAAAACAATCATAGAACATCTGTCTTTTAGACATGTACATCATCACTGAAACTATAGCATTCAATGTGTATTTCTTTATTTTATTGTGTAATTACATACATTACAATGTTAATGTCAAGGCATTTAAATGCTTTCAGTCTATATTGAATACATCAGTGCCGATGTAATGTAACAATCCCATATTGTGTTCTCTTCCTCTGTCCCCTTCCTTTGTTGTTACTGTCTAACTGTATTGTTTCTCTTGGTTTAGATCTGTGTTCTCTGGACAATGGTGGCTGCAGTCATAACTGTACAGTGGCCCCGGGCGAGGGCATTCTGTGCTCGTGCCCACTGGGCATGGAGCTGGGCACCGACAACAAGACGTGTCAGATCCAGGGCTTCTGTGCCAAACACCTGAAGTGCAGCCAGCGCTGTGAACAGGACAAGTTCAATGTGAAGTGCTCCTGTTATGATGGCTGGGCCCTCGAACCCGACATGGAGAGCTGCAGGAGCACAGGTGAGATCCGCTCTGGTCAATCCCAGTGAGATACATACACTCAAACAATGTTTAGGCCTAAATTTAAGATTTATTTATTGGAATAGCATATACAATTTCCATTCCATTTTATTTTTACATAAACTAATCAACTTAATTCATCACGCATATATAAATGAACCGGTTAAGATTTCTGTAATAGTACTAATAAACTGAATGTGTTTTAAATACACAATAGCCAGATTTATAGATCATAAATCTGGTCACTTAGTTAAAATGTATGAGATTAAAACAAAAAAATGACATGCATATATAAAATATGTTTTTTTTTTTATCTCATACATTTTAACTAAGTAAATAGATTTACGATTGAAAGCAATTTGAATAAATGTATTTTGTTTTGCTTTGATTTTTGTGTGTGTTTTGTTGTGTTGTGTTTTTTTTGTGTTTTGTTGTGTTGTGTTGTGTTGTGTTGTTTTGTGTTGTTTTGTTTTGTGTTGTGTTTTCTTTTGTGTGTTGTGTTTTGTTGTGTTGTTTTGTGTGTTTTGTTGTTGTTTTGTGTTTTGTTTTGTTTTGTGTTGTGTTTTCTTTTGTGTGTTGTGTTTTGTTTTGTGTTGTGTTTCGTCTTTGTTTTCTCATTTAAAAATGTCAATACAAAGCTCATGAAATAGTTTCTGAATGAAATGCTTTTGACTGTACATCCTAAAAGATTTCCACAAACAGATGGAAAGAATCGGTTAAGGCCGGTAAAAACCTAGAATAGATATGAAAACTGTCGTGGTTCGGGGTGTTTGACAGAAGATGACAACTATGTGCACTAGAGGAAAACTTTCACCCGCACACAAGAAGTGGTCTTCTATAAAGTCATCGCAACTTTCTTTCCTTCAAAGACTGAAAATTTAAGTTTTAGTTTAAGAGGCGGTGTGTGACAGAAAGCAATGCTGAAAATGGCGGGGAACTGTTTGGCAGCATTATTGGTGGTTTATTTTTATAATGAAAGAATGTAAATGCCAGAAGAAAGAGGAGGGGGAGAAGATTTACTGTGACAGGAAGTGGCACAGTTAGCTAATCAAATGATGAATTATGTATTGCTGGACGTATTTCACATTCCTTTGAGAAATAAAAAATAATTTAGATAAACAGAGTAAATGTCACAGACATGTATGTGATTGCCAATCTCACATAATAATCAAAAAAGAGCATTTACCCATTTACTTTAGCGAATCATGCATTTTATGGCATTCTTTCATTGAGTTCATTGTTTGTTTGTTTTTCAGATCCATTTAAACCCTTCATCATCTTCTCCAACCGTCATGAGATCCGACGGATTGATCTTCACAAAGGAGAGTTCAGCGTGTTAGTGCCAGGCCTGAGGAACACCATCGCTCTCGACTTCCACCTCAACGAGAGCTCGCTCTATTGGACTGATGTTGTTGAGGACAAAATTTACCGTGGGAAGCTGTCAGAGAATGGTGGTAAGTTAACCAGAGCTCTTTTTAAACTAGTAGTTACAAACATTCATAAAAATGCAGTACAGTTCATATATACAGCGGTCTGAATACACCTCTTCTATGATTAGCATGTTTCCTTGTACATATATTGTCCCTGTTCCTCTCTCTTTCCTTCATTTCAGCAGCACTGACAAGTTTTGATGTGGTGATCCAGTATGGATTAGCTACTCCTGAGGGTCTGGCTGTAGACTGGATCGCTGGAAACATCTACTGGGTGGAGAGTAACCTAGATCAGATTGAGGTGGCCAAACTGGACGGTACGATGCGCACCACTCTACTAGCTGGAGATGTGGAGCATCCGCGAGCCATCGCTCTGGACCCCAGAGAGGGGTAAGCAATCCATCATTACCACCTCTGAAAATTGTGTTGCGCCCATTCATGTGCATCGTAAGCAGTTTTAGTATTATACCATAGTACTTAGTCATATTTTAAATTAGCATGGGTTAAAATTATTTTAAATAAGACAAAACATAGTTACATCAAGTTAAGATGTAAGCTGCCATTTTGTTTCTTATTTTAATTTGTTTCTTTAACAACTGTCATTTTTATTTAAGAATCAGGATTCTGTAAGGGATCACCTGTATGTCTATCTGTTTTGGGTTTGACACATGTTTTAGTTCAGTTTCCTGTGTTCAGTTTGTTTCTATGGTTTCTCATTGATTAAGTAAGTTGTACACCTGTGGCTTGTTTCGTTGATTGCAATGGTTTGTTTTGTGTATTTAAGCTGTTTTTCTTTCAGTTCATTATCCGTTCTCATATACTGGTTGTTCTGTTCATGTTTTGAGTCCAGTGTTTTGTTTTGAATTTGTTTTAATACAGTCGTTACTGCCAGTTTATATATCCAGCTCTGCTCATCTTTTATTCAGTCTAGCATCTTGGAAAACATGAATGTATGAGAGGATTTAAAAAAGTTCTGAAAAGGAAAAATCGTTTAAAATAAAAAGCGTAAACACTAAAGACCATTCAGTTATTAGAAAAATGTCATTTAATTATTTTAATGAATTTATGATTTTGGTAACACTTTATTTCGATAGTCCACTTTAGACATTCTTCTAACTATAAGTAACTTTGCAGCTACATGTCAACTAACTGTCACTAGAGGATTAGTAGACTGTCTGCTTAATATTTGCTAACACTTTATTTTGTTGATCCCCCAACAGACATTTTACTGACTATAAGTAACTTGGCAATTACATGTCAACTTGTTCTCCTAACCCGAACCCTAACACCTAACCCTAACCTAACTACTACTGACGGTCTACTAATACTCTAATGAGAGTTAGTTGACATGTAGTACTTATAGTTAGTAGAATGTCTAAAGTTGACTATCGAAATAAAGTGTAACCATGATTTTTTATTTAATCGTTTTAATAAATTGCCACTCCTACTTTCTGTAAATAAAAGTATGAAAATAAGCAGCTTTGTCATTAGAACAGAAGTACCAGAATTACCTTCAAATATTGTCTTGAGAATGGGGTTCCTTGAAGTGAGAACCACTGGTTCATCCAAAGTCTGAAAAATAATTCACTCAACAACCTTATGTTGTTCCAAATACAAGACAATTTTTGAAGAATGTTCACGGTGCTCTTTTCCATAGTAAAAGCCAGCTCCATAAAGAATTCTCCCGCTTTTTGTTTTTGAGACTAAGTAAACGTTTGTAAGCAGCATAGAAAAAGCCCTCATCTGTGCTCTTATTCTGTAGAATCCTATTCTGGACAGACTGGGACGCCAGCATGCCCAGGATAGAGGCTGCGTCCATGAGTGGACATGGCAGACGCACCATCCATAAGGAGACGGGCAGTGGAGGATGGCCCAACGGACTGACTGTGGACTACCTGGAGCGCCGCATTCTGTGGATAGATGCCAGGTAATGTTTAATGAGACGTACTAAACCCGTACTCTCTCTCTGGAATTTCTTTTTTTAAATTGTATCTTTAGAAAGATACAACAGCTTGTCACTGGGGCAATATCCTTAAAAGGACAACTTTGTATCTTATCTAGCCTTAAAAGGTATATTTTAGTAGTAGTACATTCCTTTAAAGCAGAACTCGGCAACTCTAGCAAACTCTACTCACTTCTTCGCTGATTTTCCCTTTTGTTGTCGCATGTTTTCCCCACGAGCTCCCCCTACAGCTGTGGGGCGTATATTTCACAACACTGTCATAAAAAACTCACTTGCGGCGGCCTCCTCCCCCTCTCTACCGCTGCTCATGTGCGTTTGTTATGATCGGAGCAAGCCAACTGTATGAGCTATGTCTACTGAGGTGGGTAATACATCATACATGCGTGTGTGTTTATGTCGAATTGCCGTAAAGCAATTCGTGTTTCGCGCTCGTTCTCGTTCTAGTTCTCGCTTCTCAGAGACTTCCAATTTCTATCTTGCCGGGGCGGTAGTCCCCAAGTTGCAAGGTTGGTTTTCCGCCTGGGAACGTTGGGGGGAGCGGGGAAAGTCACGAATATCACCGGAACAGGTTGTTTAACCATCCAAATGATTTCTAGACAGTTTTATTAAATTAAAAAAGTTACCAAGTTCTGCTTTAAGGTACTAGTATGAACTAAATAAGGAACAAAGATGTCCTTTTTAGGGTACTGCCGGCCATGCTCCTGGATCAATGGAAGTTGGTCCTAGAACAAACTAAGTGCCCTGACCCTTTCCCAATCCCTAACCCAGGGGTATCCAATCCTGCTCCTGGACTGTCCTGCAGGGATTAGCTCCAACACACCTTCCGGGAAGTCTCTAGTGATCCCGACAAACTTAATTAACTGCTTCAGGTGTGTTTAATCAGGTCTAAAGCGAAACTCTGCTAGAGAGTGGCCTTGACCCTTTCCCAATCCCTAAACCAGGGGTATCCAATCCTGCTCCTGGAAGGCAAGTCTGTCCTGTAGAGTTTAGCCCCAACACACTTTACTGGAAGTTTCTAGTGATCCTGAAGACCTTGATTATCTGGTTCAGGTGTGTTTAATCAGGTCTAAAGCTAAACTCTGCTAGAGAATGGCCCTCCAGGAGCAAGATTCGACACCCCTGTCCTAGAACAAACCAAGCAGTGTCCTGACCCTATCCCAATCCCTGACCCAGTGGTGTCCAATCCTGCTCCTTGAAGGCCACTTTACAGTAGAGTTTAGCTCCAACCTGTTCTAATATACCTTTCGCAAAGTCTCTAGTGATCCCGACAACCTTAATTAGCTGGTTCAGGTGTGTTTAATCAGGTCTAAAGCTAAACTCTGCTAGAGAGTGGCCCTGACCCTTTCCCAATCCCTAAACCAGGGGTATCCAATCCTGCTCCTGGAAGG
Organism: Rutilus rutilus; assembly: GCF_951802725.1. Taxonomy (NCBI): domain Eukaryota; kingdom Metazoa; phylum Chordata; class Actinopteri; order Cypriniformes; family Leuciscidae; genus Rutilus; species Rutilus rutilus. Next base: position 2,839,546 of record NC_140227.1, read on the forward strand.
CAACTGTCCTGAAGAGATTAGCTCCAACACACCTTCCGGGAAGTCTCTAGTGATCCCGACAAACTTAATTAGCTGGTTCAGGTGTGTTTAATCAGGTCTAAAGCTAAACTCTGCTAGAGAGTGGCCCTGACCCTTTCCCAATCCCTAATCCAGGGGTATCCAATCCTGCTCCTGGAAGCCTCTAGTGATCCCGACAACCCTAATTAGCTGGTTCTTATTTTGTGCTTCCTATCAGAAATTAATGACCATAGAAATGGTTTATTTATGTCTTATGTCTCAGATCGGATGCAATCTATTCAGCCAAGTATGACGGGTCAGGACTGATCGAGGTGCTCAGAGGACACGAGTATCTCTCGCATCCGTTTGCTGTGACGATGTACGGCGGAGAGGTTTACTGGACAGACTGGCGCACAAACACACTGGCCAAAGCCAACAAATGGACAGGAAACAATGTCACTGTGGTTCAGAGAACAAACACGCAACCTTTTGATCTGCAGGTTTACCACCCATCCAGACAACCGCAAGGTAATCTTCAAACTTTATTTCAAAGTTACTCATATAGCAATATTACTAACTCCTGTTTCAAAGCAGTGGAATATGTCACATGTCACAGTGGTATATGTCACAAGTACCATGGTGTAACAATCTAATTCCATCACTGTACCGCCATGGAAACTTTCTATAAAGAGCTGATTTGAAATGCTTGATTTGCTTGAAATGCCAAAATTAGATTCCAATAGTGTTTTTTTCCTGTAAATCATGTCATGTCAATCACATTATTTGTTATTTTCTCAGCTCTGAGAAAATTAATACATGAATACATGAAGTCAAATTCATTGACAGCTGACTGGATGATTGGGTTGACCAATGAAATTGCCTGTAGGGTAGGGTTTGCATTTAACTAGTTTGGGGGTACCACAGAGGAACGACACTTTCGAAGTGATTTTCTTTTTCCCCAGCTGATGAACGACATTGACAACCAATCAGAATCCACTTTAAAGACTTTAAAAAGCATTTAAAGCGGCAGATGACAAAACTACAGCAAGTGCTTATTATAAACAGAACTATATCGTCCGTTGGTGTGGAGGCTAATACAGTTATCGTTTTAGTTATTGTTCTTGGTGTGAACAAGCCTTTGACACCAGGGGTGTCCAAACTCTGTCCTGCTGAGTTTAGCTCCGACTCTCCTCAACACACCTGCCTGGAAGTGTCTATTATGTCTAGTAAGACCTTGATTAGCAGGTTCAGGTGTGTTTAATTGGGGTTGAACTGAACTCTGCAGGACAGTGGCCCTCCAGGAGCAGGATTGGACACCCCGGCTTTACACCGACAAAATTCCCCCAAATCTTGCCTCAATAAGTCAAACACTGTTCACTTAACATATTAAGTGTCCTATAAAAGTATATACTGTATATTTTATATGTCTGCCAAAATGATAGATTAATGTATTGTGTTACTAATTGAAAATTACGTTGCTTTGATTAATTTATTGGCTAAATGAGTGAACTAGTGAATTAACTAATTCAACATGACAGTGTTACTCAGGACTATTTTAAATCTGAATGCACGAGGTTGCTTTGAAGTGTTCTCAGCAATTCCTTTTTTGGCATGCTTATTAATGAAGTATCAATAATAATGAAGATTCATTTGATCACCTTGTGGCATTGATCTCCTCAAGCACAGATGATTCCAGATACCCCAATATTCAACATGGAGATTCATTCTGAGCTTTTAAAAGTGGCTTGTTGTCTGGACATCACAGATCATTTCATTCTTTCAAGTTTTCTTGTGAAGGCTACTTTTAATTGTTTGATTAGTTATTGTGTAAACTTTAAGACTGTGGGTCAATTTGAGGGAAGGGCCAGTCGGCTTGATGGACACACATGTTGATGGTGTTTGGCGCTTAATAATGCAGCTTGTGAATAAACTTGTCATGATAGTTTAGCTCACTGACTTCATCTTATAGAGGCAGACATCTGTTTATTCATGTCTAACAGGAGCAGACAGAGGGGATGAATTGGTTTAGACATGCTTTCAGAAGTTCCTCTATCTGTTTTAAACCTTTAACCTTGGGATTTATCTGTCTTACTTTTCATCAAACCTCTCTCTCTCTCTCTCTCTCTCTCTCTCTCTCTCTCTCTCTCTCTCTCTCTCTCTCTCTCTCTCTCTCTCTCTCTCTCTCTCTCTCTCTCTCTCTCTCTCTCTCTCTCTCTCTCTCTCTCTAATCTGCTCAGCTTGGCCGACATATCAACCTGTCATCAGTGTCTCAGCTGGTTTGGTTTCTTGGCCATAAATTTGAATGTGGCAATGACACAATAAAGCTCAGTACTTCACCTCCTCTTTATTTCCGTCTGTCTCACCTCTCTCTCCAGCGCCGAACCCGTGTGCTGCTAACGGTGGTTTGGGTCCATGTTCTCACCTGTGCTTGATCAACTATAACCAGACGTTCTCCTGCGCCTGTCCTCACCTCATGAGACTGAGTGAAGACAACCACACCTGCTACGGTACGAACTAGAGCTCGATCCAGCGGCACAACAGACCTGTTATCATCTTCAGATTCATTTACATCCTGACAGAATCTGTGCTGAGTTTTGTCAGTTTCTCAACTCGATATTGTAAATTTTTTAGGGTGAGCAAAAACACACTGTTTTGTGTCTGTTCCTTTAAATGCAAATGAGCTGCTGCTCCCGGCACAGCGGCCGGAGCTTCAACAGCTTGCACTCACACAGACAGACATGCACTGAAAATTTCAAAAACTTTTAGCCATTTATGTTCAAACCAGAGTCAGACAATGATGGAGAGACTCAAGAAGAAGTGACAACATGTAGAAGCAACAGGACATTTCTGAATGGTTAGCTGATGAATTTATGCAGCTGATGTGTAGTTATCTTTGCTTTGAACTTTGAGCGTCATAACTTTGCAGTTGTTGATGATCAAACAGCAACATTACACTAACTAAAGTTAGAAAAGCGAAATCATAATCAACCACCCCTTTGTTTTTTGTTTATTTTTTTTATAAATCCTAATATTTGTTTAAATAGTGAAATATCGACTTCTATGATTTATAAAATTAAGAAAGTCATATGGGTTTGGAACAACATGACCGTGAGGTAATGATGACAGAATTTTAATTTTTGGTGAAAAATTCCTTTTAAAGATGTTTTTTTCTGTAGTTGCTTTGGCGGAACGATCGATATCTTGGCATCTCTCTCACGCAGCCTAACCTACTGTTGATTATTGAAGATAATAGACTTGTCCCTTTGTTTGTAAAAACATGTATGTAATATTTTTACAGTAATGCTCTTACAGTCAAAGTCTATTGCACATATACGTGTCAAAATAAATTTCTCTTTAACTTTGAACTTTTCTTTAAATATGCTGTTTCTAGAGAGTCAGTCCCCATATAAACTCCAACCACACCCTGAGAATGTACTGTGTTAATATGAAGGAATTTTCTATATTGATTTTTCACTGGGGTTTTTTTTAGGGTTGAAGGAAATGTCTGTAAACTCAACAGAAAAGGTACTGGTAAATGTGAATGGATCCTCGCATTTAAATTAATTTCCTCTGGGAATTTTTTTTTTCAGTGACCTTTTGTCTGGTTCGATTTGTCTTCCTTTTTGTCTCCAGTCATGACAAGTCTCACTGTCTCTCTTCCAGAGTCGCGTCAGTTCCTACTGTACGCTCGTCAGATTGAGATAAGAGGAGTGGACATCTATAATCCATACTACAACTACATCATCTCCTTCACCGTCCCTGACATCGACAACGTCACGGTCGTGGATTACGACGCTCTGGAGAAGCGCATCTATTGGTCGGATGTTCGGACTCAGACCATCAAGAGGGCCTTCATTAACGGCACAGGAATAGAGACAGTGGTGTCTGCAGGTACAACACTCATCAGCTTGACTGGAATAAAAGCAGATGCACATGTACAGCAGGGAATAACTGTTAAAACAGTGGTTTTATTGCACTTTTACTCATTTCTTTTGCTAGTGGATGAATTTTTCTAGATATTACTAGACTATATCAATTTCACAATTTTAAATGCCAAAGCAGATACTTGATATGAGAATTATGACTTCATACAGACTCATTGAATCATATAAATTAAGGTTGTTTGAATAACACTTAACGTACATTATAATCATTATCTTACTTTCTTCTGTGGAACACTAAAAATGTCCTTACAATGAAAGTCAGTGTCGTTTTGGACCACAAAGAATTTCGTGATATGGACAAAAATAGTAATATCTTTTGTGTTCTGCAGAAGAAAGAAAGAACGATAAATGATTAAATGATGACAGAATTTTCATTTTCGGCTGAACTACCCCATTGAGAGAATCTAATTATTCTATTCTGAGTTCACATAAGGCTTCAGAATATCAGGATGTTGTTGTTGAAATCTTGTTATTGTGCGTATGAGAATCTTGGTCATTGTTTACAGTGCAGAAGTGCTGTCGTGTTTACAGTCGAGAGTTTTTTAGTGAGTGCTGTTTAAGTAAAATTAGCACAGCCCTCAAAACCAAATTACAGACATGTTGGGTTTTATGATGAAATAATGACTCACACTTTACCATCCGTCTTTCTGTTCGTCCAGATGTTTATCCCTGTGGAAATGCACTGAATGCGAATGTTTAGATTTCTGTGTCTTTCATCTGATTATATTGATTTAAACAATTAATATCTGGAAATGGTTATTATGCGTGTGATCAGATATCCCCAACGCACATGGTCTGGCGGTGGACTGGGTTTCACGCAATCTCTTCTGGACCAGCTATGACGGCAATAAGAAACAGATCAACGTGGCCAGACTGGACGGCTCCTTCAAAAACGCTGTTATTCAAGGCCTGGACAAGCCCCATTGCCTCGTGCTGCATCCTATACTGGGGTGAGCGCACTCGTGCAACAAACACTCGAGACATTTACACACGCAACCCTGCCCTCCTACACGCTTTACTTCCTAAAGGCAGAGAAATAGATGCATAACAGGATCAACCACATGCACTCTTGTTTTCTCATGTTTTACTGGGCAACATCGTGACATAGAGTACAGGCTTTAGGATATTGTCCATTTGCACTGGGTGAGTTTTTCATGAAAAAGAAAAAAAATATATAATTTGCAGCAAAAACACTGAGACAACATTCCAACTTTGTTATAAGAGTTTTTAAATGTAGCCCATAACAGACATGGATCTGTGCATTCGACACTCACTTTGCATGAAAAAAAACTTTCATTTTAATCTGAACAACCATTACTGTCAGCATGAAGCCTTTTCTCCCTATTGTGACGTATATCGGAGCGAAACGGATTCTGGAACAAGAACAAATGTGGGCGGGGCTTGATTTTGTCCGTGGGGAATTGATTGGATGGTTGTGGTTTGCTGTTGGTGGATCTCATTTGAGTGACAGGTTCATCAGAGAAGAGAAGAGATGCTGAAAGAGGGAGAGGAAGTTATTCTGATTCAAGATTATGAGATATAATAATGATGTGCATAGATAAATCATTTAGGGCTGTCACTAATGATTATTTTGGTAATCGACTAATCGGTCGATTATTTTGACGAGTAATCGAGTAATCGGAAATAAAGTATCAAAAGCAAGTAATCATATGATTTTATAGAACAACACTGTTACAATACATAATATAAACAATCATCTTATGCACATTATGCATTATAACAAAGGCCTGTAGAGGGCGTCAACAGCCTGGTGTTGTTACACTTTACAGCAGATCAAATCCTTGTTTAATATTGGCCAAACAACATTTAATTCAAATGTTTACTTAATCTTTAATATTTGGCCACTTTTTTATGATATAAATGCTAAAGCCACTGTCATTTCTTGAACAAGAACATGTGGACATCAAAACATGCAAACTCAGAGCGAGGGTTGAGACTTTTATTTTGGAATCGCGATGAACAGTTTGCATATTTAGAAAAAGATATTGACGCATTCTTCTGTGTTGGTGTAGGTTTATAAATTATTTACCTTACAAATCTAATGAAATGGCGCATGTTGCATTCCCAGATTAACTTCATAAGCAAACCAAACTCACAGCATATGCAGAGATGGAGTTTAAGACACTCCACGAATGTTAATGATAACAGTTCATGTGGAGCAGGATTTACTGTGAACGGAGCTGCTCTGAGACGCACATAAATAAATAAAGCGCATATATATATTAAACCCGCAGGGCATATATTTATTTAGTTAAAGTGCCCAAACTGCTCTTTGTCAGTGTCCTTCATTACCGTCTTCCATGCTAGTGGAAATGAAGCGCATGATGAAATAAACACCCATAGTTTGAAAAAAAGACATCTGCATGTTCCACGTGCAAGTTTGTAATAATTCTTAATGGCACATTCCCAATAGCCGTTTTATATTTTATGACCGTAATTAATTAAAATATTTATGTGGTAATCCAGAAATCTCTTGATTTCGCTTGAAAGTGACCGAGAACCATTCGCTCATTTAAAATATTCATTTAAAATGATTTGTTCACTGATTCATTCACAGTAGAAACACATTCACACTCACTCAGCACATGCTGATTAAATAATTAGATCAAGATGAATCACGCGCTGGCTTGACTAATCCAGACATAGATGATTGACGCAGATTAACATTTAATAAACACCCGGAACTATACATAGAAACACCAGCACGAAACTTCAAAAACAAAGAACAGAAGACAACTGAAGTTTTAAATACACAGTAACAATGAGGGACAGGTGAGACTCATTTAAACAATGAATAACTATGACAACCAAAGAAACAGGAACTAAACAGAACAGAAAGAACTTTAAGCTAAGAGTCCCAAAATACATAGACCAAAACCGTGACACCAGTCATGGCCATATTGCAATTTTAATTTGATTCTGGTTAATTAAGTTGAGTGTTTGATGAAGGATATAAACTGCTTAAACCCTGACATATGAAACAATAGTCAGATTTTTTTTTTTTTTTTTTTTTTCATGGAATAGTTTTTTGAACCTTTAAACAAAATATTGCTCATACATTATGATATAGGACAACATGAGCTCATGATCAAGGAGAAAAAACAGCCCAGTTTTATTCAGAGGCCCAAACTGAGCAAAACCACACAGTTTGGTGCAGATATTGACAAAAAGTAAGATGAATTCTGATTGTAATGTAAATCAATGAGATCTTTACATAAACTGCATATAAATATCTCTGTCTCTATATTTGCCAATACTATGTCTTAGTAAGATATATTTAAATGCTTAGTTTTATCATCAAAGCTCTGTAGTTTTACAACATATAATGCAATGCAATTCAATGATGATTGAAAGATGAACAAATAAACCGTTCTTCAAAAGCCTGATGTATCATATTTAATACTAACATTTGAACATATAAAAAAAGATATGTGACCCTGGATCACAAAACCAGTCACGAGTTGCACGGGTATGTTTGTGGCAATAGGCAACAATACATTGTATGGGTCAAAATTATCGATTTTTCTTTTATGCCAAAAATAATTAGGATATTAAGTAAAGATCATGTTCCATGAAGATAGTTTGCAAATTTCCTACCGTAAATATATAGAAAAAAAAAAATTTGTGAGTGAATGCGGCACAATCGCGATTCCAGATTGCATCCTCAGATTCCAGATTTTCTAATAGTTGTATCTCGAGCAAATATTGTCCTATCCTAACAAACCATTCATCAATGGAAAGTTTATTTATTCAGTTCTCAGATGATGTATAAATCTCAATTTCCAAAAACTGACCCATGTGACTGGTTTTGTGGTCCAGAGTCACATAAATGGGTAATCAAGTAAACCTAAGTTATTTCAGTCCAGTAAGTTTTCATCTTGAAATATTACTAACAAAATAACAGTTATTCTCATGTGTTTTCTTGAACTGTCCAGGAAGCTGTACTGGACTGATGGCGATAACATCAGCATGGCCAACACTGACGGCACAAACCATACCGTGATCTTCACGGATCAGAAGGCTCCAGTGGGTGAGTGACCGCTGAGAGAGGGGTTCAGCCTCAACAAGCTTACAACATGATTGCACTGGGTTGTAGAAACACATTAGGACTTAAAACTAATTAGACAGATACATTACCTTCAGGGGATAACATCTGAATCATCCACCGAACTGCAGTTTCCTATGCTAACAACAACACTTGGCCAGTGTGAGAGAATCAGGGAGTTCAGTCTGCTGTGTTCCTAGAACCATGTTGTCTTACATTTTGATAATATACTTTTTTAGCCCTTATTTTAGCCTTTATTAAATAAAACAGTGTAGAGATGACAGGAAGCAATGTTAGTAGAGAAGGAAACAGGAATTGGGAAAGGTGCCGACATGTGCTTTCATGCATTTCAATTTCAATTTTTTTTTTTTTTTTTGTTAAATAAATAGCAATAATAATTTAAAATAAATTAACTAAATACATTTTATGTGCAAAATGTAAAATAAATCATTAAATAATTGTAAAAATGATGTAATGCATCCAATGCATTTTAAGTGAGAATTTTTACTGCATTAACTAACACTAACAATGAGCAACATAATTTTTTTCAGCACTTGTTAACCTTTGTTAATGTTAGTTAATAAAACAATTTATATTAGTGTTAGTTCACAGTGCATTAACTAATGCCAACAGATACAACTTTTGATCTTAAAAATGTATTAGTAAATGCTGAGATTAACATTAACTAAGATTAATAAATGCTGTAGAAGTATTGATCATTGTTAGTTCATGTTAACTAATGTAGTTATTGATATATTTAATTTGATTTAATATAATATAATATATGTACAGTAAATATAAAATTATACATTTAAATTTCCAAAAATAAAAACATTGACTCTAGTAGATAAACCCTGCTCAAAAAGTAGCTAAATGTCGCTAGATGACGTAATATCAACTACTGGGCTAACTAGGCAAGAAGAAGAAATGAGAACTGTTGAGCCCTGTGTTTAGTTAGTCAAGGAAGTTAAAACACTAAGTGAGGTGATGGCTAAAAGGTGAATTGTAGGAACTAGAGGAACAGTTTCAGGATTATGTGTGATTATTTCAGCAAGTGGTTATATTGTACTTAACAATTTTGACTTAACACTTTCCATGTTTCTGTAAGACTTTGATCATAAATTCGCTCGCAGTTTTAGGGCCCTATTTTAACGATCTGAAATGCAAGTATCAAACGCGATTTAGATTTATGCCTATTTTTTCACATCTTAATGGACACAACAATGATTTCCCTCGTGTGGAATATTTTTCCTTGTAATTATGTATGATTTGCAAAAATGAAAACGGCTGCTTCTGTGTAGATGAGAGCATCAAAGTGTATGTGCGTTGTGCACACGCTACATTGATTATGGCCAAGCATGCGCCCTCAAAATAGCATCTGAATAACATGAGCAACGCGCCACTGACTTTAGACTAGGTTTTTCCTTGTCTGTGGCGGAATTGTTTTCTGAAACTGCAAAATAGCACCAGGGAACGTTTGCGCCGGAACACGCCTCCTCTTTTCGCTGAACCGCCCCCGGGAGCGCAAGTTTACCGACGTGCGTCTGTGGAGGGAAAAGTCCGCTGTGCGCGGGTGCAAAATAGGAATGATAAATGCGTCTGTGTACAAAGTCAATTGCGCTGGGTGCAAGATAGGGCCCATAGACCATCAATATGTTTATATGCATGGTTAGAAAATGAGACCCCATGTGTCTGATGATCTTCTTCATGATAACGTGTTCAGTATATAGCCGTAAAAACCCTCATTAGTTGCTCTGAAACGGTTGAGAAAGCGTTATAAAGTGTGTCTGCGTTCTGTTCTGCAGGTCTGGCCATAGACTTCGACTCGGAGCAGCTGTACTGGGTCAGCTCTGGGAACAGCACCATTAACCGCTGCAAGCTGGACGGATCAGGACTCGAGGTGTTAGACGCGGTCAAAGGCAAACTCAACAAAGCTTCTGCGCTGGCTATCATGGGTAAATACAGCACTGCACTGCAAGATCCTGCAATTCCTTGACTTTTTCTGAATAATAATGCTGTGAGTGATGTTGTGTAGGTGATAAGCTGTGGTGGGCGGATCAGGGCACGGATCAGATCGGCACGTGTGATAAGAGTGATGGAGGAGACTGGAAGGTGTTGAGAAACAGCACATCTCCCATGATGCACATGAAGATCTACAACGAGACCGTGCAGACAGGTTCAACAATCATTTGCATGCAGTGGATAAGGAATCATTCAAGTGACACCCAAAAAATCTGTGCTGAGCTGATTCTTCAAAAGGAAATTGATTATTAACAATAACTTATAAATCTTTAAAGACGGCCCTACTTTGAGTTATCAGGTTGTTGGTTGATGGTATATGCATTTGCATGAGCCTAAATTGTTTCAACTTGATTTTTAAAACAATCATATTTAACAACTGAATTTGTGGTGAAAAACTACATTACCCATGATGCTGTACAGAAAACTCCACCAATCAGAGAATTGCGGCGAGCAAATTGTGCCAAAAGAGCTCTTTAGCTCCGCCCACTCCCATGAAGCACCAGCAAACGACGTAATTGAGTCGCTCTTGCTATGCTGGTAAAATACTATGTATTTAAGGGATAATCCACGGCTATCTGTGCATTAAACGATTTTAATGACTGACATAGAGGCAAAGAACAGCCCGACGGTGGTTTAATGCACTGCTAGCTGTGGATTCTCCTGCTCATACCGTGGTCATTTTCCTGCATTGACAAGTTAGTTGTTAATGATGTTTGCAGTGGGATATTTGACTGAAAGGATAAAAATGATGGTTATTTTCGTTAGTTAAAGGCTCTTTATATCTAGCATTCTGTCGCTTTAAATCAGACACAGATATGAAGTAGTGCGCTGAGGTCACATTTATTTGAATGAATGAACTATAGCATTTATTTGAATTAATTATCAAGAGAGAGAGAGAGATGCATGTGTGAATTACCTGAGTCTGTAAACATTTCTTTCTTTACAAACAATGAGTCTGTGAGTTTAATTGCTTAAAAAACAGCGATGTTACCACCTCGTTGCTGAGGAATATAATGTAGAAATCAGGTAGCAAAACTATTTTATTAATAAAAGTCCCAGGGAGCATTAATAAGTATAAATATGTGTGTGTATATATATATATATATATATATATATATATATATATATATATATATACATATACATATATATACATAATTATATATATATAATTTTGCAATTTTTTTTAATTATTCAAAATTTTAAATGTATTGTTTCTATTAATTATATAATCAACAACTTTAAAAGAATAGTTTTATATTTCTCCATTGTTTTCACTTTGATAATGTCATTGGCAATGCTTCATGGGATTTTGGTTCTTTCCCTCATTAAAGTCATTAAGTTCGGAGTCCTGTACCTTTGTCTTTTTGACAAATACTTTTTAGCTTCCAGTCAAAGTCTGTAATGTTGTGATTCACCTCATTGCTGGTTGTTTTGATTCACGGCTTCAAATCCCTATGGAAAAAAATGTATGACAAAAAAATACATCAGGAACCAACGCCGCCGAAAAAGTGGGCAACACTAATGCACTCTATTGAAATTTCCAGGCCAGTTCATTGTGCCAGTATGTCATTTTTATGAATAAGGAGAGATCTACAAGAGAGACCTATTAGCACAGAAAAAAGGAGTGATTGTGCTGAAAAGAATGACCTTGCCTTCATTTAAATACTGAAACAGTCTCTGTGCAGATAGCATCCGCTTAGACTGGATTGTGGGTATTTTTTGAGTAGATGCAGGCTTTTGTACTGAATTGTGTTTTTCTGGCTGTGTTTATCATCAGGTTCAAACATGTGCAGTAACAACAATGGTGACTGCTCTCAGCTGTGTCTACCCACGTCTCCCTCGAGCCGATCCTGCATGTGCACCGCAGGATACAGCCTGAGGAGCGGACAGCAGTCCTGCGAGGGTACACACACACACACACACACACACACACACACACACATGCACTGCAGGATACAGCCTGAGGAGCGGTCAGCAGTCCTGCGAGTTTACGAGTCAAACACACGCATACACACACACACACACCTGACATTCAAACTGTCAATTATGTGTGACTTCCTTTTGGGAAAATGGCATGGAGGGACAATAGACCACAGTGTTTGCATTTACTTCAGAGAACAGCTGGAAACACCATCAGAAACACACAGAGGAGCAGCAAACTGCTCAGTCGTTTCATTTGAATACTGTAGCTTTACTAGTTTTTCTGCAATTATCAATCAGTTTGTTCGTTATTATTATTTTTTTTTTTTAAATCCCTTTTATTATAAGAATATTCAAAGGTGTTTCTTTAACTATGGACGTTTTAAACTGCCTAACTTACAGTACATATTTCAAAGGATAATTTTTCTGAAACATTATGAAACATTTTAACCACAATTTCCAAAGCTTTTTTTCATAACATTTTGTGGCAAAGCTAGCATTTTATGAACTACACACAATTAATACATACAATAATACTTTGTCTAAATATATTGATACACTAAATATATTTATAATGTAACAAAAGTGTTTATTTCAAATAAATGCAATTTTTTTAAACTTTCAATTCATCAAAGTGTCCTGAAAAAAAATGATCACGTTTTCCACAAAAATAATAAGACGATAATAAGTTTCTTGAGCATCAAATCAACATATTAGAATGATTTCTGAAGGATCATGTGACTCTGAAGATGATGCTGAAAATTCAGCTTTTGATCACATAAATTACATATAATTTATTTATTTTTAATTGTAATAATATTTCATAGTATTTCTGTTTTTACTGTTTGTTTGTTTTTTTCCATCAAAAATACTGCATCTTTTTTGATCAAATAAAAGCTGACTTTGTGAACAGAAAATACTTTTGGAACAAACTTTTGAACACCTTTGAATATTAGGATTAGTCTTAGAGGGGAAAACAAGTGTAAAACAACATAATCTGTACAGGAAGGAATTGAAAAGTAGCAAAACAATAATAAAGGAAGGCATTCTAAGATTTAAAATCCCTTAATAACCACAAACCTGTGGACATGACACTGTCTGTAGCTGAAGAATCAGTGATTGTTGATTTCAGGTGTGGGGTCATTCCTGCTGTACTCTGTTCATGAGGGCATTAGAGGAATCCCACTGGACCCTGCAGACAAGTCTGATGCCCTGGTACCGGTTTCAGGCACTTCACTCGCTGTTGGGATTGATTTTCATGCCGGTGAGTCTCAACACTCCTGATTTATGTTTTCAGACATACACTCTACGGCCACATTATTAGGTACACCTTGCTAGTACTGGGTTGGACCCTTTTTTGCCTTCATATCTGCTTCTTCATGGCAGAGATTCAGCAAGGTGAAAATTCCTCAGAGATTTTGATCCATATTGACATGATCGCATCACGCAGTTGCCACAGATTTAGCGGCTGCACATCCATGATGCTCTATTGGGATGCACTATAATTCATATGCATGTTCTTTCTATTGTCATGTAGATAATGACACCATCTACTGGGTTGACATGGGTTTGAGCACCATTAGCAGAGCTAAGAGAGATCAAACGTGGAGAGAGGACGTCATTACTAACGGCATCGGGCGCGTGGAGGGCATCGCTGTCGACTGGATCGCCGGTGCGTTTTAAGCACTTTTGACACTTTCACATGCATTCAGAGCATTATTACAATACTGATCCATAAAGCGACCTTGTTCCTGTCTGCTGTGTGCTGTAGGAAACATCTATTGGACGGACCAGGGCTTTGATGTGATTGAGGTGGCCAGATTAAACGGCTCGTTTCGATATGTGGTCATCTCCCAAGGACTGGACAAACCTCGGGCCATTACTGTGCATCCTGAGAAAGGGTGAGATTTGCGTAACCCTGACTTCCTGTCTTTTATTGTGAGTTTCTGCTGCATGAATGAAGCATTGGTGGTTGTGTGTGTGCAGATATCTGTTTTGGACGGAGTGGGGTCAGTATCCACGCATTGAAAGATCTCGTCTGGATGGATCAAATCGAGCCGTGCTGGTGAACGTCAGCATTAGCTGGCCCAACGGCATCTCCGTTGACTATCAGGTGCATATGACACATTCATGTCTTTATAACTAGGGGGTGTAACGATTCACTCATTGCATCAATTGCAAATTCTGCCAGTGCATATGCATTGATCTTGAAACATACATTTTTGAATCATGAATAGTTTGTTTTGGTCAATAATTGATTTAGGGCGCTTTCATTGTTTGAAAACCTCACTGCTGTTTTCTATAAGATAAAGTATTGCTGTTTTACAGATATCATTATGTATTTGGGTGCTAAACACCCTCAAAAGAAAAAGCAAAAGCAAGAGCATGTGGTCTGGTGAATGTCAAATGTTTTTACGTCTCGAGTTACAAATGTAACCTTGGTCCCTTGAGAAGGGGAACAAGACACTAGGGTGCTAATGGGGGAAAGCTTAACCCCGACCTGTGTCTGAAGCATGTGTTTAAACGTGACAATTGTAATGGCCGGCGACAGCATATGACGTCACTACTAGTGCAACCGTGAGATATAAAGAGGGCGCCTAGAGAACATGTCATCCACTTCTTCATCTGAAGGGACCATGCAGGCAGTCCAGAAGCATGGAAACGAGATGCACCTCTCATTGGAATGTCTCATTTCACTTTTCAGGGAACCAAGGTTACATTTGTAACCCGAGACATTCCCTTTCGAATGGGAACTCGCACTGCGTCCTGGGACACTAATAAAGGAACAAATGCCCTCTCTGCCATGCTGAGGGAAAGGCATGCCAGATTGGCTGTGACTAAGCACAAGAATAAAAACTCAAAAGGCCTAACTGCCAGAGTTAAACTCTCCAAAGGTACACACCAGTATTTCGCTGTCACATTGACAATTACTCGCTACGGTCATTGCCTGTGCTACATGCCTCAATGAGCAAGTACAATCTTACCATTCACCTCGCAAGGTCACATGGAAGGACTTGACCCAGGGCAGAGCTCAAAGGCTTGTAATCATTTATCCTAGGAAGAAATTCCTCTAAGGGAATATGACCAGAGACAAAAAAGGACCTTGGCCTGTCACTTTCAGGGGACCTAAGCATGGACCCCTAGAACCACCAGGGAGGCTAACTTCATTCTATCTAAACCCTGCCAGTCTTTTTAACAGAATCTCTATACTGAACCCTCTATCAGAGGCCTCCAATGAGAAGGTTTTGCATAACAGCAATAACCACAACACATCGGATTCCAGAGATGGGCGTCCTGGGGAGCAAGACTCAACATAACGAACCTTCAAGCGAGGGGATTGACACTGCTTATCCCGCAAGGGGTTTCCAGGACCAACAGAGCTTAAAAATAGCTCTGGGGAAGCTGAGTACTCTGCATAGTGACCCTCAATGAGGGGTGTACCTACCAAGCTCTACTAAAGCAAGTCTATCAAGGAGGCTCACAAATAATCATTCAGCCTGATACTATTTTGCTTATAAAGAGGCCATAGGAAGGCCTATCGTTATCCAGCCCCGGGGAGCGAAGTACTCTGCATACAACCCCTCTCAAACGAGTGGAGTACTATACAGGCTCGACCACAAGGACGAGGCTCTGACATAGCTGGAGGAGCGGAGTACTGTATATAGCTACACTCTCGACCGAGGGGGCCAAGCTCTGGAGCCAGTTATAAAGGAGGCTCCTGAAGAGCCCTACAACCTGATACCAATCTACAGAGGTCTAAGGAGCCGCTTGTATTTCAGCCAGCTCAACCCGAAGCCCGCTTGTCAAGGAGCCCCAAAGATGGTCAACAACTCTAGCAGCAAAAGTCCACAAAGGAGGCTGACACAAAGCCTCCCAGCTTGGATTAACTCCTGAACATAGCCCCAATTAGCAAAGTACTCAGCATAACGACCCTCTAAACGAGGAGAGTACTAAATATGCTTATTCAAGAAGCCAGATTATCAAGGAGGCAACAAAGAAAGCCTACTACTTGAGAACTGACATAAGCATGTGCGCGAAGCTTTAGAGAGTAGAGTACTCAATATAATGACCCTCTAAGTGAGGGGAGTACTTATTTAAACTCAACCTAAGCATATTAGGCACAGGACACCTGTGACACAGAGCTCTAGGAAGCAAAGCACTCTCTATGATGACCCTCAAAAATGTGGGGAGTACTAAAAACGGAGCTCAAGGAGCAGAGGCCTGAACACAAACAATTCTCTAGGCCGAGAGGAGGCGTAACCATACTCTTTGCTCCATAGACAGTCTAACGCAGAGACTCATTTTACCAAAGATCCAAATTTTTAGACAGCAGGATGACTCTCTAAAATGAGAGGAAGCCTAATAACACTCAAACCTAAAAGACAGATAACAGAAGAGGCTCCAAAAAGAGCCTACACCTTATGCAACTGTCAGCACAGAGCTCTGCAAGCGAAGCCTTAATAGAACGACTCTCTAAAACAAGTAGAGGCCTATCAGTGTTTCTTTAAAACAGTACCAGGGGAAGCTCCAAACCGCCTATGACTCTCAAAGCTACTGTGTAACAAGGCTGTGAGTGCGAGGTTTCAGCCAGAACAACTACAACCCTACAATCCTCTAGCCAAAAGAGTTTCTTAAGAAACTTCGAAGAGCCAGTATATTGATAACACGGTTGCACGGAGCTCTGGAGAGTGGAGACTCCCGTCCGGAGACTCTCTATAACGAGAGGAAGCCTCACAACACTCAACCCCAAAAAGACAGTCAACAGAGGAGGCTCCTAAGACCACACCATTACTCCTGTCTGTATGGAGCGCTAAGAGTGGTTACCTCAGCAAGAGGAGGTCTGATCTATCCAACAGATAATACCACTAAAGAGACTCATCTCATAGGTAAAAATACATAACTAGAGTTCTGGGGAACGAAGGACTCAGCAGGACGACTCTCTAAAACAAGAGGAGTCTAAGCTCAACCCTAGAGGCAGTTATCCGAGGAGCCTACAACTCCAGGTATTGTCTAAGCACAGCGCAGGCCTCAGCAGAACGAATCTCCCACTGAGAGGAGGCCAGACGGACTAAAAACTAATCTAGGGCAATCTAAGCTGAGGAGGCTCTGAGGAGGTGATGGGGGGAGGGGGGCGGAGAAGAAAAAAGAGAGGGCGGGTGTAATAACCCTCACTCACCTGTGTTCCTCACATAAAGTTTGACATTAGATTATTGCTAAGCTAATTACTCAATACTTTAATAATCATAAAAGTACAAAGCAAAATAATGGGTATAATCATTTTATCCGATTTTTTTTTTTTTTCTCACTTCGTCCACCATCTTGAGGAGATTTGTTATTTCACTTTTCTGCAAAGCATACATGCAATGCTGACTTATTTTTTTCTTCCTTTATTCTGGGATTGTCTTGTGTATGATGGAGAAGTCATGCCTATAATCCTGTCTTTAAATTAGACCAAAGCAACTTCCTCTTAAAGGTGCTCTAAGCGATGTTGGGTGACGTCACTTCTTGTTGACGTTCGAAGTATTGTCAAACAAAACGGAGGCTAGCTCGACCCTCCCTCCTCCTCTTCCTCATACCGTCCCCTCCCCCCTCCCTTCCGTGCTTCCTGAAACAGCCATGAACCATTTAGAAAAAACAAACTGGATTTACCCTCCTGTCCGGCAAAAACAGAGCCACCTGAATGTCGGATTGGAAGCGCTTCTGCCGGCGGAGTTCTCGCCACCTTTTGAACGCTTTTCCGATTTAAATTCAGGACTTCGCGTTCCTTCTCCTTTTCCCTCTTCTTTGGTATTTGTTCATCGGAACATCGTCTCTTTGGTCGTGTGTCGGCCATATCAAAATTCTCAAGAATATACAATTTTAACGTTAGTCGTTGTTAGGACATCTCTCCTCTAGCTTCCCTCTTCATGCTTCTCTCTCCTCCACTCCCCACACCCCCCTTCATGTGCACGCGCACTAACCCCCCAACCCCCACCCCCACCCCCACCCCCACCCCCACCCCCACCCCCACCCCCAAATCATTATTGCCGGTTATTGGCTAGAACACTGTTTGTTATGTTTCGTGGCCAAGGCTGGGCCAGTTTGTTTTTCTTGCCGTTTGTGGAGCCTGGGCTGTCTACAGAGACCGTGTTTTTTTTACAGTGTGTTCAGGGGACAGGCAGCGAGCGGATCGTGAGATGTTTGCTGGATGTGACAAAAAATGTGTTGGCCTAAAAAACTAGAGTAACTGATGACTCAATATAAATGCATTGTAAACACAATAACACAGACTGTACATGCAGTAAATGTCCTTATCATTATCCATGTGTCCTATAGGAAGATATGCTGTACTGGTGTGACGCACGTACGGATAAGATCGAGCGCATTAACTTGGAGACGGGGGAGAACAGAGAGGTGGTGCTGTCCAGCAACAACATGGACATGTTCTCCGTATCTGTGTTTGAGAGCTACATATACTGGAGTGACCGGTCAGTGCACCATATATGTACACCTCCACCCTTTAATTCCTCTTCACAGAAATCATCTTCCTCTTTACTGTTTTTTGCACAGAGCCAATATGAAGATTAATCTACAGGATTTATTGAGTTTTTGATATCACTTTATTTTATTTGCTAACCCTATTTAAAGAGCCTTTGAACTTTGTCCCAACAGATAAGTATTTTTCTTTTTTTAGGACTCATGCGAATGGTTCAATAAAGCGCGGCAGTAAAGACAACGCAACAGATTCAGTGAGTCTGAGGACGGGCATCGGCGTCCAACTCAAAGACATCAAGGTTTTTAACAGAGCACGACAGCAAGGTGGGTGTTTAATGACTTGGCTTTTAAGAGAAATGTGCTGGAACACAACATAAATTAGCATGTACAGAACTGTTAGGAATGTGGATATTATTATTTGTTTTACCGCTGCATTGCTACATTCTTGACTCTGACTGGTTATCACATGTTCCATGTTCCACTTGGTTATTGCAAATTGCGGTTTCGTTGCACATATAAGTTATTTTGTGTAATTGGTATCTTAGGGTCAAAGACAAGGTCATGGAAAAAGATATTGACCTATCTAGTACTTTTCAAAAATACACCAAAAAAATGTCATATACATAAGTTTTTATAAGAAATTCATTTTATGTTGAAAATAAAAATACTTTGCCACTAAAAAGTAAACCTTGAAAATAATATATAATAATAACATTTTTATTTTCTTTAAGTTTTTAAATAACATGTAATATGCCACAGTATTATATGCTAATTGTCATTGAATCTATGAGCAAGATTCAGATTTCCCTTAGTTGAAGCATTTCTATATTGTTTCAAACAAATCTCTTCACAGGAACTAATGTCTGCAAGAACAACAACGGTGGCTGCCAACAACTCTGTCTTTTCCGTGGAAATGCACAGCGAACGTGTGCTTGCGCTCACGGAATGCTAGCCGAGGACAGTCAGAGTTGCCGTGACTACGACGGATACCTGCTGTATTCAGAGCGTACCATACTAAAGAGTGTGCACTTATCAGACGAAAACAACCTCAACGCACCCATCAAACCGTTTGAAGACCCCGACCACATGAAAAACGTCATCGCGCTAACCTTCGATTACCGCGGAGGAGGCGGAAAAGGAGCAAATCGGATCTTCTACAGCGACATCCACTTTGGGAATATTCAACAAATCAATGACGACGGGTCAGATCGGAAAACAGTGGTTGAGAGTAAGTTTCAAATAATTAATAATAATTAAAATAATCTTCTTTAAAGAGGCCCTTTTTCAAAGTCTTGATGTTGTTTTTAGGCTCTACTAGAACTGGTTTTCCTGCTTGAATGTTGATTATTTTCCCCATATTCTCCATTGCTGCAGCTCCTCTCTTCCCAGGCTGTCAGTAACGCCCTGGGGTGCGTTTCCTGAAAGCATCTTTAGCCAACTATGGTCGTTATCAGCATAGTTCAACGAGTCGGTGTTTCCCGAAACCATCGTTCTAACGAACATTCGCAAACAGCATCGCAGAGTTGTGTGTTTGGAACGACAGCTCTCGACCTGTGGTTAGAAGCAGAGTTTCTAGTTTGCATGACATGTGGACTTAATAAATCCTTATCTTGAGCAAAATAAGCAAGCTGACATTCAGTACAATCTGTATATTTTATTTAGAATACATACAAATGTAATTTACGTCTTTTCGTTTTTCAAGAGATTTAAAGCGTCGTTTTTGAAGAGTGCACATGTGTGAACGTGATCTAGTACGTTAGAACGAGCCTATGATTGAATCTGGAAATAGAGCGAAATAGCATTAATTCGATCTCAAACAGATTCATTAGAAGAAGTTATTACTCCACCACCTGTGTGAAATCGTGGTTCAACGAACATTTTGCGACAATGTGGTTTCGGGAAACAGTCGCTACTAGCTAGTTGGTTTCTTCAACGATGCATCGTACTATGGTAGTTCAGCAGTGAGTTATGTCGTTGTACGGGAAACGCACCCCAGGTTAGTTCCTGTCTCTATGAAGCCCCTCCTTCTGAAAAGCACACTGTGCTCTGATTGGTCGGTTGGAGCAGTGTGTTGTGATTGGTCAACCGCTTCAAGTGTGTTTGGGAAATGTCCCGCCCCTTACCATAACCGCCAGTTTAACACACTACTAACTAACTCAACCAGGCCCCGCCCCTTTATTCTGCTTATGAATTATTTAAATGAGGAATATTGTGACGTGTTCGTTCCCGGAAGAAACTCAAGACTACAATAGAGGCATTTCAGGGAATTCAGAAACACTGACACTGATATAGAGAAATAAAAATAAAATGCTTTTTTATGGGCCGTTAAATTTTGAGCTTCGTCGCATAAAGGCAGTTACATGCTGTTCACTAGAGGAGTAACGGCTCCAAATATTATTTACATATATTGCCACTATGATGCTATTTTAAAGGTTCCTGATTTTGTTTTGGCGTCTCCTACAACAGGTTTACATGCATCACAGCTCAAAAAACACTTTATTCCCTCATAATCTCCACTGCAGCATCAGCTCTTTTCTCTCAGTGTCTGAAACGCTTCGATCAAGGATTCAGTCTCTCTAAACCCCGCCTCTCTGAGAGCTGCTCTGCTCTGATTGGTCAGATGACCCAGTCTGTTGTGATTGGTCGACCGTGTCAGAAACCAAACGCTCATTATCATATCTGAATTTCAGCTCCGGATCTTCCTCAGCTCCTGATCCTCAGTGATACGAACAGTAACGATGGCGTCGGTTTTACCGTATCAATCTCTTCAAAGTGGATTTGCTCTGTCAGCAGAAAACAGCGTCTTCTCCACACGAACAACACGAACCAAACTCTTCCAGTCTCAGATAAACTACAGTGTTTGAGGGTCAAAGTAGACGTTGTTCACGGCAGCCAATGAAGAACATAGACTGGCGTTATGCAAATCTGTTACAAACCTACGCAGATTCAGCAGGAAGTGAGACTGGAATTACTGACGACTCGTTTCAGGCCGTTCAGACTCTTTTGCTGCTTTGAATCAATCTGTATTGTATGAAGCGCTATATAAATAAAGGTGACTTCACTTTTGAGAGACAATAACTAAATGCAGACCTTTTACATTCACAGCTATATCACACACTACATGAAAGATAATATCTGAAAATGCAAAATAGGGGCACTTTAAATTATTTGTGAAATTAGTACATAGTAAGATGGTCAATTGCAATTGTCTTATTATTCTCTCCATTTTAGAAAGATTTTGAGATCTCTTGGAGATGCAGGAATTGAGATGTACACAGAATTATATATGGAAATGCTCAAGGGCAGATTTCTTTTACGATACACCAAAACGTATACGTCGATTCGGATGACATCAGTACACACACCATATATCTGTAAACGGCCAATTAGACGGAGACAGCGAATTTTGTTGTTGTTGTTGCACATTTTCACTGTTGATAACAGAACGGTCCAAAAAGTGGATGGAAACCTGTCTATAGTTATTTTGCTGTACCCAAAGCAAGTCCATGTGTTGTGTGTGTGATATGTTGTTTTGATCGCAGCATCAACTCTCCATTAGCAGCTCACAGCTGGAGAAAGAACAAGTCAAACACTGAATCATTGCTCTAGCCGGCGGACACACAGTCAAACAGGACTGGGAAAGTCTGGAGTCACGGACTGTTCCTTTGTGAGAACACAATAAACTCATTCTTTCATAAGACTTTTGGCTTTCGCAGCAAGAGAATCGAGCAAAGAAAGATGTGCGTATCTGTTTATTCTTCTGTTGCCACAAACACCAAATGAATGAAGGATAATTATGATAATTGCAAACTCTCGACTGAAATGCCTCCTGAAAGAATGTTGGCTTCCTTTTGCTGAAGTGAAAAAGTTTGTCTGTCTGAAACTACAATCAAATCCAGATTCACTCTCTCCTTTAGCTTTATTTACTCTTATTTTAGGCAGAGACGTGGTTTTGAACAATATTGTTTGAGTTTTATAGAGTCTAGCCCTTTATAAGTATATCATCCATTTGATTTGACTTTTTTAGTGGCAAATTTAAACAGTATATGGAGGATCCCAAAAGCATTTATTTAGTTAATTCCAGTCAATTCAATAAAAGACTCAATCTTACCTTTAGCTAACTGGATAAAAACCAAAACAATTACAAGTTTATGAAAAGCATATAATATACATAAGACAAATCCTCTACTTGCAAACATAGTTTTCTCTAAAGGCTGGATATTTGTATAGTGAGTTGTAACATGTAGGAATGCTTTAGTTTATGTAGTAATAAATGTTTTATTGAAATGGGTAAAGTACTAAATGAATCTGGGCTTTATTGCACTGCTGACTATGAGAAATAGTTGAAATATCAGCCAGGAATGTTGTACGTCAAATATTGACAGAGTTATATAGAAAATTAATTTCATCAGCATTCATGCACTTTGATGCATTTACAATATTGAATCTTTTGGTCTTTTTTTAAGTGCTAAATGCTTTTTTCTTACCATGTGGTTTTCATTTCTCTGGCTAAGAAGCGGTTATGTAATTAAAGCCAGGAGTAAATCTAGCATTAAAAAACACATGTCAGTTCTTGCGTCTCTGGACCATTTATGGTAATGATTGAACAAACAAACAATGAACCATTTGCTTCCAAACCATTTGCCCCCCCCCCCCCCCCCCCCTGTTTTTCATGGTTGTTATGTCTGGATATAATTTAATCATGACTAACACGCATATTTGGATATTGCCTGTAAACGTGGTGCAAAATAGATGGTTAAAGAGTTATTTCCACATGGATGTGAAGTTTTTCGTCAGATGATTCGATACATTTATCCGTGAGAAACTCAATCTCGATGAGTTATTAATTTGGTAAGTCACGTTATGAATGCGCCCATTCTGTAATAACACACTAATGTTTAACTAAATAATTCATACCATTATATGAAAAAATTATATGATCAATAAGTTATGACAACATGTGTTTTAACATTGCTTTTACTCATTAAAATAAGTTAAGCAAGTTTCAACTTTTTAAGTTATACAATATTCAACTCATTTAAGGAGGGCTGGGACGATACACCCATCTCCTGATTCGATATCACGATACTTGGGTGCCGATACGATATGTATTGTGTTTTTTTTTAAGAATTGCGATTCCACAAGTATTGCGATTCGATATTGCGAATGTTTTTTTTTCTTTTCTTTTTTTTTACACTAGACCATGGGGAAAGTTAAATCATACGCTTATACAGCGAGACATGTACATGATGTATAAGATGAGTCATATTTACAAAATCAATTCATCACATTTTTCTGACTTACTTTAGAAGCATCATACAGTAGGCTACTACATTCTCTTTAATAGATGATTCAATAACAAATTCATTTTTAACAGTCATTGTCGTAAACTTTTATCCCAGTACTTCTATGATCATTTGAACAATTGTATCACAGAAATAATGATACTATGAGGAAAGGACTGCTGTTTCATGACAACTCTCTCTGGGTCAGCGGCAGCGCCAACACAGATTTGAATGTTGCGATATGATTTTGTCAAAGGGTTAATAGACAGACGAAATGAAGAAGATCGCGTGGATGTTTGAATCGAGATCTTTTAATCACAGTCTTTTAAAGAAGAATCGTGCAGCTCTACTGTCTTATATCTCTCTCAGCATATGAGCAGCGCTGCGCGTCGTGCGCGAGCCTCGCGAGGGCTTTTCAATGCATTCAGTCTCACGACGCTTTCACGCGTCCACTTATATTACGTCACTCAACACGACACATTTGTTGAAATGAAAGTGGCTAACTTCTGTCAACCTCATCTATAAGCAAGGGCAAAAATAAAGCAATTTAATTTGAATTAATATCGATTCTGTGATAAAAAAGATTTTAAAATCGTTAAAAAAATAGGTGAATCGATTTTTTCTCCCAGCCCTACATTTAAGTCAGTTTGATGTAATTAGGGGTTCAAGCATGAAATGCTGAAACCCTATTGTAATTGTAAGGATTTGTAAAACTGATCGTGCAGGCCTAAAGACTTGAAATGGTGGGCCTCAATTTGGGGAGAACCTATCAAAGTATGACCCCGATTGGTCCATAGGTGGCGCTACAGCAACCAAAAGTACAAAATCGCTCATAACTCTTAGACCTTTTGTCCTAGACCCAAGTGTCTTACATCACTGTGATCCCTCCAATTTTGATTTAGGCAGGAAAAAGTTTCTGCTACGTCGAATTTTGTCCAAAACCTACTTTTGCGAACTAGTCCCTGGTTTTTCGCCCGATCGGAACCAAACCAGTCTAGGACAATTCTCTGGACTCTCTAGATAAATAATTCTCGAAAAAAAGTTGAACTTTTGCATTTTTCGTATGGCTATAACAGGGTCATTTAGAAAATGGGCTTTTGTCAAAATGCACTCAAAAGCTTATTAATCCTAAAGGAAAACTCAGAACTTCACGAAAATTGGTGAGCATATGTGACATAACATTCTGAACAAGCACGCAAAATTTTATGGAGATCGGACCATAGGTGGCGCTATAACTGTTAAAAAGCTTTAAAACCATATATTTTCCATGCTAAATTGCCTGTATTGGCTGTAAATGGTCTTTTCCATCTATTATATCAGTGGTTACATGCTTGCTAAATAAAAGTTAATAACTTTTGATGCTTTTGTGCTTAAAGGCCTTAACTGCTTGAACCCCGATAAATGCTGCTTGCAGCTTTAATTATTATTTACACTTCTTAACAAGTTTTTTACTTCAACAATGATGTTTGCAGGGTTTGAAATTAACACCCACTAAATGCAGGTAAAAATCGGCTGTGTCGGGTAACTGTCAAATCACGAGCCAATCTGGCATGTTACTTATGTTTACTCACTTTACTGGGGAAGTTCGTGTAAGACAAATCGGCACAGATTTAGTGCAAATACACAGTCATCATGATATATTAAATACAGTGTATTGCGCAGAATCTGCGTATATCTAGCTTACTTGAACACACACGTCACTACGAAACAAATAACGGCGCGCTTCATTTGCATTGAAGCAAAAGCGAAGATTAAAAAGCATTTGGTTAACAGAAAAGACATTATTTTCCAACAGCCTAATTTTTTTATGTTCTTTGTACCGTATTGATCAGTCCACATAAAACACATTTTTGATGATGAGGATGAAAGAGGAAGAGAGGAGATGCTGGATTTTATTTGAATAAGCAATTTAGAAGAAGTTCTGAATGGCCGGTAACTTAAACATTTAGTAGCCAAATTAATTTCATCTCAATATTGACCAAAATAATTGTGACTAGGATTTTGGCCATAATCAAGCAGCCCTAAACCATCAGACAAATTGCAAGACAATTTTATCTATTATTTTCTACAATAATATAGCAGCTAAAATGTTTTTCAATGTTTTTTGTCTGCAGACGTTGGGTCAGTGGAAGGCTTGGCGTATCATAGAGCCTGGGACGCTTTATACTGGACCAGTTACACCACGTCCACCATCACCCGTCACACTGTAGACCAGAGCCGCTGGGGGGCTTTCGACCGGGACGTCGTCGTCACCATGTCAGGAGATGACCACCCTCGAGCATTCGTCCTGGATGAATGTCAGAAGTGAGATTTTTCTGTCCATTTTCTTCATTTCACAACAACTTTGCAACATTCAATACAGTTTTCATGAACCGTTCCCGTTTGGAAGGGGGTCATGTTGCATTCAGGATGGCATTAGGAAGACATGAAGTTAATATTGCACTCTCCATTCCTCTGCTGTTCACCAGCTTGATGTTTTGGACGAACTGGAACGAGCAGTCTCCCAGCATCATGCGTGCTCAGCTGTCTGGTGCCAATGTCCTTGTGATCATCGGCAGTGACATTCGCACTCCTAATGGACTCGCCATCGACCACCGTGCGGAGAAGCTCTATTTCTCGGATGCTACGCTTGATAAGATCGAGCGTTGCGAGTATGACGGCACCCACCGTTATGTAAGTTGGAACTTGCACCCATGAGTGTCCAATTTTGTTTAAAGGGGTCATGAACTGGCTTTAAAAAAAAATTTATATTGTTGTCTGAGGTCAATTAATGACGTTCGCTTGGTTTTTACATTCAAAAACATCTAAATGAATAAGTAATAAGCTACTTTCTACCCTGGTTTTGAGCCTAGCTCCTGAAACGCTCGGTTTTTATGGGCGTGCCGCATTGAAGACTTGGAAGTAAACACCCACTGCTATGATTGGATAACAGTTTTGCATATTATAATGAGTTTCATGTAATGTGCGAATCGGTGGGCGGGGCTAAACAGGGAGTAGGTGCGTTTCCATTACAGATGTGCGATTTTTTTCTAAATGTCGAAAAAAAACTATTGCGAAATGACGGCGTTTCCATTAACCGATGTTTTGCGACTAATACTTCATTTTTCCTCTCGCGATAAGTAAAATCATTCCAAAAACCATTGCAACGGACGTTGGTAGGTTTATGTACTATATCCCGGCCACTGCACTGGCCATTATTATTAATCAAAGGAGACGTATGTGTGTTTTCCAGGCATTAATGGTAAGGAACGACCCTTATTATACTTGTGAGCGGCACATATGAGGAGTTTCTGGGTGTTTCTCCCTCATTTCTGCTTTGAGGTCTTGATTGTGGCATTTATTTGAGGTTTAGAATCCATTATTCCTGTAATTCTTTTGTCTTTTATGAATTTAATAAAGAGCTCTGTCTCGTATTCTGTCCAAACACACCGCCTCATCTACGTCAGGTGACCTGTTAATGCGCAAAAGTGGTTTCCATTGCAGTTTTGCGAAATATTTCTTTTTCGAATTGCCTGAAAAACCTCCTCATGCGAACGTAAAAACTTTTTTGCGATAAGTGCGAGTTTTTGCGAAATTGACGTGTTTCCATTGGCCGTATTTCAATTCGCAATTTCAATTTGCGCAATTTGAAGGGTAATGGAAACGCGGCTAGTGTTGAAGTAGGCGTTGATCTTCTTCTTGTTTGAGACCCTTTGACCTCATAGATCCCCACTTTGAACAGCCTGTCGGGTGGCTGTGCCTGGTGTCAATATAAGCTTTTATTGGACTAACAAGGAAGTTTTCAGTTCTGAAACTTACAGGATATTCTTATTGTATGATGACCTCTTATATGTCGAAAGCTCAAGGAAAATTTGATTTCTCAGTTCATCACCCCTTTAATTTGGGCAAGACACTACAGGTAAAACACTGGTTTTCATGCACTGGCCAATCTGGGGATATTCGGCTTCTCGTA
Organism: Rutilus rutilus; assembly: GCF_951802725.1. Taxonomy (NCBI): domain Eukaryota; kingdom Metazoa; phylum Chordata; class Actinopteri; order Cypriniformes; family Leuciscidae; genus Rutilus; species Rutilus rutilus. The sequence continues at coordinate 2,867,209 of NC_140227.1, forward strand.
ACGTGCTGTTTTAGATTAGTCGGAAGAAAAACTCCAAAATACACTTTTAGGTGTTTATTTTATTGCTGTTTATCTGTTTGCATGTGTAGATCACAATTACAATACATAAGTTTAAAGACCATGAGTTTTGAGTCAGAAATCTCTGTTTTATTCCTATCTTTATCCTGAAGGGTTTTACTCTCAGGAAAACTTGTAATATATTTTTTATTTTCAATTCTTAACGTAATCAATGATCTGGGGAAGTATGGTAATATCTAATAGTTTTCTGCTGTACAGTTCATTGAAAATAACAGATACAAAATTATGAATCAATTTTTGCTGACCTCAATATTGTCTATTTCAGTTTTATGAATTGATTAGACATGCTTTTTGATTATTAAAATTAATTAAAATCCAGAAAAAATTTCATTGAGAACACTTTTTAATTTGTCATTTGTTAATATTAGTTATTAGCAAGAAAAAAATACTTCTGCAGTTAATGTTAATTCCAAGATTTACTAATACATTATTAAAATCAAAAGTATCTGTTAATATTATTTAATGAACCTGAGCTGACATGAACTAACAATGAACATTTTATTTGTATTAACTAACATTAAAAAAGAAGAATAACTGCAGGAAATGTGTTGCACATTGTTAGTTAATATTATAAGAATGCATTAACTAATGTTAACTAATGGGACTTTATTGTAAAGTGTTACCCCTTTTGAGGCCCTAAATGGTTGTTATCTCTGACTACTTCATAATTCCAGTCAGAAAGTTTAGAAGAATCAGTCCATTTAGTATTAAAATGTTAAAATAATAATTAATAATGATAATTGAAATATTATAATTTATCGCAATTTTTTCGGTGGCAATAAATTGTCTAACAAAAATAGTTCAAAATGGAAAACGTTTAAAATGTCAAGACTTCTGCTCTGCGTATGTTGTGACTCCTGTAGGTGGTTCTGAAGAACGAGCCAGTGCATCCCTTCGGCCTGGCCGTGTACGGTGACCACATCTTCTGGACCGACTGGGTGCGCAGGGCCGTCCTCAGAGCTGACAAGTACGTCGGTGGAGAAATGAAGGTGCTAAGAGCCGATATCCCACAACAGCCAATGGGGATCGTCGCTGTGGCCAACGACACAAATAGCTGTGAGTGAACGAGCGTAATGGCAGCGTGGTCGAGAGTGCTTTAAAGCAAGTGTGTGAGAGAGCGATTGCCTTACAGTGTCCTGTCATCTCAACCGCGTAATTATGTGTCAAAAGTAATCAGTGATTGTCACAGAGCCGAGAAGAACTCTATAACGCTGGGGAATGACACCATCACACACAATCAATATCTATCATCATGCTTCTCCAAGTGTGATAGAAGCAATTCTCAAGCACTCAAACCCCCAAAAACAGCATCTCTGAAGACCCCTATTCACTGTCCACCCAACCAAAATGTGAACCGGACCGAAACTGACAAATAGCAAATAATTGTAGATTTGAAAACAAAACAAAAAGTTATCAGCTGAAATATTTCTTCCATTAAATACCCTGTATTTCTTGGAAATATGAAGTCAAATCAAAACAGGCTGAGAACTCTGTCATGTTTACTTTAAAATCATCATATCCTGGATAATTCTGATGTCCTGTCTTCTGAACATCCGTTGAAATGAAACTTTCCAAATCATAACTATGAGCTCATCATCATGTAATCATACATATTTAC